>NC_090196.1:12043023-12378439 GCF_024679245.1 Pseudorasbora parva | reverse complement strand
TCTCACAAAATATATCAGTGTTGCTATTTAAAGATATAGCATAATGCTTTTGAATATGGATGTCACATAATACAGCAATGTATGCTGTCATAAAATCACATGGCATTTATTGAGTTAAGAAGTTAATCCGATTTCATGTTCGTACAGCTTTGTTGAGTTTTCCGAGGTGACTGACGGTTCACGTCAAAGGGTGCTGGACCATTGCCATCTCCACATCACTCAACGCTTCCACTCGCAGCCCTCATCTAACGCTGCTATTTTAATGTGATCCGAGTTAGATAAGAAAACACACTCCATGTTTTTATATCTCACCGAGTACCCAGTTCATGTATCCAGCCTTGACAGGTTGACACGGAGTGTGTGTATGAATTCGAGGGGTTTGAGGGAAGTTCATCCATCTTATTCTTGCCTTCTTCACACAAGCTCATCTTTGCTGTCATCGAGTTGTGTTTGTGTGTGTGGCCGGGGTTCTCGGGTGGAGCGGTCAGTGGAGGTGTGACCCCAGCCGTGTGTTAAACTGCTCACATGTGCCACAGTAGCAAAGGTCAGGGACACATGGTGGATGCTGTTTGCCCTTGACTGGGGTGCGTTAAACCACTCACAGCTGTTGTGCTGTTTTGGTTGGGGAAATGAGTGGTGGGGGCTCGAGTGATCGAGAAACAAACTTTTGAATGAGGTGAGAAATCTAGAGAGAATGAAAGAATGATTTACACTTTTTTTATTCAGTGCATCTTTGGAAATCCACAAATTCAACAATTATTTTGTAGAATGAAAGGGACAGACATTTTGTATTAATGGTCCGGTATGTAAAGCCATGTTTCCACCGCAGGAACTTTACCCAGGAACCAGGAACTTTGGGTGGTACTCGGTGTGTTTAGACCGCAGGAACCAGGGTCTAAATGAAGTTCCGGGTAAATATTTCCCCCTCCAAACGGCCCTGCTCGCGAGGTAGTACTTTTTCAAAGTTCAGGAACTTTCAAGGGCGGGACTTGGGCGCTGAACATGCTGATTGGTTTAGCTCACGCAGCATTTTATTTCAACCGGCATTTTTAAAAGTCTTTTGCGAGGTTTGGTCTACGTTCAGTAAATATCAGTCTTGCTCTCTGTCTGATGGCGCGCGTTCGTCTCAGCCATCTCACGTTCAATGTCCGTAATAGCTGATAATAATATACATTGTCATTTTAAATCTAGCTTTAGAAGCTTTCTGAATATGCTGCTGAATCTGCATATTAGTGCTCTTTTCTGCCGTTGTTAACCCGTTTAATCCCAAATGTTTTCCTGCAATGTGAGTACATGCAATTTACTCCTTAGACCTCCCTAACACACAAATGGTATGCCTTCTTTGATTTTATGTTGGTTAAGTTAGTGAAATATTAGGTTTTATACTCGGTCACAATAGTGACCGGTGGGAAACAGCTTAGACAGAATTCACACAAATTCTTCTATTAGACCTATTTACCGGTTTGAAACTTAAAATAACAATAAAATATCCAACATATAAGAATGAGATATGATTAGGATTTACTTCAAAACTATTTCTATTGTTCATGATACACAATAAAAAAAAAATTGGGGGTATGAAAATTGCAGCCCATTGAAATAAATACAAAAATCTAGGTAACACGTTCATCTTCACTGAATACCGTGTCTGGCCAAAGAGAGGGGAAGAGGTGACCAACAAACCTTGAAAAGATCTAGGCACATACATGTAGTTATTACTCCTGAATATTAGGAAGAGCAACTTTGAACATTGAAGCACCAATTGGTAAATCCAAAATTGGGAAGTTTACAAGGTATATCTTATAAGGTTTATAAGGTATATCTCATAGATATAGATAGACAGACAGACAGACAGAAGTATAGACTGATAGACAGATAGACAGAAGGATAGATAGATAGATAGACAGACAGGCAGACAGACAGACAGAAGTATAGATAGACAGACAGAGAGAAGTATAGACAGACAGACAGAAGTTTAGATAGATGGATAGATAGATAGACAGAAGTATAGACAGACAGACATATAGATAGACAGACAGATGTATAGTTAGACAGACAGACAGAAGTATAGATAGATAGACAGACAGACAGAAAGAAGTATAGCTAGACAAAGGTATAGACAGACAGAAGTACAGACAGAAGTACGATGGATGGATGGATGGATGGATGGATGGATGGATGGATGGATGGATGGATGGATGGATGGACGGATGGATGGATGGATGGACGGATGGATGGACGGATAGATTTTCAGTTCAATCTGTGAGTGAGTTCATATGAATAACACAGAATGACATAGAGGGGACATATTCTGTGTTATACTACCGGTCACTTCATTTATATGCATCCTGACAGCAGAATAAACCATGTATTCATAAAATTTCAATATGTATGTATAGATGACCCTTTCATGATGATGTGTGCAAAAAATAAATGAGCTATTCAAAAATTAACTTTGATTAATTCATTAAATTTTCCTGTCATTTCTGTGCTTTCACATTGTCATTGTGCTAAGATGGCAGTACCAAGAAATAAGTGTGTGTGGTCACACGACCAAACTATGCAGCAATGTTAAACCTGCCCAGAACTCATGTAGACATCTTAAATGGGTATTATAAATGAAAATTTGCTTCATAATAGAAGTTGCTTTTTAATACAACACTAAAATATTCGAGGAAAATTTACTGTCACAATTGTGACCGGTGGGATTAAACGGGTACCTCTTTAGTAAACCTATACATAACCAGCAAAAGCAGCACAGCTTGAATCTCTTCCATACTTGTTATTAATTTTTTTACAGTCTATATTTTTCACCATGTATAACGACCTGACCAATAACTTTTAAGTGTGCGTCCTTACATGACGTGACAGGCCACGCTCATGTTGACAAGAGAGGAAAGCTAATTATTCTGAGGGGAAAAATAAGGGAAAACTTTTTATTTCGTAAGTTATGAAGATAATGTTGGAATAATGACACAGTGTATATTGCCCCAGGCAGTTTTTACTTTAACTGCACCTGACAGAAGAATTTTTTTTTTTCTGAGATGATTATTACACTTTACAACAAATAAATAGCTTATATAATACTGTATTAGTCCTGGTGGCCGTTAAGAGTTGCTATGGTTACAGTTAACACATTCCAGCTGCTGGAGAAAACAGCGGCGACATTTTTAATACAGCAGACAAACTGCATGTCATCACATGTAAACACCAGATCGGTTTAGATAACGTCTCATGTAAACAGTCCACTAAATCTTTCAATTGGTACACGCAAAAACGATTACTGTCCATCACTGACTTGGAGGAGCAGTCGCGCAGTTCTACATCACCGGACTAATTTGCCTAATCTTCTCGGAACTTTATCACGGTGGAAACGCAGACAGTTGCAGGTCTGGGGAGAAGAAAAGTTCCTGTAAAAAAGTTCCTGGTATAAATTGTTCCGGGTAATTTTGGTGGAAACGGGGCTTAATATTGACAGATGCTGGTTGAAATGGGTACCGCAGTCCAAATTCTAAATATTAGAGAGAGTTGTTTCCCCTGCCCCATTCATTTTAGACTCAAAACTTTGTGCGTGTTGCCAGATTGAAGACATGTAACAGCGATCTCTGACCCATGTTGTTTGCTGGCCTCCATTGCTGCAATGCGCTGTTTTCCGCTAACTGGCAACCCGGGGTGTCAAAATACTATTATTGGGTAAATTGTCAGTGGCCAGGGCTCCACACTAACGGAGCAGTAGCATCGGCGCCACTAAGTTTTAGAGATGTTGGCGCCAGCACCTGATTTGGTAGCACTGGGAGGATTTTTCATCATAGTTCATTTAATCATAAAATTACTATTGTTTTACATTAATAAATTAGTCTGGTATTTCTGTCACAATACCATGGTTACAGTTAGCGTTGCTCCATTAAATCCATGGTGAATGTTGGTGATTCATGAATTGAAAAAGCCTTCCATAACTTGTTTGTTCATGGCACAATGGTTCTCCTGTGGTTTATAACAGAGAATTCTACGCTCAATTTGAATGCTTCTCACTAGATCTGGCAGTAATGTTATTAATTCTGCTCCGAATTTAAACATTTTCCCAGCACTGTGCAATAATGGTGCACTGTGCTGTCTATTATTGGTCTGAATTTTTTAACGGCCTACACCTTGGTTTCGTTCCACTTTCGTTTAATTTACTGTTTGATGTTTCTCATATGCAACAGAAATGGCAGCTCTTTATCATTTGGGCAACGTGGTGGTGGCACCAGAACGAACAAATGTCAATATCAATGCGTATTTAGCAACTTGGTGTGTGCTGTTGAATGACTGTATGTTTAGCCAGTCATAACAGAGGTAAATTAAAGAAAGAAAGTCTTACAGAAGCACAAACCTAGAATATGGTAATATAAACAAAAATTATGTGAAAGTTTGTGTACATTTAATTTCATTAAATAACAGAATATCCCTTACTTTCTGACAGATTGGTCACCGCAGGGAGCGCTGAGAGTGTCTTGCCGGATTTGCTATTAAGGGACGCTAACACGTGCAGACGCATGGGTGTTGAGTAACTCTCTCCTCTCATGAATGTGTCACTTTAGCACGGCGCCTCTGAGTTCCAGGATCCAGCTGGCTGGGAAAGCAGTCTCCCATAAATGTTCTTTTGCCTCATTAAAGTATGCCATGCTTTTTGATTCTCAGGGTTGTAAGTTGTGTTCCCTCCTCCGGTCCTGGACGACGCTCAGACTTCACATCCCAGCATGCATGTGCGTATATCGCGCCTCTGCTTTTGCTCAAGGTTCACGCAAACAGAAGGATTGGGGTCGTTTTTTTCGTTGTGACAGCGCAAGAGATGGATTGTGACGAATCCAAGGCATCGCTCGAAATGAAACTCATGTGCTGGAACATATGCCATTTTCACTCAGCGTGGATTATTTCTGTATAATAGTTGTCTTTAACAGGCAATTAAAGTTCTGAGTTACCTTGAAAACTACTGACTGACTGACCTTGCAAGAGATGCATGGTCTCATTAATACACTTCCAGAACCATAAAAGGCCCTTTTGTTCATAAATATAGCTCTACATAATGTATTTTGTTGGATTTTCCTTCTTGCATAAAGTCATTACTCTTATTTTTGACATATGCCCCTTTTTCACTTGCACCTCGTCTGGTGGTTTGCGTCATTGACCACATTAAATAATCCACTGTTTGTTGTGTGTTCCTGCATCATTTGCTTAGAATGGAGTGTGGCATTGTGTTTTTATAGTGAACAGATGCTAAAGAACATGTTTAGAGGATATTACATTGTCCAGAAAGAGTCCTCAGCACGCTTGAGAGACTTTCGGATTATGCGCCCCTAAGGCAGCCATTTAATGAACCTCTTGAAGTTCAGTTTGCCTTTACAGTTTGATTGGTCCACTAGTACCCAATGGACAGATAACTCTCGTGTGGAAGTTTAGGAACTGTGTAATGTTGACTCCTTGTGAATATGATTGTTGTTGTTTTAAGAAGTCTTCATGCGCACAGCTGTATATTATGGTCCAGTCTGTATAGTATTTTGTTGAAAATATGTTAAAGGAATTAGAGGAATAACAACTCTTAATATGGCGGCTGTAGGAAAGGAAGTCAACCTTTTTAATTCATGTTTTTATGAAAGGGTAGCATTTCATTCTGTGAGTGACACAGTTGACCTATTTTGTTTGCTGTAAATATGCAAGAAAAACTGCAAAATGATTCCATGATTTAAATGATTCCATGATAAGCTAAATAAATAAAGTGCCCCTATTATGCTTTTTCAAATAGTACCTTTTATGTAGTGTGTGTAATAGCTGTTTGTGAAATGTAAAAGGTCTGCAAAGCTTGAAACATCAACGTGCCTGATAAATGGTGTTATTATCTAAAAGAAAGAACTGAACTAATCTGAAGTGCCTGAAAATGAGTCGTCAGTAATTCTAGTCTTAATTTTAACTTAAACCTATGTAAGTTTAATAGACATTTGCATAATGCCAGCCTATGGTTTTCATTGGCTGCCCAAGAACAATGTCTACTTTGACCCTTAAACACTGTAGTTTTGGCTGAGGCCTGGAAGAGTTTGGTTTGTGTTGTCAACATATTTAAAGGGGTACTTCAGCGCTGGGAAGATGAATCTGTATTTAAACTGGGTCATTAATGTAGTAAAAATGTGAAATTATTTTTGAATTTGCTGCCTTCTAGACTGAGAAAAGACAGAAAATGTATTTTTGTCTCATGGGGATGAAAGACTACAATTCCCAGAATGCTTCGCTGCCCTGTGAGGCCACTCCTAAAGCCACGCTACTGGATCACTTTCCCACCGCTTTCATTTTCATAACATCAGTTCAGTTAGAGAACAGACACCACAATTCAAAACTGAACGTGTTCAATATGAGTCTCACAGCACTAATGCAGCAGGAGTCAGATTACATCAGGGTATCCGCGGGGTCTTGAAAAGTCTTAAAAGGTGATAAATCAATTTTGGGAAAATTAAGACCCTTATAAAGTATTAAAAAGTCTTATCACGGCTTTATAGTCTTAAATTTTGAAAGTATTTTGTTCAAGCTTTGTCAAAAGAGTTTGACTCCAAAAAGTATTTATAAATATATTTATTTTCATCCCCATAAGTATTAAAAAACAACGGGGCTCTCAATCTGAGATCGGCTCAGAGCGCGCGCGCCAGGGATGGAAATTAGCACTGCCACCAGCCAAATGCGGCTGATTTAGAGTTGTGGCGTGGAAACTCGCTTCACCTACCGAGCTGTTTCACCTCTTTGTAAACTTTGTTCAATGCATGCGAGTGCTGCCATATGTTCGCATATAACCAGTCGTTTTCTCCGTCATCACTCGCATGAAGACGAGCTGTGAGACTCACGCTCTCTGTTAGAAGATCTGACGCTGTGCTGCGAGTCTCACAGCGCGCAAATATTAAGTTCTCTTTCAAGTCTTGCGCTTAAACGGACAAACTCACACAAGAATTATGTCAATATGTCCATCTTGATGAGTATCCTAGCAGACATAGTCTGAATATGCCTTAAGAGAAAGACGAGCATATCCCTGCATCCGGTCTTAAAGGCGCAGTAGCCTTTACTGCTGCCTGAGTGATGTCCTTATATTTAGTTTGACATTAAACAATGCTCTTGATTGAATAGCTTTTGTAAGTTTAATAAGGATTAATCTTTCATTTAAACAGTTAAATATGCAGTTATTTTACATTTGATTACTTTATTCAATCCTTTCTGCAGGCCAGTGGGCATGAACATTATTATTTAATGTACACATGAGTGAGGTCAAGTTAAACATTTTAGTTTGAATTTTTCTTTCTTTCGGTTTTCGGCTTTGTTTTCTTCTTTTTTGGTTTCGGCCAAGAATTTTGATTTCGGTGCATCCCTACTGACAATGTTCTGCTCAGTATGTTGTCAACATGCTTCACTAAAAACCATAAAACTGGAAGCCATAAAAGACCACAAATCATCGTGGAAATGTCAGTATTTCATTGAGACTTGAGATTAAATAAACTGCTTAAGTATTGTAGAGCTTGTAGTATTAATTTTCACATGCAGTTACTAGGGCTGTGTATTGCCAAGACTCTGGCGATACGATACGTATCACGATACATGGGTTACGATACGATATATTGCAATATATTGCGATATTGTAAGAGAGGCAATATATTGCGATATTTCTTTTTTGTGTGTTTTTGTTTTTTATAATTTAAAAGAATAAAGAACACAACCATAAGCCTAAAACACGAGACAAAGTATTTTATTTAATTAATACAGTATAATTTATATCACTAATCATATGCAATGTGCAATCTAAGTTAAGAGGAATGTAAAGGGACTGCAGGATTCTTTATGTGTATATGTTTTAAAGGTTCACAGTATAGCAGTGGCTATTTAACAACAGAAAGTGCAGTCCATTTCATGACTGAATGACTGTTTGTTTTATATTTAACACTGCAGCACCGATCACACAGAATGCGTTTTTGCAGCGAGAGGCGCCTTTTTTCAATGGATTTCGGTTGGCAGAGAGCGTTATGCGCGCTGCTAATGCGCCCTGGGCGCCTCGCGTTTAAACCGCTTGCTGCCCCTCCCGTTTTTGAAGGAGCGCTGCGAGCGCATGAAGTTGAAAAAAAGTCAACTCTGAGCAGAAAAGTGCGCAACATCATCACGCTTATGTTCTGTTGTCCAAACGAATGAATGAAGCGGCGGGCCTTCCGTTGTGTTGACCGTTACATTGATTTGACTGACAGTACAGGTGATTCGGGGGTTGCCTAGAAACATTAAAGCGCACTGCTCATTTTTGAATGAATAAACGCCGACCAAAAAAGGGAGTGCAGTGCGCCTAAAGCTGTTTTCTATAAAGCAGTCTATTGTATAAAGTGCTATTTCAAGTAACATCACTGAACTGCAGAGCTGGTGCATCCATATCCACATCGCTATTATATGTCAGTTTTGGAGTGTGTTTATTTTGTTACTGAGAGGAAAACGTGCAGTCTATTCTATCGAAATGCTTCTCAGCAGCGCGGGTGACGTCAGGATGTTAAGCGAGCTCTGTTTCAGTGTGTTTCCCGAGTATTAGATTATAACTTGGCCTATTTTGCAAAAAAAAATGATTCTTGTCGATTTCCTTAGTGGCTTCTTTTTAGCTGAAGCCAACATGAGTCCACACTTCAGCTCTGTATACTGCAGGAGCGGAATAATGCTATCGTCTTGAGAGCTGGGTTTGCTAATGTAAACACTAGCGATGCACTTTCACCTTGCGCTTCTCCGGCTCCGCGTCCGTTATACGTTCTGAGATAACACTGCCATCTAGCGGTTGGGTGTTATACAGTCTGTGGTTTAAACCGAACACAAAGCCACGAATCTTGGATGTAAATAAATAAATATATAAATATCGATACGGCGTTTTTGAGAATCGATACAGTATCGCCAAACATAATATCGTGATATTCACGTGTATCGATATTTTCTTACACCCCTAGCAGTTACACATTGTCAGTTAAAAACAAAAAAGTGGCTGGTAAAACATTGAGTGGTAGACTTTGAAAAAAGTTAATCTCCATCCCTGGCGAGCGCTGTCTACGGGTGACGTCATGTATTTTGCGAAATGCGCAGTTAGGTGATGTCGCCCTCCATACGTTGCGAAACAGATATGCAATATAAACGATACAAAATTGGCCTATGATAGAGATTTTAAGTCTACATTCGCCTACAACTGTTTATTAAAGGTTTGTTGCCGACTAGAACTTGGTGCGATGAGGTCTTAAAATATTTTGAGACGGTCTTTAAAAAGTCTTAAAAAGGTCTTGAAATTAACTTCAGGATTCCTGCATATACCCTGTACATTCACCGTGATGAATGAGCTGAATGAGAGCTGAGGTAATTGTGTCCGCGCTCGTGGGACACTTTCACAGCGCATGTTCAGTCCGGCGCATTTTTAGTTCATGCCTTTAGAAGCTTAACTTTCATAGAAATTTATTTGAGAAGTTAAAACACAATCTTTTGCTCTGCACCGCTCCATTTAGATGAATGCCTGAGGCTGTGAGCTGAGCAAGGGCATTTGAAAATACTCCAGGGTTTCTACTGATACAAAGCCATATACTAATCGCTGAAGTTACCCTTTAATATGTTCATATTTACATGTGCAATTTCGCATATTTTCATGGTTCAGTACCTTTTTTTTTGTAATAAAGTTCAGCACTGTTTTATTGTTATGTTATTGTTATGGTTTATCCAGTATCTATTTTAAAAACTATCGGTCTGTTGTGATTGGTCTACTCTGCTCTGATTGGTCAGATGGTCCAGTCTGTTGTGATTGGTCTACTCTGCTCTGATTGGTCAGATGGCCCAGTCTGTTGTGATTGGTCTACTCTGCTCTGATTGGTCAGATGGTCCAGTCTGTTGTGATTGGTCTACTCTGCTCTGATTGGTCAGATGGTCCAGTCTGTTGTGATTGGTCTACTCTGCTCTGATTGGTCATATGGTCCAGTCTGTTGTGATTGGTCTACACTGCTCTGATTGGTCAGTTGGTCCAGTCTGTTGTGATTGGTCTACTCTGCTCTGATTGGTCAGATGACCTAGTCTGTTGTGATTGGTCTACACTGCTCTGATTGGTCAGTTGGTCCAGTCTGTTGTGATTGGTCTACACTGCTCTGATTGGTCAGTTGGTCCAGTCTGTTGTGATTGGTCTACTCTGCTCTGATTGGTCAGATGACCTAGTCTGTTGTGATTGGTCTACTCTGCCCTCCTTGGTCATTTGGCCCATTTTGTTGTGATTGGTCTACTCTGCTCTCATTGGTCAGATTAAACAGTCTGTTCTGACCGCTGTCAGAAACCAAATGCCCATCTGAATTTCAGCTCTGGATCTTCCTCAGTGCTTTGGTACACAATGATAAAAAACAGTAACAATGGCGTATGTTTTACCGTTTCATTTCGAGTCTGAGTCCTCAAGTTTTGGAAGTGTATGCAATGTGGCTTTGCTTTCACATTACTGAAAACAGCATCTTCTTAAAGGGTTAATTCAGAGATTAGCATATGGCTTTGTATAAGTAGAAACACTTGAGTATATTTAAATGATCGTGCTCTCTCCCCCATTGTGCATTTTACATATTTCTGAATTTAAATTATTAAATTTTGACTACAGAACCTTTGAAATTGAACAATCTGAAATGTTTTTATGTCAAAATTGTATAGACATGTATTTTCAAACAGCAGATATTTTGTTCCGAATTAATGGACTGGAAGAATTAAGTTTTTGAAAATACAGATTCAAGATTTCAGATGAAGAAGAAATTCAAATATTCAAATTCAATATTCTAAAATTCTAACCGCAGAAATTCAGATCTTACAGAAAGTGGGCCAGCGGTTGTCATTAGGGAAGAGTAAAGGATGTCAGGAAAGTTGAACGGAGCACCATCTGATCATTTCATTTCCTTTTTGTAATGCAATAAAGAGAAAAGATCAAACGGCCCTTTTATAGTTTTTTATACTTTTATGTACTTTTTTCCAAAACAAAATTAGGAAACTATATGGCATAATAGGGGAACTTTAAATATGACTCTCCACACTCTGTATTACCAGATGTGACAAAATGTTAATTTCTGACCCAGTATTTGCTACTTTAGTCCGATTGATTTGTCACATGGCATTTAAATCTTAGTTGATTTGAATAATACTTTATGGTTTTAAATTACTTACATCTGGGTGGTCCTTTACCAGTAGAAGAGCAGCCATTGAAATTACGTTTCTTGGTTTGGCTTCATTTTTGTCCTTGGGGGCCTCAGAAGCAGCTCTGAAAATCTGTACTTACAGTTTGAGGGTTTGAGCTCTAGACAAATTTTTCCTTTACATATTGAACTGTACTATATAGTAAAGTGTGTGTATATATATATATATCATATATTGGAGCTGATTGCCGATCACAGGAAGCAGTATCTGCCGATCCGATCACCGATACCGTTCTATTTGAAGCCTTCTTTTTATCATATAGAATTATTATAGGAAATTTTGCAGACATTCATTGAGGGACTGAATTTTATTTCTGAAAATGGGGGAATCCCCCCCTTAGGCGACTCTTGTTATATAAATGTATATAATTATCTCACCTAAATCTTTGATTATACAGTGCATTTGTGTTTTTAAAGACAATTTTTTCAGGTAGGTCTAACATTAGTATTGAGGTAAGAAATACTAAAGAAATTTAATAAAGAATCAAATGTAAATTAATATTGATCTTCCCTGAATAAATTAGATTAAACTGCTGTCACATTAAGAGCAAATACACGGATACGGCTACATGCAGTTACACAAATGTTAATGTTCACCTGTGAGTCATGATGAGGTTTACAAGTATACTCGTCAAGAAGGTAATTTAGTACATACATTTTGTGTGTATTTGACCATTGCAGCGCAATTCGTACTCGCAAGCTTTTTGTGAGATGGCCTGTGTGTTTTTGTGTGAGATCACGGCCTCTTGGAGAGCTCATGAGAGTGAACCCTGGCAAGACTTAAAAATAAATGCAAAAGATAACCTTTAGTGACGATGCGACACTGCCTCAATTGTGCAAATGGCAAATCCTGTGAAATCCTGAAAAATCCTGTGTCAACTCGATTTAATTGCAGATGCGATGCGGTGATGTGAAGCCATTTGAGCACTTTGAGAGTAAAAGAGAGAGAACGTGTATGCAGTGATTTTGTTTGTGAACGTACATCTCACAGAGAGTTTTCAAATGACTTCATGGACTATATATATATATATATATATATATATATATATATATATATATATATATATATATATATATTAGAGGTGGGCATGGATTATTTAAAAAAAATCTAGATTAATTTTAGTCGCAGTCGCCGGGCGCCCGCACTTCTGCTTTTTCCAGTCAGGTAAAAACAGCTATTCTTATCATATCAGATACATTTAAGGGGCCAAGGGCTTCGGCCATCCCTCCGCTCTCTTCCCTGAACTGAAATGAAGTAGTGGGCTGTACTTTCCACACGATTGACATCAGGTTCAAGTACGCCAGGTTGGCTGGTGGTTATGTTGCCCGCATACCGCCTCCCATGGCCGAGACTGGTATTACGACACCTGACGGGCCGGGGCTAGTAATGCTACTGCTAATTAAGGTTGATATCTCTGCAGCACTATAACGTGACATTTTTTAATGACATCATCGCCCTTATTTCTTTTCATTCTTTTGATGCGTGTAGGTCATTTTTTGGATATTTTTACCTCAATTTTTACACATGGCACCTTTAAGGCAGCATGTTAACGCCGATAACGGCCCACCACTATATATATATATATATATATATATATATATATATATATATATAATCATGGACAGAATTATGATACATTGGTATATTATGATGCATTGGTTGACTAATACCATGTTGTCCTAATCAAAAAAGTGTTTTTTAGAAATCTGTTTCCCGTACCTTAATGTTCCCTGCTAGCATAAAAGTTATCCTGCCGTTTTTATGGAAAGCTTTTAAACTCATTGTCCAGCTGTTCGCTAATGACGCTTTTACTGTTTGACACCAATTTGAAACTGACTCACAATAAGTCGACGGCTCTTTAATCATTTCAGTTTGACTTTAGCACGCAGGCCTCTTTCGAAACATCCTCACCTTCTTACCTTTAAGCAATCAACACAAAGAAAATATACAACTGTTTTGAAATTACCTTATAATATCTGATTGGCCAAGATTTTAAAGTTATTGTTAAATGATTGATCTGTGGAAAAAGTTTCATGCTATCTGAAGCATAATAGCAGTGAGTGTTTTTTTTTTTTTTTTTTTGAGTTCTCTGAGCTAACTCAGTATTCATTCCCAGAAGTATGTCTCAATAATTGCTCAGAGGTGACCATGAACATGTTTTACCACTAATCATTCTGAGGAAATGCACAGCAGACTAATTTTCTCACTTAATAATGTTCCTGTCCTTTTTGTTTTTGTGATTTGTATGGTATTAACCTTTTGTTAACACTTCAGTTTAGGGTCCAGTCCTCATTATTAACTAGTTACTTATTAGCCTCAATTAACACCTCTAGAGGGCACAATGAAGCTTGAATCATCATTGGCTAGTAAAATTTTTACTTGCCAGACTTTTTAATTGGAACTCAAGAACAAAGCAAATGAAAATAATTGACAAATGTAATATAAAATATTAATTTTAAACACTAAAGACAAGTTAACAGTCTGCAATAAATATAAGAACAATAGGGGTGTTCGAAAATTAATTGTTTCTTCAATGCATCATGATGCAGACGATTCGGTATCAGTTCAGTAATAGACCATAATCAGTTATAATGTACTGATTCTTTTCTGAGGTCATTTATTGTGTACGTGCTTTTTCATGGTAGCATACAATGGAAGAGGGCAAGACACACGTGAAAGTAATTAAATTGCTCCAACTACTGTAAAAGCTGACATCTTGGACACATTTCGGCTTTAATTACCAACCCGTTAAACAAGCTGTGTTTAAAAAAAAATCTATCTAATTTATCAAAATGATTTAATTTACACGTTTAACACATTTTTCATTTTGATTTAATTTGTGGTAGTTTGTGCGCTAGCTTAATGAACAGATATTCTGTGGCAATATGTGATGTGGTTGCGCTGATGCTATTTTTTTAGCATTGTTTGGAGGAATAAAATGTACATATGGTTTCAACAACCAGATGCATTTAGAATTTAGTATTGATTGTAAGGCAGCCCAGACCATCTCAAAGTGGCTTTTAGTATTTGCTTTTGTGTATTTATTCTAAAAGCTCCTGTTGTCTTATGTGCCCAGACTTGAGTTTTGTTTGATGTTTGATACTAATGACGTTCGTGTGGTTTTTACATTTAAAAACATTATAATGAATAAGTAATAGGCTATTTTCTACACTGGTTTTGGGGCTCTGTCCTGAACGCTGGGTTTTGATGGGCATGCCACAGTGTGGACTTGGAAGTAAACGCCCCCGGCTAGGATTGGATAAGAATTGCATATTTAATGAGGTTCTGCTCCCCTGTCAGTTTACATGAGGATTTTTTTTTTTTTTTTTTGAAAAGCAGAAACCGGAATGATTCTCTCACAGAACAAACTCAATGATTTATCTCGCATTCACCTTTGATTGATTGGAATATAATTTTTTTTATTACTTGGACCGCCCGATCGGTGGAAATAAGCACGAACGCAGATCAAGAAAGGAATATTATTTCACTATTTAAGATTCATCGGCTTCCCGACAGGCTTGCATTTTGTTAGCCCATCTGGAAAACACATAGCCCTGGGACGTTGAGTTTTGCGAGCCCTGGCCCATACATGTCCAAATCTGATCCCAAATGGCAATGAATCAACAAATAAAGGATTATACAGCCTGTGACAGTGCTAATGTATGTGCTGTTAGACACATACACATAATTAATTGATATTAAACGATCTGTAACCATTCAATACTATCACATAACAAAAAACCTGTTTTACTCACATAAGTGTGTTGCACCATTTTTGTTGGATCCAATATAGAAGGAACAGCATTGTGTTTTAATCTCAATATGTCTGTAAATCCAGTATCGACCTGTTTTATTTACAAATGATTCTGCAGTGAAATTAAGCAAACCATGCACGGTGCAATTTCTTGCTATCTACGGCATGTTTTTTGCTAGCATGATCCATTTATCTGCACAAGTCAGTGGGCGGGACTACAGAAGCAGGCATACATTTATCTGTTGAGGCGGCTTTTCCCTGTTCTATTACATCATTGATCTTTATGTACATACATACAGTACAGGCCAAAAGTTTGGAAACATTACTATTTGTAATGTTTTTGAAAGAAGTAGTTTCTTCTGCTCATCAAGCCTGCATTTATTTGATTAAAAATACAGTTTTTTATATATATATTGTGATATATTATTACAATTTAAAATATTTGGTTTTCAATTTATTAAACTTTAAATTATATTTTATTTCTGTGATGCAAAGCTGAATTTTCAGGATCGTTCCTCCAGTCTTCAGTGTCACATGATCGTTCAGAAATCATTCTAATATTCTGATTTATTATGAGTGTTGGAAACAGTTCTGCAGCCTAATATATTTGATGAATAAAAGGTTCAAAAGCATTTATTCAAAATAAAAACATTTTCAAATAATATAAATCTCCTTTACTGTCAATTTTTATCAATTTAACACATCCTTGCTGTATAAAAGTATTGATTTATTTCAAAAAAGAAAGAAAAAAAGACTGACCAGTAGTGTATATTGTTGTTACAAAAGATTTCTATTTTTTAAATATTTGCTTCTTTTTTTTGCTTTTTTATTTATTTACTTTTTTACTTTTTATTCATTAAAGTATTAGAAAAAAGTATCACAGGTTATGACAAAATATTAAGCAGCAGAACTGTTTCCAACTTTGAAAATGAATCCTCATTAGAATGATTTCTGAAGGATCATGTGACACTGAAGACTGGAGGAATGATACTGAAAATTCAGCTTTGAATCACAGAAATAAATGATCATTTAAAGTATAATAAACTGAAAACCAATTATTTTAAATTGTAATAATATAGCACAATATTAAAAAATAATTCTGTATTTTTTTGATCAAATAAATGCAGGCTTGATGAGCAGAAGAAACTTCTTTCAAAAACATTACAAATAGAAATGTGTCCAAATTTAGTGCCTCTACTGTACATGAGAGCTCTCCTTTTTTGGGCCTGCTGTTAATAAAAGCTTTTCTTTGACTAACAAGGAAGTTTTCAGCTCCGAAACTTACAGGATATTCCTATATCACAATTAACTTTTATGTATCAAAGGCTCAAGGGAAAGTTGACGCATCATGCTTGTCACGTGACATACTGCAGCCACAATAGTGCTGTATGGTAGATGTATTGCTTTTTATTTTTATTTTTCCTTTTTTTATTCAAAATATTCACAAACTGGTTGGCTATGTCATCAACTATATAACTGATATCAACTAATAACCTGATATTTCGATTCTCAAATACATGTAAGTGAACATGTTTTGTTTTTGAAAAATGTAATGATCATAGTCATTATAATCATCACAGTGTGTTTCTGATATGAATATCATGTCGTTAATGGATTATTGCCGCTTCCATAGACATCACAGTGTATGTGTAAACTATAAATGTATTGTTCTGCTAGTACTTATGTGCCTTATATTAGCCTTATGAGGTCGAAAACACTGAATAGTTGTCATCAAGACGGCGCATGTCGTCTCTCTGGCTTGCGTCAGCCAAAGCGCAAAATAAATGTGCACTTACTCACTCACACAAATGCGACCATGTACAATTTTTAACTTGCACATTATCAAACAATTATCACATTTGCAACCATTTTGGTCACAGTCTAGAGCCGTGAATAGGGATGCACTGATAGCATTTTTTCTAAACCAATCTGATTCCGATCCCGATCTGATCTGATACCAGTGCTGTTCTTTTTCTTTAACACTGTAGAATATTTAAACCTGTGTGTGTGTGTGTGTGTGTGTGTGTGTGTGTGTGTGTGTGTGTGTGTGTGTGTGTGTGGAACTGTTGATCAATTTTTGATGTGTTAATCACAATCCACTAACACCAGAGTCATTGCTAGACCTATTTTACACAGCAGTATGAACCTTTATAGTGTATGTTAGTGGAAAGCTGGCTTATATTAGTCAGGTCTCTCCTTTGGTGTAAATCTATGGGATCCCCCCACCCCTTATCATTGGTGAAAACAGTCCAGTCTTGTACATAATAATAGCTTACTGCTCATCACAGTATTGATGTCTGACCTGTGCTCTGTTTTTTTTTTTGTCTTGAGCACGGGATCGAGGACGTCCCAGGGATGACACCAGTTGCATTACCGATCTCAAATGATTTCACATGCACATAAGTAACTGTTTTGACGCTTGATCGAGAGTCTGAATGTTTTCGAAATTATGATATGTAACATAATGACATGTATCATTTTCCCCGGTCTATTGTTTTTTCCGTCTGGCCTGTGCAGATGGAAGTGATTATGCACAGAGGGAGGTGTGTTTTCAAGAAAAAAAAAAGATAGAATCTGACTTCCTTACCCAAGTACTTTCCCAAACACCCCGTGCTTCCTTTGAGGCCGGGGATTCGTGGTTACATTACCAAAGCGTGATGTCGCCCCATCCCCCCCGGCAGGATCTGAAGGAGGCCAGGTCACGAGTCTACAGCACCCAGCTGACTAGAAGCATCTGGAGCTACTGCTTTGGGGGACACGCTGATTGCAAAGTACGCCGTGTGGCCGAATCCTGAGCGCTTGCCATCAGATGATTGCTGCGATTATGCACGCTGTCCTTGTGTTTTTGTTTGAGAGCGTCGATTTCAAACTGCCCTTGAGGAACGCTCATTACCCTTCTGAGTCCTTCTGCAGCTCCTCGGCTTATGACGCTCTTGTTTTCCAATCAAATGTCAAGGTTTTTTTCAACCGTCCAGTCAAGCCTGGTATCTTCTCTCCTTTAAAATACACCACCAGTTGATAGTTTGAATGCACTTGACTAAATTATATTAATAATAATTTTGAATATTGATATTTCTCCAGTTTGATTTGTTATATTCATTCAATTTTTACTGTACAATGAGGACAATGAAAGCATGAAAAATTAAAAGGTGAATCAAAATGGGCCATTCCAGCATTCCATTCAGTCTGGCAAATGAAAAACTTTCTGTATGCTGATGTTTGGAAAAAAGGTTTGTGTATATATTTTGACCTTTTCATTTTCTACTTGCCAAGACAGGCATTTTGACATAATTTTCTATGAAATTGTCCATTCAAGTGCAAGGCGTGAAAGAGCAAAATGAAAAGAGGAAAAGAGGAAAAGAGGAAAATGAAACCATATCAATACTGGCTGGCCCAAAATGGCCTCGAATGGAAATGGTTAAGCAAAGAGAACGGTTTGGCCCAATGGTGGAAAAGCGGCTAATTAAATTATATCTGCGCTAAACATATTTTTTTTGCCTCCAACTCAATCACAGGCAATTGAAATCATCAATTTACTTGCCATTGGCTAATTAAAGACATTTTTAGTCGCCTGGCGTGAAATTTGGCTGCTTATGTGAGTGATATGCTTGAAAAGGAATAACGTGAAATGGAAGGACTGTTCATTTTAATTTAATAGATCAACAATGAGATTTTGGATCTCCTTTTTTTGTTTGGTTTACAAATTGGTTTATGGCTTCTATATGTCGTCCGCACATGTGGGCGTCACTGAAATGCCCCTTTCTTCTTATTGGTCAAACTGCCCAGTTTTCTGAATGGCTTTAATTCATGGGTATAGCACTGTAAATGTTGGAAACATTTTTTCCCTTTAAAACTTTTTCCGGGCAAAGTCCCAACGCTCTGTCCCGACCGTCCCTACTCACTTCAGAATAGATTTCACTTAAATAAAGTGTCAGTACAGTAAAGTACAAGGCAAGGCAAATTCCTTTAAATGGCACATTTCATACACAATGGCAATTCAAAGTGCTTTACATAGAAATTTATTAAAGGTGATACAGTACAGTAATAACCAAGCATTTTACTTTTTACCACGGAGGAAACTTCTGCATTTATCAATGGCACTTGGAAATAAAAATCAATAATGTCCCAATTACTTGTTTACGTGTATGGGCCAAATATAGATTTAAAAATGTTTTTATAAAAAATTACTCAGGCTCATTCTAGACACTAACTCGACAAATTTGATAATTGCTGGAGACTTGAATTGCTATTTGGATCCTCATCTTGATTGACACTCCTCACAAGTTCCTTCTCCTTTTCAGTCTGTAGGTGCCATGAGCTGGCTTTTAATTATTTTTTTTATAGTGTTGTCTGATGTCAACTTTTACATTCAAAAACATCATAACTAATAAGTAATAGGATATTTTCTACCCATTTTGAGGCTGTCTCCTCAGTGCTTGGTTCTTATGGGCGTGCTACACTGAAGACTTGGAAGTAAACGCCCACAGCTAGGATTGGATAAGATTTGCATATTTAATGAGCTTCAGCTCCTTCGTCAGTACATGTGGAAATTGTTTTAAAAGCATGTCACCCACAGGGTTTGCAAAAATCCTATCAAACAAACACAATGCTTTATCTCTCATCAACACGCGATTGATAAAGAATGTTTTTTTTTATTACTTGGCCCTGCCCGATTGGTGGATTTTAAACGCGAACTGTGCATTACACACTAGGGATGTAAGAAAATATCGATACACATGAATATCGAAATATTATGTTTGACGATGCTGTATCGATTCTCAAAAACACTGTATCGATATTTATTGATTTATTCATTTATGTACATTCAAGATTCGCGGCTTTGTGTTCGAATTAAACCACAGACTTTATACAACCCAACCGCTAGATGGCAGTGTTATCTCAGAACGTATCTGACACGGAGCCGGAGAAGCGCAAGGTGAATGTGTGTGGATTAGCATTAGCGAACCTCACAAGACGATAGAATTATTCCGCTCCCGCGGTTTACAGAGCTGAAGTGTGTACTCATTTTGGCTTCAGCTAAAAAGAAGCCACGGAAAGCCAAGGAAATGGACAAGTCATTTTGTTTGCAAAATAGGCCAAGTTAAAATCCAGTAGCCTACTTGGGAAACATTGAATCTAAGAGCTCGCTTAACATCCCATTGTCATCCGCGCTGCTGAGAAACGCTTCAATACATTTTCTCAGTAACAAAATAAACACACTCCAAAACTGACAGCGGTGGTAGGGCCCTATAAAACCCTTTTTATTTTTTCCCACATTTCATTTTTTCTGTTTTAATTTTTGCAGATTCCTTTTTTTTCCGTTAACATATTTGGGGATTCAGTTTTTTTACCCTTTACTGTTATTTTGGTGAAAAAAGAGTGTTCTTTTAATGTTAATATTTTTTTATTTTTTTTTTATTATACCTTTATTTAACCAGGGAATAAAATCACATTGAGATAGATATCTCATTTACAAGTGAGCCCTGGCCAAGGTAGCAGCACACAAAAAAACAAACAAATAAAACCAACAACGTAAAATTAAATACATAAAACAAAAAATGACCACACACACATTTCCAGCAATAATACATGATTAAGAACAAGAACAAGTACAGAAAGCTTGAAATGTTCGATTAAGATATAACTTAAACTCATTGAGTGAAATAAATCCACTAAGTTTTAGTGATCTTTGAATCTCATTCCAGGCAGTTGATGCACTATAAATAAAAGCAGTTTTTCCAAACTCTGTCTTCATTAAGGGGACATTTAAAAGAATGTATCTACTTGAACGCAAATTATGCCCTTTACTATTGACAGTTATTAGACTATTCATATACAGAGGAAGCTGGCCAACTATGGCCTTATACACAAATATAAGCCAGTGCTTGTTCCTTCTTAAATGAAGTGAAGGCCAACCCACCATTTCATACAGTGCACAATGATGAGTGTAATGATTTGCCCGAGTTATAAATCTTAAAGCAGAGTGATAAACGGAATCCAATGATTGTAAAAGGGCCTTAGTGGAATTTCTGTAAAAAACGTCTCCATAATCTAAGACAGGTAAGAAAGTAGCTTCCACCAGCTTTTTTCTAGCTGACTGTGAAAAACATGCACTATTCCGAAAGTAAAACCCCAGCTGTAGCCTTAACTTAGATAACAAATGTTTAATATGTAACTTAAATGATAAGTCCTCTTCCAATACAAAGCCTAGGTATCTATAGGAGGAGACTAGTTCTATAGAAATACCCTGCAAAGTGTAAAGAGATGGTATCGAAGATTCACACTTACGTTTCCTAGAGAAGACAATATATTTTGTTTTCTTATCATTCAGAACTAGATTTAAAGAGATGAGGTTACGCTGAAGTATTACAAATGCTTCCTGCAGCTTTAAAATGCAGCTATCAATGGAGGATGCAAAACAGTAAATTATAGTGTCATCAGCATATAAATGAATACTAGCCTCTGTCAAATTATCACCAAGATTATTTATATATAATGTAAATAACAGGGGACCAAGAATGGACCCCTGTGGCACACCAGATTCAATACTGAGCTTATCAGAAAGAAACCCCTTAATTTGCACTCTTTGACACCTGTTCTGTAAGTAGCTCCTAATCCAGGCCAATGCGGTTTCTGAAAGACCAATACTATATAGACGCGATAAAAGGATACCATGATTGACAGTGTCAAAAGCTTTTGCCAAATCAATAAACATTGCAGCACATGATCTTCCTTTATCTAGAGCACAGGTAATGTCATTTAGAACTTTCATTGTGGCAGTTACCGTACTATGATTCTTTCTGAAACCGGACTGATACCTGAACAAAATGCTGTTTCTAGACAAAAATTCCTTTAGCTGTTCACTGACAATAGATTCTAAAATTTTGACTATCACTGATAGCTTGGAAATCGGTCTATAATTATTTAAATTGGCCGAATCTCCACCTTTAAGCAGGGGTACAACCAAAGCAGATTTCCAAACATCAGGAACAACATTCTGTTCTAATGATAAATTAAAAATATGAGCTAATGGGCCAGCAATGACCTCGGCAGCTACTTTCAAAAAATATGGCTCAATTTCATCAGGCCCTGCAGACTTCTTAATGTCCAGGTTTTTTAATGCCTTTAAAACTTCACTTCTTAAAATAGGAGAAAATCTAAAAATAGCACTATCATCTCTCAGTAGAGGTGATGGATTTGGTATATCACTCAAAGAACTTTCATTAAATATTGAACCTGAAGAAATAAAATGCTTATTAAAAACATTTACCATGTCCGTCCTATTAGTAATCAGACTATCTTTTACTAAAATTTGATCAGGAAAATCCTTATACAACGTAGAGGGAGAAAGTGATTTGATGGTTTTCCAAAATTTAATAGGATTATTTAAATTTTGTGAGGTTTCATTTAGATAATATTCAGATTTTGATCTACGAATTAAAGTTGTACATTTGTTTCGCAATGTTCTAAATGCTACCCAATCTCTTTCCGTATCCGATTTCCTCGCTATGGCCCAAGCCAAATTTCTTTCATGAAGAAGTTCAGATAGTTCATTTGAGAACCATGGGTTATCATGGCCTTTTACTCTGAATGTCCTAACTGGTGCATGCTTATTCACAATCTTCAAGAATAAAGTGTGAAAATACTGCCATGCAATGTTCACATCAGGTATTAAAAACAATCTATCCCAATCAGATGAAAACAACTCATGCAGAAACCCTTGTGTATCAAAAAGTTTAAAGCTCCTTTTTGTAATAAATCTAGGTTTTACTTTGGGAATTTTACAATCCCTTATAACGGCAATAGAACAATGATCACTGACATCATCAGAAAAAACCCCTGTATAGGTGTATTTATGAGGTTTATTTGTTAATATGATATCTATTAAAGTGGACTTACTTGGGTTCTTATGATTTGGTCGTGTAGGTGATTCAATAAGTTGAGTAAAATTCACAGAATCACAATATGCTTTAAACTGTTCTGAGTTTGATGTTAACCAATTCCAATTCAAATCACCCAATAATACAAGATCTTTAGAAAGTAAGTCGGTTAAAGCAGCTGACAATGAGGTGAGAGCATCACTGCTAGCTGCTGGTGGTCTATAACAACCAACTATACATAAATGACAATCCTTTCCATATTCCAGATCAATAGCCAAAAACTCAAACTGTTTTTGGCTATTGATATAATGTTAAAAAATATAATGTTAATATAATAAAACAAAAAACAACATAAAACAAAAAATAGGAATGACCTTACATTTATTGAGGTAACAAACATCACATTTACTTTTTAGGACAAATACTGCATGATGCAACATAACACTGCACTTCAAGTAGGCCTACTTAATCTTTCCGGTAAAATACATTATATTAGTTTATATAAGTTACTTTTTCTTTCAAGTAAAAATTAAATAAAAAAGAACTTAAAAAAATTCATAAGAATCATCTTTTACCTACAGTAGGCTACTATTAAGTAAAACATTTAAAGCTGAAAATTAACATGAAAAAATAACACATTTCACCATGCGCGGCTCCCGCTCTCCATACGCAAAGCTTCTGCGCTGCCTGCACATGCAGTGTGAATCCGCCGTTAGCGTCGAGTTTCTTAACTTTTCCGCTGACGAAAGCAGAGCCGTGGAGACCAACTTCGCCATAATTTCATTGTTTTGAAGGGGTAACTGAAATGACGGGAGGGGTTGTGTCGCGAAGATTTACCTCCCCCGGTCTGCATTTTTTCTCAGACATACGTTCTTCTCCCACACAAAACAGAATTTCATTACAAATATGTAAAATTCTGATTTTACGGGAATTTTTCAGCTTTATGAGCCCTGGCCCATACATGTCCGAATCTGATCCTGAATAGCAATGAACCAACTTCACCACAAATAAAGGATTCTTCAGTCTTTGGCAGCGTGCTAAGGTGTGTTCTGTTAGACACGTACAGATAATCAGTAGCTTATCAGTTCATTTATTCATGTAATCTCATCCTTTCTGCAAATCCAGTGTCTTATTTACAAACGGGTCCATGGAGAAATGAAGGAACAAACACACAATATTGGAATCTGAATGAAGCTAATGCTTATGCGTATGTTTATTGCTTAGAAATTGGATCAGGTTTAGCTCTATGAAGACCTATGTCATGTCAGGTATGAGTCGGTGGGCGGGGCTACAGAATCAGGCGTTCTTCTTATGTTGAGGTGATGTTTCACCACACGATGACGTCATGGTGTGGCATATTCTGAGATTGAGAGTTTGCTGGGCCTTGTGTCAATAAACGTTTTTCTTTGACTAACAAGGACGTTTTTAGCTTTGGAACTTACAGGATATTCTTATATTCTTATATTATCAAAAACTCAAGGGAAATTTGATTTTCTTAATTCATTACCCCTTTAAATCATTTGATAAAAGCCATAAATATTGTGGATATAAAGAGATTACTTAATCCGACTGCTCGTGATTAATCTTTTTTGGGGGGGTTTCTTGTGTTCATAAATCCTTTACGCATATTGATTTCTTTATTATTGATCCTAAACTCATTCAGGAGTTGACTCAGTCTAAATATCATAATATTCTCATTTCTGATCATAGCACTGTTTCTATAGGTTTGAAAATTTCGCTGCAAAAAGCGCAGTATTATTGGCAGTTTCAGTCTTAGTCTGAGTGTTTAAGCCAATTTTTGGAGACCAATGGCAAGGGTGATGTTTCAGACTCTTGTCTGTCGGAAACCTGTAAAGTAGTTTTAATTATTATTGCATATGAGTCTTCATTAAGAAAAGAGAAGTGTAGGCGTCTTTCTGAGATGGAATATACTTCCATCTTTAGAACAAACGTTTCATTCATCTGAAGCTCAGTGACCGTAACGATATTAAGTTGAAATATGAATATAATTCTATTTAGAGCGATCAGGTTTATTTAAACTCAAACAGAAACAGTTTCATTTGGGCAGATAAGCTTTTTGCCATGAAATTAAGGGGTGCGCAGGCTAGCAGAGCCATTCATCAATAAAATCTCAGAATGGTACTTTATTAACACATCGTAAAGAAATTACATTTTATTGAATTTTATAAGCACCTTTACTCTCCCAGCAGCTCTGAACTGAGCCCTACAGGGCGTCAATTTCTTGATTCAGTGGCGTTTGCAAAACTTAATGAATGTGCCAGAGTGGAATTAGAGAAACTATTTACTCTCTGTGAAATTTTTGAGGCAATTAGTTCCTTCTCTAATGGGAACGCCACAGGCCCTGATGGGTTCGGTGCTGAATTCTATAAGGCAAATGCAAATGCAATTGCTCCTTTGTTGCTTAGAATGGTAAACCATTCAATTGAAAATAAAATATTTCCCAATTTTTTTATGAGGCACAAGTATGCCTTCTGAAGAAAAAAGAGAGAGATGTTACAGAGGCCTCTAGTTACAGGCTTCTCAACTGCGCTTTTAAATAAACATGTGGCCTTTTTAATTCACACCAGAAAGATTTCCTCTTTTGAATTCACTTCGCCTGCTAAATATTTTGTATCGTAATCAGATTAATAGTTCCAAGGTAGCTGTTCTTTCTTTAGATGCTGAAAAGGCCTTTGACCATATTGAATGGAGTTATATTTTTTACTATCCTTGATCGGTTTTGCTTTGGTGAGAATTTAAAACTATTGATAAAAATGCTTTATTCTTCCCCCAAATCTACAATACTTGCTAATTCGGATAGGTCTGCTTTCTTTCCTCTTCAGCGTGGGACATGGCAGGTCTGTTGTTTAAAGTCCACTGTTATTTGGTTTAACTTTAGAACCCTTGGCCATCCATCTTCGTAATCATTCTGAGATATCATATGGTCTTTATCATATGGTCATACTGAGGTTAAGCTGTCCTTGTATGCGGATGATCTGCTTTTATATTTGAGTGATCCATCTTCTGCTTTGCCACTTTTAATAGAATCACTTGAGGTTTTTGGCTCTTTTCCTGCTTTTTCTGTTTACTGAGAGAAGTGTATTCATGCCCTTGGGTGAAGGGCTGGATGCTAACTTTCTGGGGTCATTACCCTTTAGTATAACAGATAATCACTTTACTTATATAGAGTTAGTCATTCCTAAAAAATGTAAACATAATTTTCACAGAAGCCATACATAAGTTAAAAATCTCTTTAGATAAATGGAGTGTTCATCAGTTATTATTAATTGTTCGAGTTAATGCGAGTTAATTCATTAAAAGGGTCTGTCTACCTCGGTTTATCTAACTTTTTCAGAACCTGCATATATATGTGTCACAATCTTTTTTTTAAACAATTAATTTTTGTCATTTTGCCATTTATTTGGGTCTAGCGCTACCTGTTTTCCATTATTGTTATTGGGGTAATGCCCAACTGCTAATGCCAGGGCTATGATGTTCTGGAGGATTAGCAGTCCTTAAAAAAATGATAATGGATGCACATCCGACGTGGCTGTATATTGAAGCTTGGTCAGTTGCTGGTAGTTTCCTAGCAGTTATTCTTTTTTCCAATCTTATACCTTTAAGGAAGTTACAATGATAATGCCATGGTGTGTGTGTGTGTGTGTGCTTGTTTTTGTGACATATTTTTTCAGGCTTTTTTCAGAAAGAATCGGCACAGCGTATCTGTATTTTATAAATATATTATCAAACCAAAGACTCTTCAGAGATATGAAGGGTGCAGTACTACTCTCAAGATTAACATGAGATTGGCAGAAACTGTGTGTGTTACTATATGTAAGCTTTAACTCTTTCCCCGCCAGCGTTTAAAAAAAAAGTTATCAGCCATCGCCAGGGTTTTTGACCAAAAATTCCAGAAATCCGAATATGATTTTTCTAACTATTCATTTGTATGATACAGCTGCAAATAAGTATTTGAACACCTGTCTATCAGCTAGAATTCTGATACTCAAAAGACCTGTTAGTCTGCCTTTAAAATGTCCACCTCCATTCCATTTAATTTCCTAAATTAGATGCACCTGTTTGAGGTCATTAGTTGCATAAAGACACTGGTCAGACACCTGTAAGATTCCAATTACTAACATGGCCAAGACCAAAGAGCTGTCCAAAGACACGAGACAAAATTGTACACCTCCACAAGGCTGGAAAGGGCTATGGGGAAATTGCCAAGCAGCTTGGTGAAAAAAGGTCCACTGTTGGAGCAATCATTTGAAAATGGAGAAGCTAAACATGACTGTCAATCTCCCTTGGACGGGGGCTCCATGCAAGATCTCTCCTTGTGGGGTCTCAATGATCCTAAGAAAGGTGAGAAATCAGCCCAGAACTACACGGGAGGCGCTGGTCAATGCCCTTAAAGAGCTGGGACTTCTGTTTCCAAGGTTACTGTTGGTAATACACTAAGACATGGTTTGAAATCATGCATGGCACGGAAGGTTCCCCTGCTTAAACTAGCACATGTCCAGGCCCGTCTATGACCATTTGGATGATCCAGAGGGGTCATGGGAGAAATATAACTTTTTGGTCATAATTCAACTAAACGTGTTTGGAGGAAGATAAATGATGAGTACCATCCCAAGAACACCATTCCTATTGTGGGGGTGTTTTTCTGCACATGGGACAGGGCAACTGCACTGTATTAAGGAGAGGATGACCGGGCCATGTATTGCGAGATTTTGGGGAACAACCTCCTTCCCTCAGTTAGAGCATTGAAGATGGGTCGAGGCTGGGTCTTCCAACATGACAATGACCCGAAGCACACAGTCAGAAGCACACAGTGACTCTGTAAGAAGCATATCAAGGTTCTGGTGTGGCCTAGCCAGTCTCCAGACATAAACCCAATAGAGGCTCTTTGGAGGGAGCTCAAACTCCGTGTTTCTCAACGACAGGCCAGAAACCTGACTGATCTAGAGAAGATCTGTTTGGAGGAGTGGGCCAAAATCCCTCCTGCAGTGTGTGCAAACCTGGTGAAAAACTACAGGAAACGTTTGACCTCTGTAATCGCAAACATAGGCTACTGTACCAAATATTTACATTGATTTTCTCAGCTGTTCAGCTGTATCATACAAATAAATAGTTTAAAAAAAGCATACATTGTGATTTCTGGATTTTTAATTTTTTTTCCGAATGTATCTCTCACAGTGGACATAAACCTACGATGACAATTTCAGACCACTCCATAATTTCTAAGTGGGAGAACTTGCAAAATAGCAGGGTGTTCAAATACTTGTTTTACTCACTGTGTGTGTATATATATATATATATGTAAATATATGTGTATATATATATATATATGTAAATATATGTGTATATATATATATATATATATATATATATATATATATATATATATATATATATATATATATATATATATATATATATATATATATATATGTGTATATATATATATATATATTAGGGCTGTAATGATACACCAAACCCACGATTCGGTTCGTATCGCGATTTTTGACCCACGGTACGATAGAAACCTCGATATGGGGGGGATAAAACAGTTTTATTCTGTACAGTATTCTGTAGCCTATTTTGCCGTCAATACCATATATCTGTATGGTCAATAGGCTACTGCCGACGTTTTCTTTGCGGTACCAATAGGCAATATATATTTAACATGAAGTATAGGGCCTCCTGTACATCAATACCAACAGAAGCGCCGCGTCAGACACGCTTCTGATGTGCAAAGAAAGAGAAAATGCCACGCAGCCGCCCCGCGGATGACAAGCAACAGAAACGCCACGCTCACACCACGTTGCCAGCCGGTTGGGGAAGCTTCTTGAAACACTTACGGCAAATTGTGTGGGTCTTGTCAACTACACGATTGCCATCCTTGTTCTCCACCGGGTAGCTGAAATATTGCCATATTGCTGACTTAAAAGTTGGACCTGGACAGGAAGGATAATTCTGGGAGTTGGAAGGGGTGCGTCGCGATTCTGCCTCCTCACATCGCGATACAGGTTCGTGGACCTGCGTATTGCGATTTCGATTTCATATCGCATATCGTTACATATCGGGGGGGTGAAATTCTGTTTCATGCATACTGAGCTTTTTACACTGTTAAAGACTTGGATTCCCATCCTAAACATTGACAAAGTTTCAAAAACTAATGTTGGACGTTTGATGGAGTATTTCTGTGTCAAAAATACTCCTTCCGGTTTCTCACAAGTTTTGGAGAGTTTTTTTCGAGTATGGGTCTACTTGACGTTAATAGAGCGGAAGGTCATTGTATGGGCCGTACGGGCTCTTCTCCGGGTAGGGTGCGCGCACGCGCGTGACTAGAGCGAGAGAGAGGAAATGCACGCTGTAAACAGTCTCTCAGGTGCAGATCCAGTCCTCCGTGAAGACTTATGTTGCGCGCCGCGCTCCATTTTATTCCTATGGGTGACGTCGAGCGACTTCAACGCTTCAGCACAGCATTCCGGGAAGGCAGCGCTGCATTTGAACCGATTTGAACGCAGAAATGACGGGAAGCTTCACAACATCGTTTCAGTCGCGTCTCAAAGTGGATTTACACGCCACTGCTGTCAGGATTTTACCAAATCTTACCAAAGAAGTGTGTTTTTGACGGAGCGGTCCCAGCGATAAAGGTTCGGTCCTGCTTTGGAAGCAGCCGGTGAATAAAACTGCTTCAAATGTCTCTGCTATTGGCTACCTTCACATGAGTAAACATCAGTAAACGACACGATTGCGTGCTTCGTCATTCAAATGCGCTAACGGACTCCATTGTTGTTCTATGTATAACGTTACACTAGTCTGACGTGCAAAACCGTTTTGCTTGCTACCTCTAAGGTCTAGTCACATACAAAAGTCCATAAACCGAATCATGTCCTCATAAAATGCGAGTAAAGACACACAAAGGCCACTAAATACAGTACTTACCACAGAGACGGACGTCCTGATGTTGCTGTTTTTCCTGTTCAATTTATTTCAGCCTCAGATTTGATTCTGGATCATTATCTGTATTAGCTGAGATAGCATAGACCGTAAAAAAATATGGACGACTCGACATCATCCGTTTCCGCTTAGTAGATTTGAAGCTTTTAGGTAGCCTGCACGGCGCGGACATCTTGGGACCCAGTCTGCGCAGTAGCGATTTCGGGACCGGAGTTGCGCAGTAGAGCGCAGGAAGTATGTAGAAATGAAGAATGTAGAAATTAAAGCTAAAGCTCCAATCTGCTCCCAAAAATTTCCCAAAAAAAGGCTTGTGAGATAGCCATGGGTTTCTCCATGCTTGAGGACGTCACCGCTTTGTTCGCGATCGCCATTCTTTAGCTCCGCCCACATGATACGCCTCCAGGCGCTCGTTTTTTCCCGGAAAGCCTCGGTACAGCCGATATTTCTTTTATACATATAATAAAACGAAAGACTTTTCGGAGATATGAAGGATACAATACTACTCTATAGGTACTCAAGATTGACATGAGATTGACTGAAACTGAGTGTTTCACCTCCCCTTTAAAGTAATGTAAATTATGAAGTAAATAATTTTTGGGTGAACTATCCCTTTATACAGCACATTTTTATCAGTGTAATTTTTTCAATAGAGTTTGGTATTTTTCACAGTGCTTGGTGCGTTCTGGTATTGCCTTTTTAATGAAGGATGCTTTAGATTTTGGCCTAAAGAAGTTATCTTTGGATGGATGTGTGGAAACAAAGTGGACTTTTTTCATTATCGAAAAGATTTTCTCTCTAAACTTCATTATGCAGGTATGTAATAGGGTTTTGATTTGCTAAACTTTATTTACATGTCAAAAAGTATATTACATGAACATCCAAAATGAATGATGAATAAATAATGTCGCCAACATTTTGAGAACATTATTGGAAGAGCGTTTGTTCATAATGTGTAATAGAACCTTGCCAGAAAGTTAGCCAAAGTTCTGGGTACTCTGTTAGTTGGGTCACAATTAGTATATATATATATTTTTTGTGTGTGACAATTTTACATGTTTAAGTGCAATAGGCGGAGTCAGCAGTCTCATTAAATAAAACTGCATTTTGAATAAAATGAATTTTTTAATTGGTTTTGAACTAAACAAGCAGAGGAGAGAACCCCAGGTGTGCAGTTTAATGTTTTGGTGGAAATGTTTGATGTATGACAGAAATTCTAGTATACATTACTAATGCACTATTTGAATGACATAATAGCATGCTTTTGACTACTTTTTATCCTTGTGTGAGAACTTGGATGCTCATCTGAAGGTCTCCGGCCCTGCTTCAGATGCTCTGGGCTGTTATGGGGTGAGAGTGTGATTCTTATCTCCTCAAAGCAAGTTCCTACCCGCTTCAACATCCATCAACTGGGCTTGAGTCTCAAAAACAACATGTTAGCTCCTTCGGCACTGCAGCTTTAGACCTGTCCTTGCCTGCTCCAATAAATCGGCTCAACTCCATCCAACATCTTATTCCAGGACTTTAAGTTCTTGTCCAGTCCAATAGTATGACCCCGAACAGCAGCTCTGCATCAGTCTTTTGGCTCACACTTTTCATTATTTCACATTTGATCAATCGAAAGGTATTTCTGTCCTTCAGAACAGAAACCGAGGATATTAAGTACCCTAAATTTGAGTGTTTCATCATTTGCGATGTTTGCATTTCGCCTGAGGCTTTTGGAATGGAAAATAAGGCCATAAAGTCGTAAACTGCTTTCTTTCCCATTTTTGTCAAAGATTTATGGGACCAATCGTCAGCTGAGCGGTCACGGCCCGGCCAGTTACATATGGAAATGTGAGAGTAATAATGATTGTGTTTTTCTTTTATACACGTGGACGTTTGGACAACAGCCTTCTTCAAATGGATACATTTTACAGTGTTCCCATTCGCAACACAGCTCTGTGTTAGGTTAGGAGCTATGGGAGATTTGGAAGGGACAGAGCAATCTTTTAGCTGTCACACACTCTTTGAACACTTTGACTTCATTACTTTGAAAAGAACAGTTCTGGAGAGCTTTTATAGGGGGAAGAGCCCCCCGCCACCACAGTCGAGACCAGAGCAGGCTTGATCACATTCAATACTAGATCTAAACTGACTTGCAATATGCATGTTCAGAGGTTTGCTGGAAGATGCGTCTTTTTAAATAAAGGATCTGATCCTGACTGGCATCTTCTCTAAGCACCATGATTTTTAGGTGGTATTCATGTTTTTAGCACAAATGATTTACGATGAGTTGGACAAAAATGTCTGAATAAAATCGGTCTACCATTTCCAGTTTGTGAACAAAGGACTCTTGACAATGACAAAATTTTCTTTTAGAAGATGCATTATAAGGGTTCAAAATCCACCAGTATGGAGCAATGAGTTTGATGACATCACACTATTACGTTATACATTATATCAAGCTATTCTTACTTTATGACTCGCAGTTGCAAGTTTATATAGTGAATTGTGAGATGAAAAAGTTGCCAATTATAATTTATTTTTTTATTTTTTATTCATTGCCAGAAACAAGATCTGAGCGCATGGTCTGAAGCGCATGTCACAGGTGCACTTAGGGGTTTCCGAATCCACTTTTGCTAGTTTAAGGGGGTGATGAACTGAGAAATCAACTTTCCCTTGAGCTTTTGATATATAAAAGGTCATGATAATATAAGTTTCAGAGCTGAAAACGTACTTGTTAGTCAAAGAAAAGCTTTTATAGACACCAGGCCCAGAAAACGATTGTGTGCTTCATTCTTACGTCATAGTGCTACAAAACACGCCTCTACAGAATGCATTATTCAGTAGCCCCGCCCACTGACTCATGGAGCTGATCGGCTCGCGCTGGTCAACAACAATATACATGCAGAGGAAGATAGCAAGATATTACGCTATTCCTAGTTATGGAAGAACACAGTCGCTGCATAAGCTTCCTTCTGATCCTAATATTAGGAATGGGGAAGACATGTTCCCTTCATTTCACTGCGGAATCGTTTATAAACCAATCTCAGGTCGATGCTTGATTTGGATCCGACAGGAATGGTGCAACACACTTATGTGATTAAAATGTTTTTTTAATTTGTAATTGTATTGTATTGTTATAGATTGTTTTGTCTCTCTTGTATAGTCTCTCTCGACTTGACATTTGAACTCTGACATGGTTTGTGCTTATATCGAACGATCGTGCGGGCTATGTGTAATATAAAAATAATAGTCCAATCAATCGCGGGTGGATGATAAATAAATCTTTGTGTTTGTTTGATAAAGATGTTTACGAACCCTGTGATTGAGAAAATCATTCCGGTTGCCGCTTTCAAAACAATCTCTCCTCTCCCTCATTTGTAATGACAGGGGACTTAAGCTCATTAAATATAAGTAACATTTACAGATGAGGATATATCTACTGTTCTCTACATAGATCAGTGTATATAACCTGTAAAATGAACGATTAGTGAAAAACGTTATCAATGATTTTCATTATTCATTATTATCGTTTTTATCGATAACTTGTTGCAGCCCTACCTGTGTGTATAATAAGCAGTGTACGTGTGTTATGTATCCACCTATTGGCACATATTATTAACCCACCCTTTAAATAAAACAAATACTGTACTATTGACTTTAAACCAGGTTTTTGTTGGGCAATGGCACAATTGTTTTCACTTGCTTTAAAATAGCAATACACCAACACACCTTGTTTTTAGACCAGCACGTCCATTTCGAACAGATGGACGGGAATGTATCTGCCATTTACACATGGCGCTGGACATGAAAATGATAACTGCTTCAGGGTAAAACTAGCAAAAAACACTTGCGTCACGCCTGGCGTCGCATTGTGCTGGCGGTATGATAGGAACCATTGAATCTAAAAGGGGAATATATTAGACCATGGCTGTCTTAAGCTGTCAAATGCAGCTTTGCCGAGCTTAATGGCTCTGGCCGAGCTGTGATTAAACAAAACGCTTCATAACAAGCCTAACACATTTTAGATTATGGGAGACACTTCTGGTTTGGGGAAGCTCCATTCAAAAAGATTTTTCAAATCATAAGGTTATGCTACAAATAATCCCCATCCATCAGTTTGACTGAATGAGCTGTAACGTTTCGTTTCCATTTTCAGATGTCAGGAGAATAATGTAACACTTTGCATTTTATTGTGATTACAAGAATATCTATGGCAAGAGCTCTTTTCAGTCGCTGCATTCTTTTCTTTCGGATTATTTTCTTCTTCTTTGTATTCCGCTGTAACGGTATGAAAAAAGACAACATTTACTACACATTTGTGGTCTGCTCTACTGATTTTAATTTACAATATAGCCTAAGAATAATTCATTGAAATGCACTAAGAATATATTGGCTCTACAGGTTTGTTTTCACGGATGCTTTAAATTGTAATCGTCTCCCCTTTTCACTTCTAATCCCTGTCAGCAGTGTTTACTGGAATGTTTCTAATGCTGGTAAATAAAATATTTATTGCAAGACAAATTGACAGAAATCACTAATATTATCACTCATTGTTCCAGTTAATGAACGTTTTTGATTAAGGTTAATAAAGACATATTAATATTATACAGTGGTATTTAACATGTCTGTAAAATTGCTTCAGAAATAATCAAGCTTTTGGTGTTATTCCATGTGTTTTAGCTTGTACACTTTAAAATGTTTCAATTTTTTAATGTTTGATGAAGGATGAGTAGAATGTCATCTCATCAGGGCTTTTTTAATTGTAGTATATTCAAGGGGACACATGAAACTTCTTACAGACTTCTTTCAAAAATCTGACTTTTCCATGTTTATGTGCTATAATCGGGTCCCTGGTGCATCTACCAACCCAGAAAACGTGAAAAAGGACAACCCAGTTACTTTGTTTTGGTAAGCCTTTTCTGCAAGCATGTAAAAAAACGAGTCGCTTGGATTTCTCTCCCCTTCTGACAGAGGAAGGAGATCTATAATACAGGTCCTTCTAAAAAAATTAGCATATTGTGATAAAGTTCATTATTTTCCATAATGTAATGGTAAAAATTAAACTTTCATATATTTTAGATTTATTGCACACCAACTGAAATATTTCAGGTCTTTTATTGTTTTAATACTGATGATTTTGGCATACAGCTCATGAAAACCCAAAATTCCTATCTCAAAAAATTTGCATATTTCATCCTACCAATAAAAGAAAAGTGTTTTTAATACAAAAAAAGTCAACATTCAAATAATTATGTTCAGTTATGCACTCAATACTTGGTGGGGAATCCTTTTGCAGAAATGACTGCTTCAATGCGGCGTGGCATGGAGGCGATCAGCCTGTGGCACTGCTGAGGTGTTATGGAGGCCCAGGATGCTTCGATAGTGGCCTTAAGCTCATCGAGAGTGTTGGGTCTTGTGTCTCTCAACTTTCTCTTCACAATATCCCACAGATTCTCTATGGGGTTCAGGTCAGGAGAGTTGGCAGGCCAATTGGAGCACAGTAATACCATGGTCAGTAAACCATTTACCAGTGGTTTTGGCACTGTGAGCAGGTGTCAGGTCGTGCTGAAAAACAAAATCTTCATCTCCATAAATCTTTTCAGCAGATGCAAGCATGAAGTGCTCCAAAATCTCCTGATAGCTAGCTGAATTGACCCTGCCCTTGATAAAACACAGTGGACCAACACCAGCAGCTGACATGGCACCCCAGACCATCACTGACTGTGGGTACTTGACACTGGACTTCAGGCATTTTGGCATTTCCTTCTCCCCAGTCTTCCTTCAGACTCTGGCACCTTGATTTCTGAATGACATGCAAAATTTGCTTTCATCCGAAACAAGTACGTTGGACCACTGAGCAACAGTCCAGTGCTGCTTCTCTGTAGCCCAAAGTGGCTTGACCTGGGGAATGCGGCACCTGTAGCCCATTTCCTGCACACGCCTCTTCACGGTGGCTCTGGATGTTTCTACTCCAAACTCAGTCCACTGCTTCCGCAGGTCCCCCAAAGTCTGGAATCGGTCCTTCTCCACAATCTTCCTTAGGGTCCGGTCACCTCTTCTCGTTGTGCAGCGTTTTTTGCCACACTTTTTCCTTCCCACAGACTTCCCAATGAGATGCCTTGATACAGCACTCTGGGAACAGCCTATTCGTTCAGAAATTTCTTTCAGTGTCTTACCCTCTCGCTTGAGGGTGTCAATGATGGCCTTCTGGACAGGGTCGGGTCGGCAGTCTTACCCATGATTGCGGTTTTGAGTAATGAACCAGGATGGGAGTTTTTAAAAGCCTCAGGAATCTTTTCAGGTGTTTAGAGTTAATTAGTTGATTCAGATGATTAGGTTAATAGCTCGTTTAGAGAAACTTTTCATGATATGCTAATTTTTTTATAGATTTTTTGTGAATTTTGGGTTTTCATGAGCTGTATGCCAAAATCATCAGTATTAAAACAATAAAAGACCTGAAATATTTCAGTTGGTGTGCAATGAATCTAAATATATGAAAGTTTAATTTTTATCATTACATTATGGAAAATAATTAACTTTATCACAATATGCTAATTTTTTGAGAAGGACCTGTAATATTATCGCCCCTTAATCTGCATGTTTCCACCCATGCCGCTGACATTCTGTTCCGCATTATCCTCATAACAAGGGAGTGAGAGTGTTTACGGACAAGACACACTTCTTGTACTCTGTATTCAGCTCTTACAGTGATTTGGAGTGAAAACAGAAACTTCATTTTTTGTGTGATGAAAAATAAACTTTATAGCACTCATCAGTAAAGTTTTGCCCATCATTCGGATAGGGTGTCCTACAACATGCTTGTACTAATAGTGGATAAAAGCAAGATGGCAACATAAGTTAAAATGTCATTAAACTAAACTATACCTGTGTAACGAACCCATAGCTGAAGGCTGATTAGAATCCATGTTGCAGAGGGACTTTATTGCCAAAGAGTAAGGAACAGATATAACAACCCAAAATGACAGGCAAGGACGTGATCAAAGTACAGGCAGGGTTCAGAAACTCAGTCGGCAGGTAGACAGCAAGCAAACTCCAAACGGTAGTCAAGGGGAAAATCCAGTTAACAGGCAAACAGGTCAAAACAGTAGAAAAGACAGATGACAATGGTAAACGCTTGGGAAGGCAGAATAAACTGGCAATACTTCACAATGAGTTCAATGAAGCACATGGCTTTTAAAGCTACAAACAGGAAGTGAGGCTACAGACAGGAAGTGTCACTACAACTCTGGTGATGGCTCACTCTGTTGGAGGGATGAACTGTTCAGGGTCCGAGGTGTTACAACCTGTCTCCATGCAGCATACATTATCTGGCTTTGTAGGCATTGTTGTCCGAGTCCTGTTCGAACTGAATTCCGTTAGTTTCTGGCATGTTCTGTTGTTGTTGCAGACGCTATTGAAGCTCCACCTCTTCTCGAAAGAACAGGCAAGGAGCACCAGGTCATTTGCATTTAAAAGGATATACACAAAAACTGTATTTTTTTGCTCACCCCAAAAAAGAGCTCCTACAGGCATTTTTAACAGGCTATAAAACATGATCTGTGGGTTATTTTGAGCTAAAACTCCACATACACTCTAGGGACATGAGATTTATTTTACATCTTGTAAAAAGGGAGATAATATGTCCCCATTAAAAAGGCATCTGAAATGTGCAATTTAGTGTCGTCAAAAATATAGATTTTTCGATGTCAAATATATATATATATATTTTTTGCAGAATAGATACAAAAGACCAGCTGCTCGTTCTCCGAGTGACACACAAACCCGCCTCTCCTCACTCACTCACTCATTTAATTTCCTTTAGATTATATTTTCGTATTATATGGCTCGGGATTGCACATTTTGCACATAATTACTTAACTGAGTGGTTTTCGTGACTTTTTGCACTTAAATTGTTAAATACACACACAATAATGTCAAAATGATAGTCTTGGCGAGTATTCAAGTATATGCAGTCAGTTATGTTTTAAGTGAACATAAACAGATGAGAAAGAAAACACACGTGTAACAGTATAATGGATTCGTGCGTCACGTCTTAAAACAACTGCAGCCTAATAAACCTGCTGCCAAAATTCTGAGATAATATTAAAAATATCTATATGGCAGTTTTTTCCCATGGTACCAATGTCAAAATTGTGGCCAGTGGAAATGCTGTGTGGCTAGTAACTTTGGAAAACTGTTAGTTTTTTTTTACTTTTACTTTTACATTTTTATTTTATTTTAGTAATGCAAAACTTTTTTATTTTCATCTCATTTAATTTTGCTACTTGTTACTTTGTTAACCAACCATTTTTAGTTTTAGATTTGTTCTAAAATTGTGAAAAATGAGGCCTGTGTGAAGAATGTGAAATGTCAAGGTAAATGTGGAACATTTGCACGTTGCTTAAAATAAAGCTATACTTTTTATCAATTTTTTTTTTAAAATTAATTATTATATTTTTTTTTTGAAGGCTCCATACTGTATACACTAATCATGGAAAAATAAAAAATTACTTCACCTCAAATTCCGTCGCTTTTCATTAAAAGCGAGTTCTTGCCCTCTGGTCGCTTTATTCCGTCAGCGTGGGATCTTCAAAGCCGACAGGGATTTAGATTGCAGTTGATCTATAGTGTTTTGTTCCACATGCGCTCTGGTCTGGAGGATATCACTGCATATTGACATTTTTATTTATCAGGAGCAAATGTCTTGGCTGTGTGTGACTCCTGCGTCATATTTCCACTGGCAAATGAGGGTTAATGAGATGATCGGCTGCTTAGGTTTGTAGGGTAAAGGTTAGCATTAGGGTTGCCTCAGGGCTCAAATTAAAGCACATCATGGGTAATGTTCACCAGAAAAATCATTTAAGACTGTACCCAACCTCAGGGTTCGTTTCCTGTCCACAAACCAGAGCTTCTCAGACTTTCTCAAAGCTTTTATCAAAACCTCATGACGTTGCCGTCAATCATCCAGAGATCATTTAAAATCATAATTATGCAGGCCTACAATTTTGTCCTGCATAATATCTATCTACCATCATATAATTCATGGCATATTTGCTTATGTTTGACACTGTGGTGTTCATTTCTTTGCTTTGCATTGCAGATAATTTCCTATGAAAGGGAAACTTGTTTCTAAAAGCTGGAAGTTGGAAAAGGGGCGACTTCATGTGCTTTGCTTTTTGAGTTTCCCTGGGGGGAATGCGGTGTCTCCGTTCTCTGACCTGTTTGCCAAAGGCTTCCGAAACAATGAGCAATTTATCTTCTACCTCATCTTTCCATGCTTTTAAGATTTGGGTGGTAGTGTGAAATAAACCAGAACAAAGCAAACAGTCAAGAAGTTGTTATACAACGATTACAGTACTAAACTTTTTGTTGGTTTAAGGGCCAAGTGCATGGTGCACGTTTTGTTTGTCCAGATTTATTTATTTATTTATTTATTTATTTATTTATTTATTTATTTATTTATTTATTTATTTATTTATTTATTTATTTATTTATTTATTTTTAATTTTTTTTAATTTTAATTTTTTTTATTTATTCTTTTAAAAATACTTTAAAAAGGCAGTTTACTTATTATTTACACGCACTGTATAGATGAATATCCTGATATCATAATGAAGAATAAAGCCTGTTTAATAAGAAATAAGCTGTTTAAAATACATAAACTCAGTGAAGCTGATTTTTGGAAAACGTTTGTCATGTGGTGCAGCAAAAAAGAAGTCCTAAAACAGGAAATTACTACACAGAGGTCAAGGTTTAATACATCTCTTAAAATATCAGGTAGTTTTATCAGAAAATGTTGTTGTCATATAGTGCGACTCACCCTAAAAACATAATTCTTATTTATTTTAACAAATTTTATTTGTAAAATTACTTTTTACTTTTTTAAATGTTTTAAAAAAACATTTTAATAAATAAAAAAATATATATTAAGATGTGTACACGTGTATTTAAGTGTAAGGAAATTATAACTTTTTAAATGGATGGTTATACCACAGTAATTAAGTTGAGACTTTTCATATACATGAATTAATGAATGTGGTCTAACCAATCAAAAAGTAGCTGAAACCTGTGAACATTACTGTTGTGCAAAAAAAAAAAAAAAGTTTATATTCTGCTTTTATTAAATGTAGGCTACTATTGATCTTATATAGTACCAAACTGAACTGAACGACAGCTTCAGTGATAACAAAAAGAGCACTGCTTTCTTGTTTTCTGTGTAATTCAGTCACAATTTAAAGAAAAGTTTTTGTTTCTCATGAGACTTTGTGACTTCCTACTGATTGTTCCATATATTAAGGAGTGGAAATTGCTAACAAGTCAATAAGTGCTAATCTGCAGCCATCTACTGGTTATAGTGCAATTGTTTATGTTGTTAAATTTTTTTAATAAAAGTGCTTGAAATAAAAATAAAAATAAAAGTGCACCTTTAAACCTTTAGTTTTAAAATCATCGGTTATTATTGATTATTATCCATCATTGGATAATATTTTGAGCTTTAAAGTGCTGGGAAAAACTGTGAATTTTTTCAAGTGCTTGAGTTTCACTCTCAAAAGGTTGTACAAAGTCTGTAGCGATTCCTAACACCCCCACAGCTTCAGTCTTATAGCTCATCCTGGGTGGACATTTCATTTAATAACACAGCCATTTTGATTTAGATGCTGGTTATTGCTGATGATCGCATATATTTTTCATATACATCTGCTTATGAGATAGCTTGTTTCTGTTTCTTCTGAAACAAGCTATCTCTATCAAGCTATCGCTGTTTGATCTGATAGCTGGTTCATAACAGAGAATTCTGCGCTGAACGAATCCTGCAGTATCTCACAGTAGCAATTTTATTAATTCTGTTGTGAATTCAAACGTTTTTTCACTGGATCTCCCAGCAGTGTTTAGTAATGGTGTCACGTGATGGAGATCGACCAGTGTATGATCTCGTGCTGCGCTGTCTATTGCTCCGAGTAGTGTTGCGTGATATACCGGTATAGAAAAGTATTGCGATACCCTGCTATTACAAACGGTAAGATATGGAATTTTATTGGTACTGGTATTTTAAGGAGGACAGCGCTAATATGACAGCAGGGGTCAGGACGTGTGTGCAGAGCTCTGCTTCCACCATTCATTAAACATTGGAAATAGAAGAGTTAAATATATAAGTTCAGCGCATGACAAAGGAAGCAACAGAAATTTGCGGGCATAAGAAGAAAAAGTGCGGCGTGGGCAGGACGTGCTCGTGCTGCCGGACTCTGACCTGAAGCGCGCGCACACGCCTTCCAGACAACATGCGATCGCGATTCAGTTTTTTTGCGGATTATTTTTTGGGTTTGAATGGTCAAACATATGTAAAAATGCACGGTCTGGCGAGTATTCAGGTAAACACAGTCGAATATGTCTTTAGTGAATGTGTACAGCTGAGTTAATTAGACCCCTGGAGGTCTTAAGCCAGATCTAATATTAGTTAAATTATTATTAATATTTTTTTTACTGTGGTATCAAATTAGTATCGGTATATTGAGGTATTTTAGTCTGATATCGTATTGAAGTCATAATTTTGGTATCGTGACAACACTAGCTCCGAGCTGACAAATGGTCTGCGCACGGATGGAGTTCACTGCATTTATTCACTGTGAGCTGATCGCATTAGCAAAGTATGCACTTCTCTTTACACAGCACAAACAGACTAGCCTAGAAATCTAGACGCACCCTAACGGCAGCAAATCTAATCTGCCGCGAGTGTCGTCTAGCAACTCTCAGTACACTTCTGAGCTGTAAACGCCAAACTCTGGTCGGGCCAATCACATCGTGTATAGAGTCGGTGGGCGGGGCTTAACATAATAACGGCTGAGTTGCGCTTGCTTGCTTCTAGTAAACACAGAAACTTGCGAATGGTAGTCTTTCGAATCAGCTTTGACCGCGACTCTGGAAGACTTGGAGTTTAGCTTTTCTCTGAGAAAAGAACAAAGAACGGCACTGAAGTCATTCTTAAGAAGGCAAGATGTGTTCGGAGTTTAGCCGACCGGATAAGGTGAATGTTTAATCTATCAACGAGCTCCGCTTCATGTTGCTCTGTTTGGTTGTAGCGATATCCTATCGCGTGCAGAGGGAGTTTGAAAGACAACCGTTTATCCCGCCCCTCGGATTAAGCCCTGTCAATGGTGAGTTCCCAGACCAAACATCTTGATGTGGGTCTGACTTGTCAGGCTACAAACAGACAGTCTTTTGTGATTTAATAAGGACACAAAGCCTTATCGCATTTTTGATTTCAGTTTGTTTGACAGCAATGGTGCAAAACACGGCATTAAATACCTTTTATGTTATTATTATGCCAGAGTCTAGTTAATGAATGGGAAGCATTAAAATATATTTGTGGTGGTCAATGCTGATATTGTGGCGGGATGCCACAAATAAATCATTGTATGGGAAACACTGGTGTATATTTTAATATAGTTTATAGACCCTTGACAGAAAGCAATGTGAGGGAGAGATTAACCAGATAGCCCCATGAGCTGGGACTCTGGTCGACTGAAGCACAACAGTTTCGCTTAAAACATTTTTCAAAATCCATATGAAACAGACAATTTGGCACATGCATTTAAACTATATTTTTTAAAAGGATGTTTCATTATCTTTACTTTGGACACTCCTATTCATAATTGCCTCTTAAATATCTCAATTAGACATTTAAAGAGTTACTTTTAAGTCGATCAAATATGGTTTGGCTGGGATTCAGCCATTATTGGAACTGAAGGAGTTTTTTCTTTGTGAGAGAAGAGAATAAGGTAGTGTTCCAGAGACCCTCCTCTGTCACACACTGGAAAATAATCACATTTGATCCATCCAGTTCCTCAAATGTAAGTAAAGCTATTTTCTTTCTCATCCAAATATAACAGATGTCTTACAGTCCGGACACACGCACAATTGTTGAATGTTTTTTTGGGGGGTGGTGGCTGGATTATGCCGATCTGTCTCATAAAGGCCACGGTCGGGCCAGTTTGGGGAGCCCTACTGTCCACGCCAGGGCTTAGAGGTGTTGACGCGGGCCACGGCCCCCCAAACAAGCCACTGGCACTGGTCAGGCTGTGAAAGACGGTCTGTTTGGTTGCTATCTCCATCCTTCAACACCACCCCATCAATCCTACTAGAGCTAGGCCATCCCTACAGAGACAGAGGCCCTCTTTGTCTGCCAGCTGATGGGCTGAGGCCCCCGGCCCCGCTCTTACACCCGCTCTTAGTGACAACCACCTGAAAGAATCGGCTCCTTGCAGACTGAGACCTCAACGGCTTTATCTGCCTCAAACTTCAAGTCACTTTTAGGGCCATGTGATGCGAAAAACGTCAATTCAATGACATTTGACCATTTTATTTGATACTGTCTTATCATAATGCAGAAACTCTAAAGTCTTCATGACAAAATAAAGTTTGGGTTAATTTAAACAAAATAAATTGAAATTTGGGAGAAAATAAAACAGTACACTTCACAAACCCAACATGGCAGCGAGACACATGCACAATAGAGAACATGAATCACGAAGGGCTTCTGTAGGAGACTCTGAAAACAGATCTGTATGTAGGAGTTCCATGTTAAACTCCAAAGGATGTGCTGGCCTATCACATTTCTTTTATTATTAATGGCTCCAACAGGGATCCATAACTTTGATCCACACTTCACACAATAATAGGGCTTAGGATTTTTGTGGTTTCCAGTATTCCAAGGCAAACACTTGGTTGAAGTGGAAATCACACACTTGCTGTATTCAACTCTCTTGTTCTTATTCGCCAGTGGACATTGGAGTAGAAGATCACGGCATCTTCCTGCCACGGGGCCCAGATGTTTTTGCGGACTTTTGAGTCTGGGGTTTAGGATGCGGTTTATGGCTGAGAGGTCCACACACATGCAGGGTTTTGACCGTTCAACTCCTGGTGTGTGATGTTGTGTTCAAGACTTCATAGTGCTGTTGTTAGTTCTCTGAACACTTGCCTCAATCCTAGACAGATTTATTGGGTGCTTTTGACAAAAAATAAACTTGGAAGCGAAGCGTTTTTTTCTCCCAGCCATCTACTTGTCAGTTTCTTTGAGAAACTTCAAAAATGTAAAACACGGAATTATTAGAAGATGTAGTATAAAGAAGGTAGAGTTAATATTCACCATATTTTTCAAACTTGAATTTAAAGGGGTGATGCATTGAGAAATCAATGTTCCCTTGAGCTTTTGATATATAAAACGTCATGATAATATAAGATGATCCTCTAAGTTTCAGAGCTGAGAACTTCCTTGTTAGTAAAAGAAAAGCTTTTATAGACACCAGGCCCAGAAAACGATTGTGTGCTTCATTCCTAAGTCATAGCAATACAAAACACGCCTCTACAGAACGTGTAAATTCTGTAGCCTTGCCCATGTTCCAATAAACGTGTGGAAGAAGATAGCAAGATATTGTGGAAGAACACAGTCGCTGCATAAGCTCGCTTCGGATCATAATATTAGGAATGTGTGATACCTCATTTATTTTTAATGAAGGGTCAGCTCATGTGGGGAAGACTGTACGTATGTTTGCTTCATTTCACTGCGGAATCGCTTGTAAACAAATCTCAAGTGCTGGATTTGCAGACACAATGTTGTGCCTTCTATATTGGTTCTAACAGCAATTGTTCAACAAACCTATGTGAGTAAAATGTCTTTTTTTATATGTAATAGTACTAGTCCCGGGGCTGTACAAGATGGGCTACCAAAACGTACGCCTGCCGGCAGAAATTCTTTCTTGATCTGGGTGTGCACGTGTGTGTGTGTTAGCGCGCGGTTCGTGCTTAGGCTGGGGACACACTGCAAGCTTGCCGTAAGCATCTGGGCTGTGTGTCGATTTTTATTTCGGCTCCCATGTTAAAGGGTTGGAGCTTGCAAACAGAAACGCCACGCTCACAGTGTGTCTCCGCCATTATATCGACTGATCGTGCGGGCCATGTAATGCAATTGCGGGACGATGAGAAATAAATCATTGTGTTTGTTCAAAATAATCTCTCCCTCATGTGAACTGAACTGACAGGGGCTATGAAAGCGGAGCTGAAGCTTAATGTGCTAAATATGCAAATTTTCTCCAATCCTAGCCGTGATCGTTTACTTCCAAATCTCCAGTGCGTCACGCCCATCAAAACCCAGCGTTCAGAAGAGAGCCTTAAAACCAGAGAAAAATAAAAAATAAAAATCCAGTCTATGATTCTATATTACTCAGTACTTTCTTAGGTAGGTACACTGTAAATACACATGCTGTAGAATAAAGTGCAACCTTCATCCGAATCATTCGTATCAGATTTATATTTACGTAGCAGACCACTTCGAATCCTTCTTGGCTCATCAGTCTGCGGCCCACAGTTTAAGAACTTCCAAACTAGGTTCATGCTACTTGTTTCTAAGCTCTTTTTAGACTCGGCTGAAGTCAAAACCAGAACCGCTGAACCCTTTCCTATGACTCTGTGATCAGTTCACTGGAGGGCAGTTCTGTTTTTATGCGTTATTGTAGGTCTTCCATAGGTCTCGCTGCTTTTGGCTTCAGCCAATTGAGTTGTTTCAAAAGGGACACCCTCTGTGGCTATTCTTTCATTAGTTTCCTTTTCCTCTTTCTGTTTTTAGGCCTGGCTGTTTGGCCCTCTACTATTCAGGCATTCGCATAAGTTGTCTGTTTGGAAGTTAAAAGCCAGCAGGAAAAAAACAAAACAACTTTCACCTTTTCTCAGCTAGCCTTTTAATAGGCATTTGTCCATACTCTGCAGTTCAAAATCGTTTGGCTCGTTGGTTTTTCTTTACGACTGCATTAAAAGCAGCGAGAAAGGGGAGTTTATTGTTTCAGTCTGTTTACTTTGATTATTTATGATTAATTTTGCATGTGTCTTGGTCCAGCCCTCAGGTTTGGAAAGTGTGGTGTCATTTGCGTCTGGATTTTAGCTTGGCCTGCTGGCTTCTTGGAGATATGTCGGGCTTACCGCAGAAAGCTCCACAATTTGGTTTTTGGGGGATTCTGCTTTTGTCAGTGAGATTAATATGTCATTGGCCAGAGCTGATTCATGCTGCTTGTTTGCATTGGAGAAGCTGTTTGGAAGCTGTCAAATTCTTCTTCATCTGTATTATTCTAAGAAATGTTGCTTGAAGCAAAAAATGCTTTCTCACAGATGAAGATCTTTCAGATGTCTACAGTGGGATGAAATAACAGATGTATAGACGTACGATTGAGAACTTTCTGACATGTTGTCAAAGTGATTTAGAAAGACACATGTTTGGAAATTATACCCCACAGGTGATTTGATGTGGTGATGTGCAGCAAATTATTGAGATGAAACACCATGGGTCATGTCCTTTGTTTCATTGGCTAATGTTCAGAACTTAATTTGAAGTTAGTATGCAGATATGTTAGGTGCTCTGTCTGGCTAATGACAGATGCAGGGGACTAATTTCCTGTTGTCACTTTTGTTATTATTTTGGGGATTCATTTGGTGACAGGTGTCAGAAATGGTACACTTCAGCTTATATACAGTTGAAAAAAAAGTATGTGAATCCCTTGCAGAATCTATGAAGAATTTTATCAAAATAAGAGATCATACAAAATGCATGTTACTTTTTATTTAGTACTGTCCTAAATAAGAATTTTGATATAACATTTTTTTATATAATCAACAGGACAAAAAATTGCTGAATTTGTTAAAAGGACCCCATCCAAAAGTGTATGAAACATTGATTCTCAAAACTGTGTGTCGCTCCCTGGATGATCCACGGCTGTTTTTGTTGATGTTGTGATTGTCATTCTTGAGTACCTTGTTTGTTCTGAACAGTTAAACTGGCCATTGCTCTTCAGAAAAATACTTCAGGTCCTGCAAATTCTTCAAATTTCCAGCTTTGTTTGCTTATCTGAACCCTTTCCAGCACTGACTATGAATTTTAGATCCATCTTTTCACACTGAGGACCACGGAGGGTCTCAAACACAACCATTAAAAAAGTTTCAAGCATTCGCTGATGCTCCAGGAGGAAACACGATGCTTTAAGAGCTGGAGGGTGAACACTTTTTCAGGATGATGTAAATTTGTTTTTAATTTTGTTTAAATCTATATCTTTTTTTTTTCATTTAGTACTGCCCTTCGGAAGCAACAGAAGATACTTGCATTTCTGTATGATCTCTTATTTTGTTCAAATTCACATTTTCACAGATTCAGCAAGTGGTTCACATACTTTTTCGTGCGACTGTATATAGGACAGTTTATTCTGGTTCTCAAATCTGATTGGCTGAGTGCCTTTTCCAGCCATGTGATATTTCCCTAGTATCAGCACTGGGGCCGTTTCAAATGTGCTAATCTCATTGGTCGGCCAGTTTTTAACGCACAACGTCAAAACAAAAAAAATAACCCAAGGCTTTTTTTTATTTTTATGACACGTTTATGCCTGCTGTTTTGAACATCAGTATGCACACTCACATTGGCGCAAGCCACAAATCCTTAAACGCGCGAAAAAATTGTCCCGGTGTGAATAGGCCTTTACACATAAGCTTTACAATTGAATCAAACTGAAACAAAGCACTAATATATTTGCTTGATCAGCCATACAATGCTAAATTATTTATTTACCACCAACACTTTTTGCAGAACACAATCCTTGTTCCCTGCATTTCCCTGACCATTTTCTCCTCAATCTTTTTTTTTCTCCTTTTCGCTGCAAATCAGCGCACAGGTGATTTGGATCACAAGCTTCTGCACATTTGAGTCTGTTAAGCTATAATTTCTACGAAAATTGTACGAGAACTCCAGTCTCACACACGTGCAATCTAGCGCCATTTCCTTATCACGTCTCGTGTGCTTGCTTGAAACATGCTTTGTGGAAAAGAGAGAGTTGTCGCCGATTGGAGTCATGCAGTGCGAAACCCTTTGTGACCGAGCCACTGAATGCTACCCCAGATAGTCATACAGAGTGAAAAGAGCAGTGATTCAACTACTAAAAAACTACAAAATCGCTCAGTGTGAACTCGGCGTTAGGCAATACCAAAGGTCTAAGATCATAAAAGCAGACTTCAACTAAGCAATGCATTTATAGGTATTCATTTTAGAGAATAGATTAATTTTAATTCAGACTCTCTACACTTTGAACACGTGACAGTGATTTACAAGGGACATGACTGAAACACAAACCTTTGAGTAACTATAGAGCACAGAGAGGAAAATCTGAGGTTGGGTAAACACAGTTTAATCTCGCATATAAAAGGCCATGCTCATTTTGAGCCAGATCCGTCTTAGGCTGCACCAGTGCTTTTTTTTCTTTTCTTTTTTTTTACTGACGGTCATCTGCTTTTCAAATGCACAAATTAAGGGCTCAGCGTGACTAATGATATGGGTTTTATTTCCAGTTTAAGAGAATTTGTGAGTATAGAAGGAACATAGAGCATTTTATATGTTTGCCTTGCATGGGTTAATGTTTGAGTTTAAGGGAAAGTATCTTCAACTTCCAGCATGATGGATTTGATTGCTATCCATTGAACATCAAGAAAAAATAGGAGGGACACAATTGATACATTTTAGTTTTGTGGTTTTGTTGTGATTTGTGTTGTTTTTTTGTTTTTGCATTTTGTTAGCCTGACAAGCCAGACCCACATCAAGATGTTGGGTCTTGGAACACACCGTTGGCAGGGCTCAATCTGAGGGTTGGGATAAATGGTGGTCTTTCAAATTCCCTCTGCACACAATAGGATAGAGCTACAACCACAGCATCGATGAAGGTGAAGTGGAGTTAGTTGACAGATTAAACTTTTGCCAACAGAGAATAGCATAGAATACATCATCCTTTTTTAAGAATGATTTCAGTGCCATTCTTTGTTCTTTTCTCAAAGAAAAGCTTAACTCCAAGTCTTCCAGATTCGCAGCCAAAGCCGATTTGAAAGACCGTTTGTTCGCCAGATTCTTTGTTTTCAAGTAGCACACGGAACCATCGCAACTCTGCCATTATGTTAACCCCGTCCACCGTCTCTATACACGATGTGATTGGCCTAACTAGAGTTTGGCCTTTTCAGCTCGCAAGCCAACAGAGAGTTGCTAGAGTACCCTGGCTGCAAATTAGATTTGCTGCCGCCATGGTGCATCTAGATTTCTAGACTAGCATTTTGTTGCTTTAAATACACAATATGTAATTTTTCGCCACTAGAGGTTGCTTATTATTCAAAACAAAGCTTGATGATGCTAGTAATGAGCGTGGGATCATGGGAGTTGTCGTCTTCACCTCTACAGCTGATGAAAAGCAATGAACCATTGAACCTATTTCGATTTGAATTTAGTGTCAATTCATATGTAGTGTATAGCTTACTGTAGAGAAAAAATGAGTTTGTCGTAGCACTATTTTAAACGTTTCTTGGGTCAAATTATATGTGCTTGAATTCATTAATATTCATTTGTGTGTGCTTATATGTATCATTATTCAATATTGGGATGCTAAGTCCTAATATGATGCATAAGTTATTAACATTTTAAAATTTCACAATTAAAGAAATCTAGTGTTTGATCATATCTAAATATTTATTAAAATGCAAGACTTCAAATTTTGAAATTTAGTGATTCATAGAAAATTTTAATCTAAAAATCATTTTGTGCGTTTCATGACTCGTTTGCTCTTATCAAAGTAAACTTGTTGAACTTAATTGCATCATTGCTTGATAAGTTGCCAATAATTGACATCCTGTCCTCTGTTTTAGTTAGCCTAGCAATGAACAACAGTGGATTAGTTTGCGTTTGGCCATATTTTTACAAGAACGTTATTTGCAGTTTACACATAGATTAATCATACTTCTCTACTTAATACGCCACGTTTTAATATGCAATGCTACTTTAATACGTTTTGATTGATGTACTGCAAATGAAACGCATCATACATTGGCATCTGCAGGCAATCTTCAAAATGCTAGGGCATGCACAAACCTCATTACCCTACAAGTACTCAAATCAGTCAACCTCTCTCTGGTTCTAGAGATCTTACATGTTCATGTGGGCTTGGGAGCGATACCAGACAAGTCAAGATTTTTTCAGAATTTGGCAGAAGTTAAGAGTGGAAGCAAAGAGTCTTGCCGCAGCCAGCAGGGGCTTAGTGGAGCAAATCTTTCCATTTCTATTATATCTGAAAGTTGTTTTCCTGTTGAGCGGTGAATAATGAAAGTTCATGACATTACACGTGCCGTGGCGTTGGGGGAATACTTAAAAAAGAGCGGTGAGAGTCTCGCCGAACAAGAGCTCAACAGGGAAAACAGCCACAGAAGCAGCACAACCCTTGTCCAATTTGAGTCCCCATTTTCCCGCCAAAAAAGTGTCTTGGTCTGAGGAGAAGCTGTTGCTCATTCAATTAGCCTACGTGTTCCACTTGTGCTTTCCAAGGGTCATGCTGGCCTGGCTTCCAAGTCCAGTGGGATTGTGTGTATCAGACGTTTCCATAAGGAAGAGCGGTTGGAGGTAAGGTATGAATGTGCATATCATAGCAACCCAGATTTTGCCATTTGTGGTGTCTCATATATGCAGGTTCAACTGAAACTGGTCTCAGTGCTTTATTCTCTCAATTCGGACGACTACGCCAAGGACGCACAATGGAGTAACGTTCTGCCGCACTGCCAAATGCTAATCAGTAATAACAATGAGACATTGATGGATGTGTGTAGTGTATATCAGCAGGTGTTTCTTTGTGAGTCCAGCACATATGGTTACAAAAAGCCAAAGAAATGGTTTTAAAGTGCAACACTAAAGTGTTTTAAGTGTTCAAATGGACCTATAAAATCTGACAAGCAGTGTTTTGGTTATGAAGGAACCATTTTTTTGCGCCAAGTGAAGAAAATCTAGTAAATGAACGAATTTCGTGAGTGAACGAATCTTGTAAGTGACTGGATCTTTTAAGTGAACGGATCTCTCAGGTGAAAGATCTTGTAGGTGAATGAATCTTGTAAGTGAGCAGACTTTTTAATTGAACGGATTTCTTAGGTGAAATGATCTTGTAAGTGAACAGATCTTGTAGGTGAATGAATCTTAAAAAAGATAGTTGATCTTTTAAGTGAACAGATCTTGTAAGTGAATGGGTCTTGTAAATGAACAGATCTTGTAAGTGAATGGATCTTGTAAATGAACGGATCTTGTAAGTGAATGGATCTTATTAATGAACAGATCTTTTAAGTGAATGGATCTTGTAAATGAACGGATCTTGTAAGTGAATGGATCTTGTAAGTGAATGGATCTTGTAAATGAACGGATCTTGTAAGTGAATGGATCTTGTAAATGAACGGATCTTGTAAGTGAATGGATCTTGTAAATGAACGGATCTTGTAAGTGAATGGATCTTGTAAATGAACGGATCTTGTAAGTGAATGGATCTTGTAAATGAACGGATCTTGTAAGTGAATGGATCTTGTAAATGAACGGATCTTGTAAGTGAATGGATCATGTAAACGAATGGATTGTGTAATTAAATTAATATTTTAAGTGAACTGATCTCTTAGGTGAATGGATCTTCTAGAACACATCTTCTAAGCGAATTAGGGCTGCATGATTAATCAAAATCAAGCCGCAATCACTATTTGATTATGTGAAAAAGACTGAGTTTGACTCACTTATAAATGAAAAATCAATACGCGTCAAATATTGTCACAAACTAGTGTTGTGGAGAATTCATAAACCTGTTCAACAAGAGACAACGTTTAATGACATGTTTTAACTTCATATCAGTTAAGTGTTGGGTTTAGCGTTATTTTATAGTATACAGTGATGAAGTCTGTGTCAGTCAGCACTGCATTATGATATACTTTATTATTATGAAAAACCCTAGACGGCTTGAAGAACCTAAATACATCATATTTCGCTGCAGTCGTCTTTATTGTCGTCATGTTTAATCAAAACGTTTCTATTTTCTGTTTAGCCTACAGTGTTCGCTTCACATTAGGGATTTCCTGAAAACGATTACTACTCTGAGGCAAATGTGGCGTTTCCGCTCGAGGGCGCCCCCTCTGGCTCAGGGGGCGGCAGTGGCTCAGTGGTTCATGTAGATTGTCTACAAACCGAAAGGTTGGTGGTTCGATCCCCGGTTCCACCTGACCAAGTGTCGAGGTGCCCTTGAGCAAGACACCTAACCCCAGCTGCTCCCGACGAGCTGGATGGCGCCTTACATGGCAGACACCGCCGTCGGTGTGTGAATGGGTGAATGTGAGGCAAAAATGTAAAGCGCTTTGGATGGCCATAGGGTCTGTTAAAAGCGCTATATAAATGCAGTCCATTTACCATTTACAATTCAGTATGAATGAATCTTTTGGGTAAAAAATAAGAAAAATAATACTTCTTTGAATACATTTAAAGGACAATCCATGTTTTTCTTCAATGTACATGAGTTTTCTTTGCCTACAGTGGCTCATATTATACGAGGCTCATATTTCATATTAAAGATATAGACGTAGACTTAATGATTGTATACTAATAAATAATGATTGTAGACTAAAAAACACAGATTTTTATAATAATATGTGTTTGCAATAACTCCTTAGGCTTAGACCTTTCTAATATTTTTAGTCATAGGCTGTCTGCATATTAATAGGTAACCCAGCAGTTTTTTACTAAAATAAATTTTCTGTAAAATAAAATAAAAAGTAAATAATCACATTTTAAATCGCAATCGCAATTTTAACCAGCAATTTTAACCACTGAACAAATACACCCTATGCCAAAGGAGCCTGTGTTTTGAGTCTGAATGAAGTAAAGTATACTGGATCATGAATCTTCTGAATGAACAAGGCCTGTTGGTTGTGAACCAGACCAATGGTGACTGAACAAAGAAGGACAAGTTGTTCATTCATCATGATCGTTTCATTCAGTAAGAAGAGAAAGAGTGGTGCAAGAATGATTCCAATTGATATTTTGATAATTTGTCCAATTTATATTTTTTAAAACTGATTATTAAATGATTTAGTTTATTTAAATTATTGTCCTTTTTGAAGGCTTGATAAAGTTCAGAATTGAGTTTTCAAGATAAAGGCCAAAATCCTGCTTTTTTGGCATTTGTGGAGAAAATGCTAATGTCTAATAATCTGATTGATAAAAACACATGCTAATGACTGTCTAAACAACTAAATGTCAAAATGTTGGCAATGTATACAGAGTGAAGTAATAGTAATTGATGCATCACTGACCTTGTTTTCTTCTGTTTATCTCCAGGCTTCTGGATTTTCCTGGTGTGGGATCCCCAAATTAAAGATCAGTAGGTAGGCTTTTTTTTCTTCCCCCACCCCCACCTAATAGCACGTCATTTGTATATCCGAATGTATCTATCCTTTCCAAAGTTATGTGGTTTTATCCTTCAGTTTGAGTACAGATCTTTTATCTTTTCTTTTTTTATCTTTTGGCTTGTTTGTGGTGATTTTTGAGCTGTTTGATATTGGATCATGGAAAAAATGCACAATTAGGTGTGAAAAAAAAGTTGCATTCTGATCATTCCTACATGTCCTTTAAGACCATCGACTTTCAAACTCTCGCATGCTTTTCCACTCTGCCTATATAAGTTTGGGCTAATTTCCTGCACCCCTCGGTTGCTTGTAATGCTGATTGGCAAATGTGTTCCAGAGCGGTTGGCGTCATCTTCAGTAAAGCCTCAGTGCTGATGATGTAAAGATTTGGCTGTAAGCTGTTATAAGCTTATGAGCCAGTCAGTCCCAATCAATTTACTCTCCTCTTCGTCCCGTTAAACCTCGACGCACAGAGGCCACAATGGCGTAATGCTGGCGGTTATGGTCTGGGTCGCGCAAGGAGAAAAACTTCTCAGTTTTTGTTTTGGCGGCAGTGTGACGCTGGGGTCACTGAGAGCTCATGGTTTTGTAAGGAGTTGCCCAAGTTAAAGGATGTGTAGTTTAAAGTCACAATATTTAGACTGATTACAAAGGAAAATAGCAGATGGCAGATGATATTTTTTGGCAGATGCTACTTGCACTAAGTTCAAATGCTATTTATTCTGTGCAAATAGCGATAGATGCTTTTCATGTATAAATAGTAATTTTATGCTATTTAGGTAACACTTTATGTCAAGGGTGACATAGTTACACTTTACTATATGTACTTACTATAGTTATAACAGTAAATTATGCATAATTATCAAACCCTTACCATAACTATACTAAGTGCATGTAATTAGGCCTGTCGCAATAGTCGATAAATTAATTAATCGCACGATAAAAAAATGAGTTTTTTTTTTCCCTCGTCTCTCTCGCTGACTGCGCGCACCTCATCCGTTTGGGGAGGTGTTTATACTCTGTGCGCAGACCGGGTGCAACGTGATGAGACGTCATTCTCGGCAAGCAGATTCGTCTGGAACTCGTGGCTCTTGGGTTGTGGAGCGACACGCAAAAAATTTGATGTTCACAACGGCAAGCGAAATGGGGTCTCGCGCACTCCGCGTCAACTTCATTTTTGCCGCGCGCACCCTTGCGCTCGAGCGAACGTGTCATGTATAAACGGGGCTTAAAGCTACACTGAAGTTTGATAAACATAAGTTAATTATTCAGTTCAATCTTTGTGTGCTAAAAGGGCACATAAGTTCCTCTAGAGATAGCAATACACATTCTCCTTTTTTGCCAAATAAATGAAAAGCATGTCATCAATGTCTTCTCTCTTGCAGTATCGAAATATCACTTTCCTCAGAGATGGTCAAGTTCAGTTTGTGCATGATTAGGCTATGATATAACAATTTTGTTTATACTGTATCCTAAATTGTGGATATCATATGCTGAAGTATTTCTGGGTTAAAAGGAAAAAAAAAAAAACAAGAACCGTACAGAACGGAAAACCGTGACCCTAAAACCTTGATAGGAACCGAACCGTGGCTTTTGTGAACTGTGCCGCCCCTAATATGAACCTAAAACACAATCATCCGTTGCAGTTTTCATCCATTTTATTTATTGTTTTTGGTACTTATTTAAATGCATTTTTTTAAACGGACTGAGAGTCCATGCTTTTATTGTTTTTGGTTGTTTTGTTCATTTATTGTGGTTATTTAAAATGTTTTAAAATGTTAACATTTTTAGTGTTAAATAGTCTTTAGAAATTAAAGTTTATTGATCTTTGAAAAGGTGTACCTGCATTTTTATGCCATTATCATTATTTTAGATGAAAATGGTCTCAGAACGACAATATTATCGTTTATCGCAATAATTTCTTGTCCAATTTATCGTCAAGCAAAAATTTGTTATCGTGACAGGCCTACATGTAATTAATATTACTCAGTACTTATTTGGGTTACATTTATTGTATGATATATGATGACGTGTAGTGGTGTAGTAGTGTGTCCCATACTTTATTTTATTTTATATTTTGATGCTCCTTTTGGGCTTTATGTTGTCTATATGTTAGACAGTCTATATTACAAGACTGTCTGCTTAATGTTATTGTGATGGTCCCCCAATCGACATTCTTCTGACTATAAGTAACAGCTCATTCTAACCTTACCAGTCTACTAAAACTACTAAGATTTCACGTCAGTGCAACTTTGCTTATAGTCAACAGAATGTGTTAAAGGAACCATCAAAATAAAGTGAAACCATACAATGTAACTATCACCTTAAAATAAATTATAACCAACTTAGTGCAATTAGTGGCAGATAATATTTGCACCTCAGTGTTTTGTTGTATATTTTAAAACAATATGCAATAAATATATTCAGTGTGCATGATCATATTTATTAAAATTATAAATGGATGATACCTTATTCGGACATAAGTTGTCATTGTCCCTGAAGTCCCCCTACACCTACCCTAAACACGTTATTCCCACTATTAAATACCTTTATTTAGGTATTTAGACCCCATCGGGTACCACTCATCTCCACTACAAATAGGAAAAAGAGGCTACAATTTGCTCATCAAAATTGGACAGTTGAAGACTGGAAAAATGTTGCCTGGTCTCGATTTCTGTTGAGACATTCAGATGGTAGAGTCAGAATTTGGTTTAAACAGAATGAGAACATGGATCCATCATGCCTTGTTACCACTGTGCAGGCTGGTGGTGGTGGTGTAATGGTGTGGGGGATGTTTTCTTGGCACACTTTAGGCTCCTTAGTGCCAACTGGGCATCGTTAAATGCCACAGCCTACCTGAGTTTCTTCAGATTGTTTCTGAACATGTCCATCCATTTATGATCACCATATATATATATATATATATATATATATATATATATATATATACACACACACACACACACACACACACACACACACACACACACACACACACACACACACACACACACACACACACACACATACACACACACAATTAACAAAAATACACAGCCTACACAGTGCTTTCATTTCAGGAAGAATTCTAGTAATCAAATGTAAAATAACACTGCATAGTTTATCATAAATAGCCAAAATAATGCTTATTAAAGCTGAAGTTATTCATTCAAGAGCTGTGAGTGATTTTCTCTTTGCATTTGGTTGTTTAATTCGCAGTAATTCGTCAGCGTGTTTATTTACACCGCTGCCTCTTTAAGACAGATGTACAGATCTATAGGCGACTGATTATAGGCAGATGCACTACATTTTCTCCCGACTATATCCATAATAACGACGTCCATTTTAGACACAAACTGTGTTGTGTTTAAGAGACTCTCCAAGCCGGTCATTTTGACATAGATTTTTGTGTACATTTGATCGTTTAGAGTGTGAAACCGAAAGTGTAATTTGCTCGTCTCGCTGCGGCTGTTTCGGAGCACGCGCCGATTTGGGAACAATCTCTTGCGCATATTTTTGTGCTTTTAATCGCTCTTTTTACTATTAAACGCGTCCCAAATTTTACCAACAGTAGCTAGACTGTATTTTACAACAATCACTGATCGTGCTGATTCTGTCATTGTGTTTGAGTTTTATGGAAAAATGACAGCGTAGGCTACTGCTGCAAAGGGATTTAAGTTGCGCTAGACATAAATATTATTATTATAATCTTTGGAAGCCAAAATCTAAAATAAAATCAGACTATTACAGATCTAAAGTATAACCAGGCTATGTTTGAATGTTTAGGTCTGTCCTCGGCTGTCGTTTGCTCTCTCTCTCTCTCTCTCTCTCTCTCTCTCTCTCTCTCTCTCTCTCTCTCTCTCTCTCTCTCTCTCTCTCTCTCTCTCTCTCTCTCTCTCTCTCTCTCTCTCTCTAAAAATGTATTTATTTCACTAATTCCATTCAAAAAGTTCTACATGTATATTATATTAATTTATTACACACAGACTGATATATTTCAATGTATCATAATATATTCAAAAGTTTTATTTCTTTTCAATTTGATGATTATAACTGACAACTAAGGAAACCCCCAATTTAGTATCTCAGAAAATCTGAATATTGTGAAAAGGTTCAATATTAAAGACACCTGGTGCCATACTTTAATCAGCTAATCAACTCAGAACACCTGCAAAGGCCTTTAAATGGTCTCTCAATCTAATGCTGGGTCCCAATTTGCCTCCTTATACTACGTCCTAAAAGTATGTACTCTTTTTGTGAAGAAAAAGTATATACTTTTGAGTGTGTAGCAGAAAAGTATGCAAGCTTCGGGACATACTACTTCACCATCTTTAACGGACTCTGTTGCTTAGTTACGAGCATCCCGTCACCGTTTAACTGCCCTGTCAATCATCGTCAGATTCGTCACAGTTCAAATCCTCCACATTCAGATTAATCTCCTACCGTATCGGAGAGAAATGTAGCCGCTCGTTGATTTGCCATGTGTGGGTCTTTAATGCAGAGACTCTCCTTGTGTGTACATAAGCTTTAAGCATGTTGAGCTAAAACATGTAAAGAATAACAATGACACAAAACGTCAACCATGACTGATTAGTATACAGAAAAATAAATGAGAGCCTGTAATATACACCATGTTATTTCTATCAAACTGTTTTCCGATTGGGAAAGATGTGATGAAAGAAAAAATCAATGTATCCTGTGTGAAGGAAGAGTTAGACAAATACAGAGAAAGAGAAATCAAGAGAGACAGAGTGATGTACAAATTAGTTAAGACAAAATAAACCAACATAGCAGATGGGTAGACAAAAATAAATTTGACTACCCGGAGTCAGCACAAAAGAAACATACTTCTTTCCACAAATACACAGAGAAAAGACAAATAATTGAATGTTCTTACAAAGTGTAAGCATGTTAGAACATCCAAATTTTCCCTTATGTGAATGATGTACGATTTCAGCACTAGGAGAAAAGAAAGCAAAAGGATTACTTTGAGTTATTTGTCTTTCAGCAGAAGCTTTTATCTAAAGAAACTTACTGGGGGAACGTCAGGTTAAACACTGCTCAAAGGTGTAATGAGGACAGGATCAGTCAATCTCACAAAGAAATGTCTGTGTCATGTTTCCCCCTAAAATCAGGGGGGGGGGGAATGTGAAATAGCGATGCGATTAATTTAAAAAAAATTTTTTTTATCCATTTGACATGTTTTATGGGTCCTGCACACTGTGCGATTTTTCAAAATCCTTTGCGAATGTCCCTTGTCAGACTGTATGAACATGATCCCCCGATGTAAGCCATGTCACACTGTAAGATCCCAGTTGGCATTAATGTCAGACTGCACGATATGAAGGCGCGCTAAAAACGGACGCGAGTAAGAAAACTCGTCCTGAGTTTTATATCACCAATGAATGACGCGTTCGGTGACAGTGAGCTGCATTACACGCTGGACTGAAATGACGGCTACAAAGAAATCTCTAGCTCTCGTTTTGGTCATAGTTTGTCTTGAAAAACGGAGATATTTGACTGTCGTTGTAGGAGAAGTCACACTACAGGATTGTATGCCAAATCTTCTGACACTGCCAGAATTTCATCTGAGGTAAAATTTAATCGCAGCGCTCATTAATCGGGTGCCGGTGAACATGTTAACAAGCTCTAATGACCAAAGACGTCAGATTTTAGCCTAGGATCTGAGGAATCTTTTAGGATTTGCTAAATTTGTCTCAGACGGCCAAATCGTGGCCAAAATCGCACAGTTTGCACCGGCTTAAGTCATAAAAATACATGACCTTATATTTTTAGGGAGAATTTGCTAGGGAGGAGAATCATACGTTTTTGATTGTAGTTCTGACTACTCTTGACGATTTTGGTTCCTTGACCTTTCATTGGCGATTCTTCATATTGTCAGCCAGTCTGTATTCATACTCGTTTGAGCATTAAGTACAGCGTAATACAGTAAATTGTATGGTATATGTAAGGGTTGGGACGAGATCTTGTGCCACAAGATCTTGAGAGACTAAACTGTCATGAGATTCCTCATTGAGCTGAAAATCTGTCTTGTGTCTTATGTCATGATGGAGTGTGAGGGGGAAGTTAGGATAGAATATGCCAATGCTATGTTCAGGTGGCTAACAGTTGCTTCAATTCCATCAGCTCATCTACAGTAGAACGAGCTGTGCAAGTCGTGTGCAGCACTGTTATGAGTGCATGTTACATGTTAGTGGACTAGACCGTGCCGGAGGATTCGTTGCTCAACAAAAGCACCAGACTTACATTTTTGAATGCACGTTCAGCACCACTGCTCTCTATTAACAGAGTACACACGGTCGTGAAAGTGAAAGTAAACAGGAATGCACATTTAAATGCGATTTCAATAAATCACTGCTGTTTGAAAGTGGCATGCGAATACCTCCCAATATGAAAGCTATATCTAGGTGTAATAATCTCTTAGCTCTGTGAAGAAAGATTTGGTCTCTATTTGCACTTTGAATATTGAGTAGCCTACTTTAATTATGGTTATAGTTTCCACTTAATATCTATGATCAATTTGTGGGAAGGAGTTCAGTTAAGAGGTCAAAATAACCTCATGTGGAGTTTTAAGGTCTGGAGAGACAATCATACAGGAGAGATGCCAGTCAGTTGAGTTTTTGGCAAAACCTTTACTGTGCTTGTTGTCTTTTACTGCATACTCGTAATGAATATCACTTCAGTTCTACTTTCTAAGATGCAATTTTTTTTTTCCTAATCATATATTTCATCATTGAGGATATTTTAAAAATAATATTTAAAAATCTTGTCTCATCTCGTCGTGAACCTAAACTTGTGTCTTGTCTCGTGAGACCAGTATCTGGTCACACCTCGAGTATATGTTTTTAATTCAGTAAAAAGATTCACTCATTCAGTAATTGAATTACACTGGTTGTGTTTGATTCACTATAATGATTCAGTTCATAAGATTCCAATAGTTGGGCAATTGGACTACTCTACTTGTTTCTCTTAAAAATAAACCACTCAAAATATGTATTTGCTAGGACTACACTGGTTATGCTGTATGTGTTTGATTCACTAATAAGAACCTGTTTATAAGATTAATTTGTTCAAGATTCTGACTACAAGGGTTGCACTGTTTCTGATTCACTAAAGCAAACTGACTCAAAATACGAATTCCTACACTGGTTGTACTCAGTGCTCCATGCGTTTAATTTACTCTAAAAAGAATCAACTCCTCAGGATCTGACGGTATCTGACTACAATCAATGTTCTGTATGTTTTTGATTCACTAAAAAGAACCGGCTCATAAAATTCATTTGTTCTGCAATCTGACTACAATGGCTGCAGCTGTATGTTTTTGAGTCACTGAAAAAAGAACTGGCTCAAACAATGAATCATACGGGAGTTGGACTTGGCCTGAAGAACCAGTTTTCAGTTCCTAACCCTGATTCTGATTCAAGAAAATATAGAGATCCTGGCAGTAGGCTACTGAGCATTGGTGTGGGTGGTATTTTGGATGTTTTGGATGAGATTCACCCAGATCATTTCAGTATCTGCCATCTTTAAGTTGCCAGCCCAGGTTTAAACCAGAACCAATTACACAGTGAAGTGGAGAAATGCGTGAAAGTGCAAGAGATTAAGAGTGTAAGCAGTGCAGGATGTGTCCTAAGCTGTAGACTGAAGAGCATGCCTTGTCTGAGTGCTCTTGAGGCTGGAAGCTCAGGATTTGTGTGGAAACTGGGATAGCGTCCATCGTGCAGATCCACATGATCCCTGCCAGAGCAATCAGATATCAGAGCTCGCACCAAAGTGCTACATTCCCCTCGTGCACTCAACAGGCTGGGATTCGCACAGATTCGGCCTGTCCTTTGAGCCAGAGTCCTGAAAAATCAAGGGATATAAGTCCCCTTGTTTTCAGGAGCAGTTGCCAGATATTGTGTTTCGGTAAGAGCTTACAGGGAAAGTAAAGACATATGAAGCAAATCGCATTAGATTCTATCAGTATCAACTCCAGTGATGGACATAATGCTGATGCATTCCGATATAAATACATGTTTCCGCTACTTTTGAAACCTCAGGTTCCTTTCGCAGGGAAATGCAATGCTTCCTTTCCAACAATGAAATCACATTTAATTTTTCTTTCACATCAAATGATGTTGAAAACAAAGAGTACCAAATTGAGCAAGACTTGCCTTTTTCGTCTTATGAATAACTTACTATTATTATGAATTACTTACTAGATTACTATTTAAAAAAAAGTAAAAAACCACCTACTGAGATTTTCACGTGCAACCATCTCTAGGGTTTGCAGATTATGGTCAGAATAAGATCAAATATCCAGTGACTGGCAGTTATGTGGGTGAAAGTGCCTTGTTGATGCCAGAAGTCAGAGGAGAATGGCCAGACTGGTTCAGCTGACAAAAAGACAACAGTAACTCAAATAAGCACCGAATTCTGTAGAAAAACGTCTTTGAATGCACAACATGTCCAACCTTGAAGCAGATGGGCTTCAGCAGCAGAAAACACAGCAGCGATACTCTTGTCAGCTAAGAACAGGAAACCGAAATTGGACAACAGATAATTGAAAAAACGTTGCCTAGTCTAAGGAGTTTTAATTTCTGCTGTGATATTCAGATGGTAGGGACAGAATTTGACATAAACATCATTAAAGAATAGATCCATTCTGCCTTGTGTCGGTTCAGGCTGCCAGTGGTGTTATGGTGTGTTTGCTATTTTCATACACTTTGGAACCCTTAGTACCGGTATCACTGGTGGGGGCTTTTAAATCACTAATTCTAAACTGAAGTAAAATGTGCATGGATGCTTGGGCTTTCACAACAGTACGGAGCAAATCAAGTGCTTTCAATGAATTCCTATAGAAGTTAAGTTTCCATAGGCAAGAACTGAATATGTGCCATCAATGACAGTGCGACGGTGAATGAATTACTTTTGGGTTAGAATTAGTGCCAATTCGGGGGCGGGTTGCCTAAATTATGGGTTCATTAGCCCATTTTTCTTAATGAAAAACGCAACAAAACAATGACAAACTCACTTAAATAGACAATTTTACATTTTGCTTTAAAGCCAAATCTTGTGATGACTAACTCTTGTGATGCACAAAATCTTTCTACTGATGCTTGTCTGTGCTGCGACTCTTGTTCGACTCGCACAGTGTTAAGCAGACACGAAACATTTTTAATTGTAGTGTGTGTTCACTTGAACACCGGTAACACCTGCAACACACTATCGCAGCAAGCCTAGTTGGCATGATATAAAATATGCATTAAGTTATTTTTTATAACTAACTCTCCATCACGTCCATGTACACTATATGGCCAAAAGTATTTGGACACCTCTCCAAATCATTAAAATCAGGTGTTCCAATCACTTCAATGGCCACAAGTGTATAAAATCAAGCACCCAGGCATGCAGACACTTCTACAAACATTTGTAAAAGAATGGGTCGCTCTCAGAAGCTCAGTGAAGTGTGGTACCGTGATAAGTTGCTGTTGTTCCCAATTGCTTCCACTTTGTTATAATATCACTAACAGTTGACCGTGGACTATTTAGTAGTGAGGAAATTTCACGAATGGACTTATTGCAGAGGTGGCAGCCTCAAAGAGGTAGGCCACGTAAAATCACAGAGCGGGGTCATTACATGCTGAGGCACACAGTGCGCAGAAGTCGCCAACTTTCTGCAGAGTCAATTGCTAAAGACCATCCAAACTTTATGTGGCCTTCAGATAGAACACCTTTGTTATGAATTACAGTGAGCCAGGCCTTCTCGTCCAACATCAGTGCCTGCCCTCACAAATGCACTTCTAAAGAATAAACACACTCTTAAACCTTGTGGAAAGCCTTCCCAGAAGAGTTAAAGCTGTTATAGCTGCAAATGATGTGCCAACTTCATATTAAACTCTACAGATTAAGAATGGATGTCATTAAAGTGCATGTGCATGTAAAGGCATACGTCCCAAAACTTTTGGCAATATAGTATATGTCAAAGTATTTTATATTGTTGCAATAGTGTTCGGTTTATTTTAAAGTAGAAAAATATATATATTTTTTCTCTCTCTTAATTTGACTTGAATTTTATTTCTTCTCATAACTTAAATGCCTGTCCCATATATCCAGATGTCCACAGCAGGCTGACATCCTGCTGTAGGTACACCACTATGCCTTTAACCATTTTTGAACTGCATTCCTCTTAAGATTCTCCTCCCATAATTTGAAAATTCAAAGTCCAAGCAAGTTATGAATATTGTTGCATTATCGTTTGAATCTCACATGAGAGTTAAATGAGCAAGTCACAGTCTATTTAGGCAAGCTCTTTGAGTTGAACATTGTTTGGTTTGTGTCGACGGTGCAGGCAGGAAAACACCCCCAGGCTTGGCGTAGTCGGTAGCAGAGCTGGTAAACCCATTTAGGCTTTAAAGTTTCATTGTTTATGTTTCCAGAAGAAAGAAAAGACTCCTCAGTGGTCAGCCACAGTGACGGACATTGAAGATTTTTGCTAGTCGATTGTGGACTGCTGCACTCATCCTAACCCGTTCCCCCAAATCACATTCATCCAGCTTCTGTGGATGCTTATTTCATCTGATTCCTGTGTGGAAACAGCTCTTGAACATCCCTGTGGTGACTTGATATATCTCTTAAACTTCTGTTCCTGCTGGGTAATGTGCATATACATCTGTTTATAATGCATTTGCCCTATTGATGGGTATTTTGAACTCGTTTATTAGCTTGCTAGCTGACACATTTATGTATAGGATCTGATATTTTAATCTTTTCTAAACTAGTGGTTCCTCTATTACTGGCCAGAGGTCTAGACATTTACATAAGATATATTAGCTTGGTCTAAAAACCTATTGAGCTTCCTATCAAGGCATCATAAGTACACTGCTGAACCAAAGACTTTCCAAAAGCTAGACATCAACATTATGCCTTTTTAAGCCTCATATGGTCAAATTCAAGGCAACATCTCATATATCTTTTGTGGAGATAGCAATCCCAGAATGCATTGCAATGAAGTGAGTTTAGAGAAATGTGACTAAATATTTCATTTGGAAATATTTGGAAAAATATATAATATCAGCGCAGTGCGCTGACAACAACTACACGGGCAATCGCACTCGCACATACAACCAAATCGGCATCCATTTCGTCTCACAGACTAGCTGTCATAAAAAGGTGCTTTTTTGTGTTGTGTTTTGGTCCAAGTGGCAAGTTAATGTGATTGGCTGTTGTCACTATGACGATCGCATCAGCACCCAGCTTCAGCCACGCCCTCCGTCAAGCGTTAACGCCTACGCCCCGTGTGAATGCGGCGTAAGGCTTGTGCGTGTGTGTGTGTGTATTAGTAATGCATGGTTCATGGTTATATCCACCGATTGGACGGGCCAAGTAATACAAAAAATAACATTCCAATTAAATGCAGGTGGATGAGAGATAAATCATTGGGTTTGTTTGATAAAGACATTTTGCAAGTTGGGCGAATCTTTCCGGTTGCCGTTTCCCCACATGCTTTCAAAACAATCCCTCACATGTACTCACAGGGGAGCCGAAGCTCATTGCGAAGCGCAAACAGGGACAAAACTTGTCCCACACATATTTTTTAAAACTTTCTTCATGTTTCAGATTTAACTGTGTCTTAAGCAAGACAGAAAGCAGATACAGTGGCCTTCAATGTAATTCTTAAAAAGTGAAAGGCACCAGACAAGGGTAAAGGAGCATTTAAAAAAGTATGCTGGCAACATATCTGTAACCAAGTCCATGGAAGGTGAGTTAAAGTTGAAAACGCAAAAAAAAAAAAAATCAAACAAACCTAGAGTATAAATGAGAGGACACTTGAACTTGAGATTTGCTATATAGTTCATACGGCTTGATGTAAGTGTACTGGATGAATCCAAGTAAGGTTGGATATACATAAAGTAGTTGTATCATTTGTATCATAATTATTAATTTGTTAATTCTGAATGTTTTAATTCTGATGTTTTATTCAATTTAAAACAATTTGGTGTCTAATTACTGTTTGCTAATGTGCATCTCTGACATGTTTAAGTGATGAATATAAATGACAGGGTTAAAAGAAGTAGTAGTTACTAGCAAAAGCTAACCGGACCATGTTAACCAGGAAAACGTTGTCCCCTTGCTCCTATTTTCAACACCTTCGCTCCAAACAATGGCTTCATTTAGCTATTTTCCCCACAGAAAATTCCCAATGGAAAAAAGTTAAACCCTGTTTTACTCAGAAATCTGTCCGATTACGGAAGTCAATTGGGATGCTGAAGTTTCTCAATTTGAGTTGAGTTTTATGGCCTCACACAGTAAATGTTAGGGTTTGTAGCAGGCATGCTTATTCTAGAAGTGTGTAAAAGGGTCACTTAGCGCACTCTGCATCAAATTGTGGCTCATGTTGACACAGAGTTGGGTCCATTTCAACAAGTTATACGATATGCTAAGCAGATTTACAATGGGTAAACAAACACATTTGCTGAAACTGTGTGCTGTATAGACATGCACATTAATTTTTAGCAATACTCAATTCCCTCAGCCCGAAACTAAAAATACAAGCTGTGTGGTGGGAACTCTCTGGTGTGCAAGTCTGCAGGCTGACATATGGGGCGCATGCACATCTATTGGCAACTGGGGTGCAATTGCGGCCCGCTCGAGTTTGAGTAACAGACACAGGCTGCTAGCTTGTACGGGTGGGTTATTGGGGGCTATATGCTGAGTGTTCGTCGTATAAAGTTGCCTGGGATTATCACAGGATTGGAAGGTGCGATGTTGTTAATATGCCCTAATGGGCCATGTCTTCGGTTTGGGTCAAAACCTGATACGTCCACACTTAAAATGGAGAAACTACACAGGCCAGTCAGTGGAAAAGCCACAAAAGTGAAGGGAACTCTGGCAAATTTCAGAGGCTGTGGAAAAATGCCTGCCCCCGTTCCTATAGGCCAAGTTTTGATTCATCAGTGGAGAACTAGTTTTTCATTGTGTATATTACGCGGTTGCATTAAATGACATCAGCGCTCAATGCTGTCAGCTTCATTGAACCGCTCTAATGTATCGTCTGTTTGTTCAGCTGCTTTGCATGTGTCCTTTTGGATGGACTTATTGGGTTAGGGACGGACGTCGCTACTGAAGCGTCAAATTGGGCCTAATGCATGCTTGAGGCTTCTGGGAAAATTGCATCTCGGATTAAACATCTTTAAATCTGGATTACATAGTTTAATGGATGGCAGTCTGGGAGTTTGATGGTTTGCTAAAGAAGAAGGGTGGGATTTTTGTACCACTAGTGGCACCAAACAGAATTTGCAAATTATGCACTTTTAAATTCAAACAAAGCATATTACTATTCACTTAGGCCGCATGTCCACAAATTTAGCCAGCTGAAAACACCTTGCTGTGAGCGATTGAGAGCGTTTTGGCAGTGCAGTGTTTTTTGTTTTTTTCAGTTGAGACGCTTTGCTTGCTCTGATACGGAATGTCCACGGAAGTGTTACTAGCATCTCATTTCACAGATAGTTTGTTTCTGTATTAATTCTATCTAAAAATGCCAATACAATGCAAAATATTTGGCTCTTGTTTTAAATTCTTTTGTTCCGTTATTTTTGGGGTTGGGTACCGAAGCCCGGTGCCAATATAGCACAGAACGCAGAACGCAGATTTTGGTTCCTCATTTTTCTTTGGCTGGTGCTGAGCCAGAGACACACGCACTCAGCGCTTGTCACATATTGTGTTTTTAACCACATCATGTTTATTTTAATAACATAAACATTAATACAAAACACATTCACTTACACATATTGAAAGTCAGAATATCAGATACCTCATGACATAGGTAACAATTTAGTGAATATATGTAAGGGATAATCTACGGCTAGCCATGCATTAAGTAAGGGATAATGTACACCCAGCCGGTTGTTATCGCAGAATAAACCCTGACAGAGTGATCAGGACCCCGACGCGAAGCTAATAATCTTATTAGTTTTAGAAAATAAAAAAAGGTAATTTATCTGCCATTTTTTTTATTTTTGCTGTATCTAAAACGTACCGAACCGAACCGTGACACCAGTGTATCGTATCGAACCGAACCGTGAATTTTGTGAACCGTTACACCCCTAATATATATATATATATATATATATATTTTTTTTTTAAATAAACCGATACAGCTGTGCTGTCATACAGCACGATTGTGGCTGCTGTTTTTCATGTGAGAAGCACGACGCATTGCCATGGAAACAATAAGGCAATGCGTTCTAAAATATTTAGCCAGAGAATATGGTCATATTATTGAAAAATAATGCTGAACTGAAGCTGGTTTGTAGCAGACCAAGAATACAGACTACTTTGCTGTCATTGGTCCTGTAATATCAGTAGTTGTATGTAATATGCTGTAGTTGGGTTAGGTGGCTTTAGATTTTACTGTGAATTTAAGTAAATTGTGTTTTGTATCTATTTATATATTTAAGCGGGGGGGGGGGGGGAGCTGTTTCATGCATACTGAGCTTTTTACACTGTTAAAGACTTGGATTCCCATCCTAAACATAGACAAAGTTTCAAAAACTAATGTTGGACGTTTGATGGAGTATTTCTGTGTTAAAATACTCCTTCCGGTTTCTCACAAGTTTCGGAGAGTTTTTTTCGAGTATGGGTCAACTTGACATGAACAGAGCGGAAGGTCCTTGTATGGGCCGTATGGGCTCTTCTCCCGGTAGGGCGCGCGTGGGTGACTAGAGCGAGAGAGGAAATGCACGCCCAATAAACACTCGCTCAGCTGCAGATCCAGTCATCCGTGAACACGTCTGATGCGCCCTATGGTTGCGCCGCGCTCCACTTTATTCCTATGGGTGACGTCAAGCGACTTCAACGCTTCAGCACAGCATTCCGGGAAGGCAGCGCTGCATTTGAACCGATTTGAAATGACGGGAAGCTTCACAACATCGCTTTAGTCGCGTCGCAAAGTGGATCTCCACCGTTCACTGCTGTCAGAACTTTACCAAATCATACCAAAGAAGTGTGTTTTTGACGGAGCGGTCCCAGCGATAAAGGTTCAGTCCTGCTTTGGAAGCAGCCGGTGAGTAAAACTGCTTCAAAGGTCTGTGCTGTTGGCTATTGTCACGTGAGTAAACATCAGTAAACGACACGATCGCGTGCTTCGTCATTCCAATGCACGGACCAATGAGATCATCTATGTATAACGTTACACCAGTCTGACGTGCAAAACCGTTTTGCTTGCTACTGCTAAGGTTTAGTCGCATACAATGGTCCATAAACCGAATCATGTCCTCATAAACTGAGAGTAAAGACACACAAATGTTGACAGGTCACTAAATACAGTACAAACCACAGAGACGGACGTCCTGCTGTTGCTGTTTCTCCTGTTCAATTTATTTCAGCCTCCGAATGATTCTGGATCATTTATCTATTAGCTGAGCTCGATAGCCATGAGTTTCTCCACGCTTGAGGACGTCACCGCTTTGCGCGCTCGTCATTCTTTAGCTCCGCCCACACGATACGCCTCCAGGCGCTCGGTTTTTTCGGAAAGACTCGGTACAGCCTATATTTCTTTTATAAATATAATAAAACTAAAGACTTTTCGGAGATATGAAGGATGCAATTCTACTCTATAGGTGCTCAAGATTGACATGAGATTGACTGAAACTGAGTGTTTCACCCCCCCCCTAAGTATACTTTAAACTTTTACTAAATTGCTAAATTTAAAGAACTAAAAAAAATCTATAAAAAGCCATTATTTAATGTCATCCACCGGGCGACCATTGCTAACCAAACCATCACCTGCTGTTAGCATCCCATTGACTCCCATACATTTTTGAGTCCCTTTGACAGTGAATAACTTTACATGTGAGGTGTTTAAAGACTCCATTTGTCCATTGTTTATTTATAAAGAAACACGACAATGCATGAAAGGCTCCATTACCTTGTATCTTACACTATCGCCCCGTATAAGTTGTTTTTGTAAAAATAGGCTAACGATTGCGTCATAACCAACGCGACTCTGTCGCACAGTTGAGAAATTACCGTATAGACCTGAGGAGACGCTCAGAAACAATCTTTCACTGTCTATGAGGCAGTCGGGGGGACGTGGAGACATAAAGTCTGATAAAGTCAAGGGAGAAGAAAGGGGAGAAGTCGATAGTGAGCCAAAAGCAACGGGAGAAAACATTTAAACAACATGATTCAGATTTCACTTTCCACAACTACTAGAAGACCTACAACTGTCAGACAGGTTGCTCACGACACATCTACGTCGTCAAGCTCAGTCCGAGGCTGCGCAGTTCGCTCAGCCATCAGGAAGTGAGTGCCTCTAATTGATTGACCTCATTTTCCGCTGTTGACGTCTATGGGATCGCTCTTCTGTACATTTCTTTTACTGTCTATCGTTTTAAAGTACCGGTTAGGCACCAGAATCGTAAAAAACCCGAACGATACCCAACCCTAGTTATCATGCTCGTTGTTTTTATCTATCGACGTGTTGTAGAAGCAGAATGTGGCGTTTGGTCTGTGTTATATTTGTCCCGCCCCTCCACTGTGATTGGACGGCTGGGTGAAATGTGACAGTGATGAGTGCTGCGTTTTAATCAAAGTTGATCATTCTTCAACTCTCGGCGACCGGTAGAAAACGCTGAGCGTTCAGCGCTGGAGCAGGAAATCGACACTCAACATCTTGTTACGCTAACTGGCTAGCTAGTGGTTAGGCTATTTATGATGACATGAAATGTGGATCCTTATAGGACTATACATTAGGCATTTAAGGAATCCAAATAAGTGATTTAATTTGAATAAATGTTAAACAGGCAATTTACTCTAAATGCTTATTAAGTGATTAGCTATGATAATAGTTACACATTGTCGAAATTGTACTTTGTATTATGATCTGTCTGACTGGTTTGGCTCAACTATTCTTATAAGATATTTGTGTGACAAACAATATATATATATATATATATATATATATATATATATATATATATATATATATATATATATATATATATATAAAAAGAATTGTCAGTGTCAAGAATAGTCAATACTGCCACAAGGAAAATCTTTCAGTATTTTTTCCTTATGTGAAATTTCAGAGTGTGTGGATTCCAATTGAAATGACTCCATTTAACACACACAAAAATCATTTGAATAGTAAATTTGACAGCTGACCTTAAGTGTTGGTGTATTTGGAAGGTGTAATTGCCTTTGTAGGATGGTATGATTTTTTTTGGACCCAGGTGGTGTTCTAAATCAAACTTATTTTCTTCTTTGGAACGCAAAAGACATTTTAAAGAATGTTTTCAGCTGTTTTGTCCATATAATGAAAATCAATGGGGTCTAAAATAGCATTAGGACACTGAGGCATTCATCAAAAAAAAAAAAAAAAAAAAAATATATATATATATATTTTTGTGATCACAGAAGAATGTATTGGAGTGGAACAACATGAGGGTAAGGAAAGGATGACAGAAATTCCTTTTTTTTATTTAGTTATTTGGATATTCCTTCAACTATTAGCGTTTTCGGGGGTCTTTGTAGCTGTGACATGGGTGGCTTCAGAAGTGCCTGAGTGGAGGGCTGACTGATATACTGTGTGTGTAAAAGTAAAAAGCGTTCAGTGGAACACAAGCCAAGAGCAGTAAAGCTGCCGTATATCTGGCAAGAGGGCTGCCTTCAGTCTCTCTCTCTCTCTCTCTCTCTACTTCTCCTCAAGAAGTCTTTTTAACATAATAATGGTCATATATGCTGTGCTCATTTTTACTCTACAAGACCCAACGTATGAAGTGTTTGCTTTACTGTGTGAATGGAGATAGAGAAATGTTTTAAGTAAGTTTTAAAACTATTAAATACTGATTATATTGATTATATACTGATTATTCCTCATTTCACAAGCTTTTTATTCATTAGTTAAAATGTTTTCCTGGTCACCAGTATCTGGGAGGGCACACTCTATTTCACAATGGATAGATTTGGGAAATGTAAATTTACTATTTGCTTATTCTCTTATAGGGGATGAGTAGCAATAACCAAAAAAGAATCCTAACTGTGGTACATACACTCTAAAAAAAAATTTGGTTCATTTTTTTCTAACTAAATTCTGGGTTGAGCCTTTTGGGTAATTTTTTGTTTGTTTATTTTTTCAGTGTTTCAATTTTGCGTTACCCAGATCCTGCGTCATACGTAACAACCCAGCGCTTAGGTAGTTTTTGTGATACCCAGATCCTGCGTCATACGTAACAACCCAGCGCTTAGGTAGTTTTTGTGATACCCAGATCCTGCGTCATACGTAACAACCCAGCGCTTGGGTAGTTTTTGTGATACCCAGATCCTGCGTCATACGTAACAACCCAGCGCTTGGGTAGTTTTTGTGATACCCAGATCCTGCGTCATACGTAACAACCCAGTGCTTGGGTAGTTTTTGTGCTACCCAGATCCTGCGTCATACATAACAACCCAGCGCTTGGGTAGTTTTTGTGATACCCAGATCCTGCGTCATACGTAACAACCCAGCGCTTGGGTAGTTTTTGTGTTACCCAGATCCTGCTTCAGACGTAACAACCCAGCGCTTGGGTAGTTTTTGTGTTACCCAGATCCTGCGTCATACGTAACAACCCAACGCTTGGGTAGTTTTTGTGTTACCCAGATCCTGCTTCAGACGTAACAACCCAGCGCTTGGGTAGTTTTTGTGATACCCAGATCCTGCTTCAGACGTAACATCCCAGCGCTTGGGTAGCTTTTGTGTTACCCAGATCCTGCGTCATATGTAACAACCCAGTGTTTGGGTAGTTTTTGTGATACCCAGATCCTGCTTCAGACGTAACAACCCAGCGCTTGGGTAGTTTTTGTGATACCCAGGTCCTGCGTCATACGTAACAACCCAGCGCTTGGGTAGTTTTTGCGTTACCCAGATCCTGCTTCAGACGTAACAACCCAGCGCTTGGGTAGTTTTTGTGTTACCCAGATCTTGCGTCATACGTAACAACCCAGTGTTTGGGTAGTTTTTGTGTTACCCAGATCCTGCTTCATACGTAACAACCCAACGCTTGGGTAGTTTTTATGTTACCCAGATCCTGCGTCATACGTAACAACCCAGTGTTTGGGTAGTTTTTGTGTTACCCAGATCCTGCGTTATACGTAACAACCCAGTGTTTGGGTAGTTTTTGTGTTACCCAGATCCTGCTTCAGACGTAATAACCCAGTGTATTTTCTGAAATCCATAACTCGGATAACAAATCACTCTAAATTGCAGTGCTGACGCATAAATTGTCTGTACATCTGTATATATATTGTGAAAAGCTCTTTACAAATGTGAATGGTTTTTAACCCAGCGTTTTGTAGAGTGTGAGAAATCTGCAGTCTCTTGGGACATAATAGGATGCAGAGATGCTTTGTCAATTGCGAATCAAAATTTCTAAAAGTTTAGTGTATATGAATGAAGTTTATTTCTGATTGCTGAGAGTAAAACTCATATTTTACTAGTTGTTTTGTTTTGCACTTGTCTGGTTCTCTCGCTTTCTCTTCCACATGTTTTCCCTCCCCGATCCACCGGTTGCTCCAGCTGAGGTTGCAGCTGGTGTCCATGTCTGCTCAGCTCATCCCAAGGGCAGATGGCCACGCCTTACCGTGATTCACATCGTGAGGGAAGAAATTCCCACAACGGTTTGCGCATCTCTGGATGTTGTGGTTTGGTGAGGTTTTGAAGTAGAGGAATCTCCAACATCCAATTAATTATGAATCAGGCCGTCTCCAGTGCTTGAACAAACATCTCCAGATGATCGATAACCTAAACAGATTTACACAAGAGTACACCGACTCCTCGTGTTCTCGAAACCTCCCAGGTGCGAATGGAGCTATGGATGTGTCATCTGAAATAATACATCACTGGTTAGCCTGCAGCCATTACACGTTAATATCCTACGTGGGGACGTCAGATGAAAAACAGCACTTTTGAGACGAGCACTTATGTTGGGAGATGGTGCTCGTTTAGCACATGTCTCTGGAATGGGATTTTATGTAGAACATATGGAGCCATTGAAGTGTGGAATATTTCTGATATGACCACTGTTTTTTGTAGTTAAGAGAATGTCGATTTTTTTTCCCATTACCCTTCTGGTCCATAATGGTGCCCTGCTGCGGTTTCGATAGGCTTTAAAACTACAACTGTGTTTATTGATGGAGCTCTGGGGATGTGGAAAAACTTATAATTTATGCAGAATTTTCTATGTTACAAGAAGTGCTGACATGTAGTGACATCAGATGTGTTTTAGTATATGATATGACTGACTTGCCTCGGGGCATAAATTTGGGGTAAAAGAAGCAAACCGAAATCTCTGCAGTCGAGTCATGTAAATACTATGGAGTATTTGGAAACGTCTTTGGAATTAAGTGTGTTGTGGGATATTTGGGGAGTACTGTGGGAAGAGAACATATTATTGAGGGATATTACGCAAGGGGAAAATTGGGGGATTGTTTGCAAAAAAAAAGAAAGAAAAGCAGAATAATATTTAATACAGTAGTCAGACTGGGGATTCAGTAAATAAAAAAAAGAGCGTGTGGAAAGTTTTCATAGCGTATTGGCTCCTGGATTTGTGGGTTCTATAGTGAATGAATGGAAGTGATATTGGACATGCTCGAGATGCATCCATATGGGTACATTTTCATGCAGACCAAGATAAACATGAGTTCGAGAGCTAGAAGAAAACAAAGAAAACTTCCATTTGAAGTCTTGCGTCCCGCTGTGTCTTTTGCTCTGCTAATCGTACGTAAGGTATCCTTGGCTTTTGATGAATCCCGAATGTCATTCAAATGGCAAACAAATGTCAAGGCTGGGAAACAGGTCACATATCCAATTCCCATCTCAAAGAAACACAAAGAGGTGCCAGCAGCTGTGGAAAGAGAAAAGAAACCAGTGTTTTCTAGAGCTGTTCAGGGCAAGCAATAGATGCACTCATCCCTCGGCTCTGACTTCTGTGGACAGGAAGGCCTGCTGAGCAAAGATGTGCCGTGGATGGATGGAAATGAAGCGTTTCTTCCATCCTTCACCTCAATGGAAAACATACCATACATGGAAAACAAATCCTGTATTGATTATGCCTTTAAAGTCCCAAATGGCACCCTTTCATGACTTCATAATGCTTCATCGGCTGACAACTTTTTTCATGGTTTTCCTTGTGGAACTTGTGTATATTAATATACAGATATCATTTTTCTGGATTCCTGAAGTAAAAATCACATACATTTTTCTTCATAGGGGAGTTGAATTTTAACCATAAAGACAGAAATGCTGTGAGCTATGAGGTTGTTAATAGACAATTAGACTAAGTAATTCGACTACTTTACCAGTTTCTGTATCAAAAGTAATTAGTTATTAGGGAAAGTAACTTTTATATCTGCTTTTTAAATGTAAATTTTAACAGTACTGAACTGTCAAACACAATAAGCATAATTTTTAGACCTATTTATTATAATCAACAGGGCAATAGGCCTTTAAATGTAGTGTCGAAGAGCAGCAGCGAGAGTTCCTTCTGCGCAGCTGGGAGAGTTATGGCCTTTTTACACCTGGTCACTTCATTTGTTTTCTCTGACCATATCTATCCAATTTTGAAAAGACCAGAAGTAAAGGTCTTCTGAAGTGCTTTCGAGACTTATTTGAATCCGATCACGATCACTCCAATCAACTATTTCAGGAGGTGGTCTGTGACACATTTCAGGCGAAAGTGTTGTTGATTAAAAAGGAATTCATGAAGCTAAAACAACACGTTTTGTTGTTTAAAAGCAAAGGTTCTTTTCTTTGGACATTGCATGGTCAGATATTCATACAACACAATATTCTGGGGGTTCATGAAAAGTAATTTTTTTTAAAAATGAAACACTAAAATATAAAATTATTTATTTAAATGCTACACTCTAAAAAATGCTGGGTTAAAAACAACCCAAGTTGGGTTGAAAATGCACCGACCCAACAATTGAGTTGTTTTAACCCAATGGTCGAGTTGTTTTAACCCAGTGGTTGGGTTAAATGTTGCTTAAGACAACCCAATTGCTGGGTAAGAACAACTCAACCATTGGGTTAAAACAACCCAATTGTTGGGTCGGTGCATTTTCAACCCAGCTTGGGTTGTTTTTAACCCAGCATTTTTTAGAGTGTACATATGAAAGGTACAGTGTATAGTATTTATGAGGATCTTCACCTTACAGTGAAGTCGCCATTTTGTGCCACCATGTTTCTACAATAGCCCTAAATGGACAAACTGCTCTAGAGAGGGCTATTCACTCTCTGCTCTCTCAGATGACAATGTCTTTGTCCTGTGTCTGCCACCGTAGCTTCTCTGTGTGCTTCGAAAGGGAGCGGTGAGCAGTGCAATTCACAACCTCACCACTAGATGACGCTAAAATTTAATTAAGACACCTTTAATTAAGACACCATGAAGTTTTTATGAAAATGGATATTCATTTTGAGATTTGCTAAAGATTACATTTAACAATGCTATTAAATTATTAATAATATTTAATTGTAAATAGGGGAAAAGAGCATGAACGATTAAATATCCTATTGTAATAAAGTTTGTAGAAATGGGAAGGAAGGAGGCGGGAACATGCGAACGTTCAACAATTTTGAATCAAATAATAAACAAAACGAAAGTAAACCGCAGGCAGCCCCTCACGGACGACTGCCCGCACACACATAGCAAAACTCAACGTAAAGTCCAAGCCTGGTCCTCTCTCGTCTTCCACTGTCTTTGATCCTCCTTTTATACTCCCGTCACTCCGCCATGGTGAGACGAGACCTGTGTGTCGCGCAGCTGGCGCTCATTATCACTCGCCACTGACCCGCTCTCACAGTCCCTCGCCTCGCTGCTTGCCACACCTATATAACAAACTCAGCTGATAATAATATCAGCTGATAACCGAAATGGTATTGTAAATTCCTAGTGATATAATATTCAACATTTCTTAGATTCCATGATTAGTCTCTCCTCGAAATTGCAGTGTGGGTGGGACTACCGGATACCAAGTGAATCAGAGTTGTTGTGGTCTCAGCTGTATAAGACATAAAGTAATGGGATACCACAAAAAGATCTTCAGTCCCCCAGACCTCATCACACCAGAAAAAATACCACAGCTTTGTGTTCTTGTGTCCCTGATGTGTCTTGGAAAAGACACACCCATAAGCGTTCTGACTTTGTACGTATTAATTTCACAGAAGTTAGTATATTATGTAATGATATTTTCTATACAAATACGTGCTGTCTCAGTCTCCAGACACACCCTGGAATGGAAACACGATGTTCAGATGCTCAGACTTATTGAGAGTCTCATCAGAGAGTGACATTTGAAGCGCCCTAAAGTGCATACTGTGTTCACTTCAACAGACCGACCGCTGCCGGCGGCTCAACAAACACCTGAAAACATTACGAATGAGACTGCATATCTCTTTAGGGCCACCCGTGTGTGTTCACAGACAAATTTGTGCACCCCAGACACCATTCGGTGGAGACGGCAGTGGTGCGTCAGGATTGTTGTGGAAAGTTGGTTCTGAACGGCAGAGCCAGAAACCGACGTCTTCTCCCAAATCGTACATTACGCCTTGTTTATCATTCAGCCTCAGTGGTTCCCGTCGAAAGAAAAATGGCAGTTGAAATATGTGACGGCTGATTTGAGGCAAGTGGAAGGGGCTTAAGTGCGAGTGGAAAGAAGAACAGAACTGTTTCCATGAGAGCGCTTCTCTTAATCCTGAAGTGCAGCCGCTGGAAGAAGTGGCTCTCCTCCGGACATGTGTTCGTTATTAATCCAGGAACTCCTCACACTTCAGGAATCCTTACAGGTTTTGCTTCACTGTGGTATTATCCAGACTCAGTTGAAGCATATCCCTTGTCAGATACTTCATGTTGCATCAGAGTCAAAACTAGAGCTGGTTGCAGATTGCCTGGCGAATTTCAGGTTCTTTGTGTCTTTATGAGCGGTGGCTCCCAATATGAGAGTTTGAGCTTTATTTATGGCCATCATTAAAAGCACTGTAATGTATCTGGGATGAAAATACTGATGATAAAAGATGCAACTGGCAAATAGTGTCGATTATGTAATTTCATACAGATGTTACTTTCCAAATTAAAGAAAAGCTTTTAAATGGCTACTTGGGGAGCCCCTCTGGGTCCTGGACCGCATTCTTGGTTAGGGGACATTCACATAAAAGGGATGTGCTCTTTTGTTCAAAAATGGTAATGTCTTTTTTGTTTTGTTTAGCATGACACTAGTTCTTGAAAATACAATGGGGCAAGATGTCTAGCATGTTCAAACAGGCCTTTTTAAAAATTTCTAATCAGCATAAACAGTTTTTACATTAAATTTGAGTAACATTCAAATGTAGTTTTGGTACTTCAAATGCTCTATCTAAAACATCTCAAAATGAATATACATTTTACATTTTTCACAACCCCACTCCATACTCCCCCATCCACCAAACTTTACACTTGGCACAATGCAGTCAGGCAAGTACTGTTCTCCTGGCAACCACCAAACCCAGACTCATCTATTGGATTGCCAGAAGAGAACACGTCTCCACTGCTCTAGAGTCAAGTGGTGGCTTGCTTTACAACACTGCATCCGGCGCTTTGCATTGCACCTGATGCAATGCTTTGGTGCGGCAGTGGCTCAGTGGTTCATGTAGGTTGTCTTCAAACTGTAAGGTTGGTGGTTCAATCCCCGGTTCCACCTGACCAAGTGTCGAGGTGTCCATGAGTAAGACACCTAACCCCAGCTGCTCCCGATGAGCTGGATGGTGCCTTACATGGCTGACATCACCGTCGGTGTATGCATGGGTGGATGTGAGGCAAAAATGTAAAGCGCTTTGGATGGCCATAGGGTCTGTTAAAAGCGCTATATAAATGCAGTCCAATTTACCATTTAAAGCTTGGATTTAGCTGCTCCGTCATTGAAACCCCTTCCATGGAGCTCTCTACGCACTGTTCTTGAGCTCATCTGAACGCCACATAAAGTTTGGAGGTCTGTAGCTAATGACTGCAGAAAGTTGGCCACTTCTGAGCACTGTGTGCCTTAGCATGTGCTGACCCCGCTCTGTGATTTTACATGGCCTACCACTTAGCGGCTGAATTGCTGTTGTTCCCAATCGCTTCCACTTTGTTATAATACCACTAACAGTTGACTGTGTAATATTTAGTAGTGAGGAAATTTCATGAATGGATTTATTGCACAGGTGGCAGCCTATCAAGGTACCACACTTAAATTCACATAGCTCCTGTGTCTGCATGCCTAGGTGCTTGATTTGATACATCTGTGGCCATGGAAGTCATTGGAACACCTGAATTCAATGATTTGGAGGGGTGTCCCAATACTTATACAATAGCAATATATTGTATGTAGACAAAATAGTATAGAAATGTTGCTTACATTCAGATCGGATTTAGAACGATGACCAAAACAAAGATGGAGTAGATTGACTCCATTAACACCCCAAAGCTTCACAGTCATTTCCTCTTCATGGGTGGACATTTCATTCAGTAAGATTAGGCAGTTTTGATTTACATGCTGCTTAATGTTAATGCTTGCGTTATATTACATCATTGTGCATGTGTTTTGATCCAGAGATTCTGTACTCTTTCAGAAGATGTGTCATAATTCTGTCAGTGGAGGGGAAGTGTTGTCTCAGGCCCCGTTTACAGTAGTGCGTTTTCATTTTAAAACAGCGTGAGGCATCAGTTGCCTCTTGAGCATGTAGGCAGCTGCAGTCTTATAAAATACAGCGTTTAACTGCACGACGGCTGCTAAAGTCAGCAAAGCATGCAGTTCCGTCTCCGTGTTATTGTTTACATGGTTGTCGAGGCTGGTATGTTGCAGAGCCGTTGAGAGGGACGGCTCTGGGCAGTGTTTCCCGAAAACATTTTTACAATAGACACCAACTGTCTTTACGATCAACTTAGGTGTACACAATGCCTTTGGGAATAGCAGCACTGGTCGTTATTGTTGTGTTCTGGTAGTGTAATGTGGGCAGCCACACCATAGTTTTGGTCTCCGCCAGTTTCCCGTTTTGGTCCGTTTACACTGAAATTCAATTCAGTTTTTAAACTAAAAAGGGTCTGCAGCGCTTTCGAATGTCTCAGTTTACAAGGTTTGAAAAGCCGGAATAGTGTAGACAATAGGCGTAACCGTAGCTAAAGCTATGCGTTTTAAGATGTTAGAAGCATTAGAATGACATTAACGTAATGATGACAACTTATTTTTGCCTGTACTGTTAATTTAAGTAAAAATAAACAATACAAATACAAGTTTCAAATCTAAGTGCAGCCTAGGAGTTATTCTTTTCAAGGTTCCATCATCAAGAATTTCTTTTGCTTTATATCAAAGGTAACTACAACAAGATGGTTTGAGGGAACTCATCAAGCTTTGGCTTCGGTGTTATGTCACCGTCAGTTTCTGTTGAGTCCATAAATACGCTCCCATTTTCAATCTCGCTGTCCAAAAACACACCAATCTAATTCAAAACATGTCCCTGGACTTTGTCGTTGGATTGGGATGTTTTTTTTTCTTCTTTCTCTTTGTCGTGCTTTGGCCCAGACAGACAAAAAGAAGAGAAAGAAAACTGGCATGGGAAGTTCATAGATTATTATTACCAGTCATAAAGCACCAGCATTTAATAAAACATTGTGCTGCTTTTTGGTTATCCGTAGAGCAGGCCCAAAGCAAACTGAGGTGACTGCTGACCCTCCACTACTTTGCAATGTTTCTTTAATGTTCTAAAGAGAAGACAATTACTTCTGGAACTCGGTTTGTGTACGTCATTGTGAAAACGAGTCTAAAACATGGCAATACATAAATCAATAGCACTGCTGATTTGATTTACCCCGTGAAAGACCCTGATTCATTCCCGCTTGTGTGTCTGAGGTCTGCGTCCATGAATGGAGAGTATAGAGTTCTCCTCAAATAACCACCCGTCCAGGAGCTACGAGTGGCAGTTTAAATATACAGAGATATTCTCAAACAAACCCATATGCCAAGAGCAACAACTGCTTATTATTTATGTATTTATTGGGATTTCCTGTATATTTATAGATATGTTGGAACCTGTAGGCTGGATAAGAAGCTTGTGTGTTTTAATGTTTTTCTATCCCGATGGGGACTTCAACTTAAATGCACACTGACTCATGGGGACTCGTGTCACCGTGGGGACCTAAATTGAGGTCCCCATGAGGAACCAAGCTTATGAATGATTTTTTTTGAAAGTTTTGTGTGGTGGGGAGGGTTAGTGTAAGGGGAGAAAATATACAGTTTGTACCGTAAAAAAACATTACGTCTATGGAGAGTCCCCATGAAGATTGTAAACCAGGGGTGTGTGTGTGTGTGAGTGTTTGTGGAGACCAGTGGTGTGTGTGGGGTGGGGGGTGGGGGGCATGTTTTTGTGACGTATGAGGACACAAATGTGTATAATGACATGGGTATGACATAGGTATTACAAGGAGAGGGTGAAATATGAGGACATTGGCCATGTCCCCACTTTTCAAGATGCGTATAAATCATACAGGATGAGTTTTTTTTTAAGAAAGTAAAAATGCAGAATGTTTCCTGTGATGGGTAGGTTTAGGGGTAGGGGCAGTGTAAGGGGATAAAAAATACGGTTTGTATAGTATAAAAACCATCACGCCTGTGCAATGTCCCCATATGTCACAAAAACAAACGTGTGTGTGTGTGTGTGTGTGTGTGTGTGTGTGTGTGTGTGTGTGTGTGTGTGTGTGTGTGTGTGTGTGTGTGTGTGTGTGTGTGTGAAGACCAGTGGTGTGCTTGGCTAGACACTTTTCTGCTAAACAAAGGTAAATAGGTTTTATTTAAGGTGAATCCTTTTTTCACCTCCATTATGCTATTCCACAATCTACCAGAAGAATGGTTTGTTTGTTTGTTTTATTTATTTTATTTATTATTAAATCATATAATAATGCTATAATAATGTTAATAATTAACAATGTTAATAACATTATATTATAATAATAATATTGAATTTAAATAAAATAGTTCATAGAATAATACAAATAATTTTAAAATTAAAATTATATTATTCTAATAATGCAACATAAAGTAATAATGATAATGATAGATGTTAGAATAATAATTGTAATATTCTACCAATATTATTATTTCAGTATTATTTTGTATTAATATAATATAATGTATACAAATAGTAAACAATAATATTATCATTATTATTTAGTGAAATATCAAATTTATGTATACTTGTGAATCCCTCTGAAATTATCTATGAGAAACTTTTCTGCACACACAGTATAAGAACATGCGTATGCAATTATTAGTGAATGTGACCACTTAACCTTCATTCAAAAATAATATGGTACGAATTTGGTCTCTGTCTTATGCTATCAATACAGAAAAAAATACCCGTACATGCTAATTTTATAATGACAAATGACAATCATCTATGAATACAGTTTTAAATCACTCTTGCTGACACATCCAAACACCCAAGTTGGCATGATAATTCTTGTCTATCTATCTATCTATCTATCTATCTATCTATCTATCTATCTATCTATCTATCTATCTATCTATCTATCTATCTATCTATCTATCTATCTATCTATCTATCTATCTATCTATCCATCCATCCATCCATCCATCCATCCATCCATCCATCCATCCATCCATCCATCCATCCATCCATCCATCCATCCATCCATCCATCCATCCATCCATCCATCCATCCATCCATCCATCCATCCATCCATCCATCCATCCATCCATCCCAGTATTGATGTTTGGGACAGAGACATGATTAATTGCAATACATTTTTATTGAATAGTTTTTATTTGAATGTATAATTGCACATGAACCTGTCAAAGTGACATCTTTAATAAAAACTCTTATTCGCCAGCCAATTAGACTTGTATTATCATCTTTAGATTCTTTAAACCAATGGCCAACAGACATCTTTTATTACTCAAATCAGTCTGAAGAACAAGGCCTCAGTCTGCCGTAATTGTCAGGGCTTCCATCATCGACTAGGACCCAGAAAGACGTGCGCACCCTATTCCAACTAATATCTAGGTAGTCTGACAGACAGTAATGGTCCTTGACAGAGGGACACTGTCTCTCAGCATAAGGAATGCTGTGTTCACTATAGAGAGAGGCCTCTGACAGTGTCTTCTGTCAATCAAACTAGTCACGGAGCGATCAAAGAAGTGCGGTCAAGTACTTACGCAATGACCTTTTCCCCTCGTCTTTCAGAAAATACGTGCTGTCTTTCCCTTTACAGACTCAAGTACATACGTTGGTGTTGACTGACATGCCTGAAAAAAGCCTCCCTTTCTGCCACAACAGGAGGTCGTGTCTGTTAGTGTGATAGACATGGCTACTGTAAATATCATTTTGTATAACGTTTGAAGAGGTTATAAAGTAGCTACATAGTTGAGGAGTGATAAATGAAATAAGCTATTTTTAAGAACATATAGATAAAAATCTCACCGCAAGACAAAGTTTTCAAGTCAACACAAAATTGACCATCTATCAATCAAAATTGACCATGTTTATGTTTCTAAATACACGTTCCTGGACTTATTGGGAATAATTCTAGGTATCTTGTACCTCTACCGAAACAACCTTTTCCTTATTCCACAGCAAGCCCTCACACATCACACTGTGAGACATTCATACTGAATGGGACGTCAAAATATCCACCGCTGTATGGCCAGATGATATGCAAACTACGTTTTTTGACTCAAAAGAGCAAACTAGTGTCTCGCTACTCGCTAGTAAAGTTTTGATCTATGAGAATTGCAATGATGGTAAAGAAGATTGTGGTAATGTACAGGAGTCGCATGAGTCCGTTATATTGATGCGCAAACAAACTGCGTGTGTGCTCTCGATGCACATTATATTTATACACAGACACATTTCAAGTTATTGTGAGTTTCACACATTTAGATTTTTTGTGTATGTTGCTGTGTTTAGTACTTCTGAATGGTTCCGAGCACTGTAGTATATATTAGGGGTGTGCGATATTGACAAAAAATTATTTCTCAATATTTTCTGGGATTTTCTCAAGAACGATAATTAGACAATATTTTGCTGAGCTTGTTATTGTGCTGGTATCTTGGTGCTGGTGATCAGGTGACTCCTGCAGTTTTTGATATTCTTCATATCCTGTGTGGTGGTCAGTTCACAGCAGTGACAGAAGTCATCTTTTCCAAAACATTTAAATTTATTTTTTCCTTTTATGAGCATTTTCTAACACAGAAGTGGCATTTACTCAGACTATTTAATGAGCTTCGAGGTTAAAAATAGCCGGCAGTTATGCGTAAATACCCTCATGTGGTGTTCGGGTCAATTTGACCCGGAGAAGATTTTCTTTTTCCCGAAAATACTAGTTAATCTTATCGCTTTGGACTGAAACTAAGTGACTTTGTTCCCAAAGGGAATTCTCTTTCAATTAGAACTGGTTTTATATTTCTGTTTGCCTCATTTATCTGAGCGTAGGCTTGGTCAAAAATGGTCACAATGGCCGACCATTGAAAGTGAATGGGAGAGACTGAAAATAACAGAACTATTTAGTTTTCAGGAGCATGTTCATTATTTTCATCTACACATATGAGCATATGTGCAAACATCGAGCCCTTGGACCTGTGCATGTATTGATACATTTATACACACGCTACCCAGACACACACACGTTAAAACACACAAACTTTGAGTATTACACACATTCTTTTCCACAGAGAGAAATTTGATCCTACCCTAACCTGCATCTAATATACATTTATCCATCTGACATTACCACACACACACACACACACACACACACACACACACACACACACACACAAACAAACAAACAAACACAAACTGGCCGTGACTGCACTGACCCGGCTTCAAAATAATCTTTCTTTCATGTTCTTGTTTCATCACAGCTTCCAGACAAAATATTATGACATTTTGTTTTGGAACTGTGAGGTTCTCACACAGAACTAGACAATATTTACAAATATACATCATGCGATAGCACAGGCATATATAAATATAAACAGGCAACATTAAAGTAGGCTAGTGTTATCAACAGTGAAACTTTTTTCACCTTTTTCACAATATTGACCAAAATTATTAACAAATAATGCTTTTTTCACTCAAAAACTGAAGTGCTTAAGCTTGGATAAATGACTCCAACAATAAAATAGTTGGAAAATGAAATGCAAAACCAGTCCTAATTGAAAGAGAACAAGTTGACAAAAAGATTGAATCCAAGATTGGGTGGAAATATGGTATAATGAGTGATTTATAAGCTATTTTTTTATAGGCTGGTCATTTTTGACCGGGAACACCACAAGTGTGACTGTGCCATATTTTTTACAAAACAAAAGTTTTAAAACAAAATTCCTGGTGAAACATTAGAGTAGACTAGTGTGATCAACAATAGCCATTTTTTGTATATTTTATTTTTCATATTTCCAAATTTACTCATGAATTATATGTTTTTTACTCAAAAAATGAGATGCCTACTCTCAGATAATTGAGGCCCATGATTAATCAGCAAGTCACTGTTAATGAGTGAGTCATTGAGATTCAACCAATTCATTCAGGAACAAATCATTTATCTATCTTAATATCTTAATCTATCTTAGTCACTGAATCATTGATTCAACTGATTCGTTCAGTAAGGAAACACTGCGTGTTGCTCAGACACGATTACAGTGCTATGACTTTGTTTTAAACTATTCTTGTAAAAATGGACAATATGGTCGCAATATCTAAAATGTAAGTCATTTAATATTAAATTTTTGTTTAGTAAATTTGTATAAAATAAATGTCACATTTATGATATAAATATAGGCTCTATTATCGCAGACGATATATATTGCATACCCCTAGTATATGCAGTTGAGTCAAGGCGGTTGGTTGAGGGTTTTTTGGTATCTCCATGTTTGGTACCGAAACGTCTTTTTCATGAGAGATTTGGTGTGCATACATTTCTAAATTATATTGACTCCTTATATCCTTGTTTTAAACTACTCACATTAAATTCAAAATGCATTTTTATGGATGTACTGGATATTATTTGGAGCCATGAATGCCAGGTTTGCCTACATTGTCATCACAGTCTTCAGACCTACTGGATGAAGATATGGAGCTGAGACTGCGCAGTGAGTTTTGTTGACAGAGTTTAGTCATTTGGAGAATAGAAAACTTTAGAATAATATCACAGAATGCATTCATGAGGTTGTGTTAATCCACGCACATGCACACTTTGGTCAGAATGGTAATAATGTGTTTAATGTATTTAACTGCCTGTTTATTGCGATAAAATCTGCGTATGCCACATTTTTGAGCGATTATTAGCTTATTCACATTAGTTTGATCGAAGTATTACGCTTACAGGAGGTAAAGTGTAATTGCAGTATTGCCAAAATCCCATTATAATTGCAATATGCATGTAAACTCACTCATTGTTAATATATTTTGTCTTGGCAGAAAATATTTGCTATGCTGCTGCTTCTATTGCTGCTGCTACAGAGCAAGTACAGGACTTGCTACTGCCATAAACACACTCTGATGTGAGCAAGTAAGACATGCTGCTGCTGTACAATATAGCATACATGAATTACCTTTGGCAGATATACAGGTGGAGCTGGGGGAAGGCTGACAGTTTCTGAAGGTGCGCTGCACTAAGGAAAATAATTTTTAAGGTTGAGCAGCGAGCTCATTGGCTACTAATACAGCATACACAGTAGGTCCCCTTACAGTGAAGTTGCCATTTTGTGGCTCCATGTTTCTACAGTAGCCATATATGGACAAACTTCTCTACACATCGCTATTCAATCTCTGCTGTCTCAGACGGCATCTTTCTCCTGTGTCGGCCACCGGAGCTTCTGTATGTGCTGGGGGGGAGGAGTGAGCATTGAATGGTTTTAATTCGCAACTGCTAAATGCCGCTAGCCTGACAAGCCAGACCCACATCAAGATGTTTGATCTGGAAACTCACCATTGACAGGGCTCAATCCGAGGGGCGGGATAAACGGTTGTTTTTCAAACTCCCTCTGCACGCGATAGGATAGCGCTACACCAACCAGAGCAACGAAGGTGAAACAGAGCTTGTTGATAGATTAAACATTCGCCTTATACGGTCGGCTAAACTCCGAACACATCTTCCCTTTTTAAAAATGACTTCAGTGCCATTCTTTTTTTCTTTTCTCAGAGAAAAGCTTAACTCCAAGTCTTCCAGAGTCGCGGTCAAAGCTGATTCGAAAGACCGCCGCCGTTTGCCAGTTTCTGTGTTTACTAGAAGCACGCAAACGCAACTCGGCCGTCATCATTATGGCCCCGCCCGTCGACTCTATACACGATGTGATTGGCCCGTCCAGAGTCAGGCGAATACAGCTCAGAAGGGTATTGAGAGTTCCTAGACGACACTTGCGGGCAGATTAAATTTGCTGCCGCTAGGGTGCGTCTAGATTTCTAGGCTAAAATGCCGCTGAAATGTACACTAAACATTTTATATTAATTTTATTTATTACAGAACGTCTGTAAAACAATTGTTAAATCGTCAAACATTTACTTTGGTGGAAAAGTAAAACCATCACGGTTCTAGTTTTATTTTGATCGATCATGAAGCTCAAATAGCCTAGTAAAACAGGGATGTTCTGAATGTCTTAACTTCCTGGCTCTTTTCTACTTGAAACTTCTCATTCTCACAACGACAGTGTTTTGTGGTGTTAAAATTCACCACCAAACATTCAGAACTCCTGTTTTCTGAATAATAATCACAACCTTTTAGTGCTAATATATCAAGTTTTATGTGGCTTGTGGAAGTTTTATGGCTTCGTATTTTATGGTTGTTATGTGTCAAGAGTAGGGCAACAGCAGAACGCCCTTGCTGAGACGACATCCTCTGCCAGTTGTTTTGGTTGATCAAGTCATTTAAAAGAGCTAACAGACAGTCTACAGTTTGCTTTGGTTCTCAAAGCCAGTAGAGTAGGCCAAATGTCAACTGCTAAAAAGAGAAAATATGAAATTTTTTGTTGGTTTGATGGACATATTTTGGAATTTTATTTATTACTTACTCCTCTCCCCTGTACCCACTTGTAAAGTTCCTCTTTCGTCTCAATTAGCTTGTTATGTTTCTGTTTATATAGAATGGAACGGTGTGCGATAACATCGTAACAGTGTGGACGGGAGTCCAAGTCACCGCAGAGGCTGACTTCAGGCAAGATCAGACCAAAGGAAAAGTTTAGAAATCAACCCGAGCTGCCTATTTGAGGACGGAATCAGCTGAACCCGGCCAAATTGTGCTGTGTTTGAAAACATTTCTTTTCTATTTGCAGTCTTTTTCCATTCCAAAAGTATGGATGAAATTGTGAAGTGATGATTAGTTGTTCTTCGTGTGTGACAGAGAACGAGTGTGTATGTGTGTGTTCACATATGTTACAGGGGGCCTCCAATCCATTAGAATTTCAGTCTATGCTGAATTATTGCCATAATAACACTGGCCTTTCACACACCACATTTCACCAGTTTGGCAGTCCGTCGTTAAACTCTCCTCAGCCCATGGACTTTTAATCATCAACCTCACACCTCGTCCAGTTGTGGAGATGGGGTTAGTACATTTTTTTAACCACAGAATAAGAGTTGAAATCATCTATCAGCACAGGGTTTTGTTTAACAGATCCTACAACTTGCTGGTATAGAGATCATGGCTTCTAATTATTGATTAGCCATATTAATTCCTTAAAAAATAAATTAAGAAGAATCCTTAAGAGGATCCAAACACTTCTACCGGGATAATGCTTTGATATTAAGAGGACAGAAACATAACAACATATGGTCTGGAGAAGAAACAAATCAGCATACCAATGACATTTTTTTTATGCTTCCTAAAGCATGGTTGTCAAACTCATTTAAGGGTGAGACCTTGTTTGGACACAGCGTCACAATAAATGGGCCAATTTTTATTTTATTTATTTATTTATTTATTTTTAAGCCTTGGTGAATCCACTGAGTGTGAATGCACAACACATGCGCTTCTGGAGTTTATAAAGTTCAGAATCAGCCTCATGCTGCCATGAAAACAAAACAAAAAAACATGACATTTATTGATATTTTTAATGATGTTCACTACCGTTCAAAAATAGTGCAAACACAAAGTAGAGAAAACAGTTGTGAAAATTGTCTTGTGCAACACAAATACAAAACATTTATGATTATTAATTTTTTATGATTCTTTGATAAATAGAAAGTTCAAAAGAACATTATTTATCTGAAATAAAAAGCTTTTGTAACATTGTACTACCATTTAAATGTTTTTAAAAAAAATTTTTTAGGAATGAACTTAAAGAAATGAATACATTATAGATTATACATTATATAAGTGACAGTATAGACAATTATAATGTAGCAAAAGCTTTATAATTCAGATAAATGCTATTCTTTTGAACTTTCTTTTCATCAAAGAATCCTAAAAAAACTTTTTTACACAAATGTTTCAACATTGATAATAATCATAAATGTTTCTTGAGCAGTAAATTATCATATTAGAATGATTTCTGAAGGATCATGTGACTCTGAAGACTGGAGGAATGATGATGAAAATGCAGCTTTGATCACAGGAATACATGACATTTTAAAATATATTCAAATAGAAAACAGTTATTTTATATTTGAATAATATTTCACATTATTACAGCTTTTTTTGTATTTCTAATAACATAAATGCAGCCTTGGTGAGCAGAAGGGACTTCTTTAAAAACATTTTAAAAATCTTATCGTTCTAAAACCTTTGACTGGTTGTGTATATTTGTGTTGATTAGTTAATTATTTGATAAAATTAATAATGAATATTAATTAATCAAGCTGTTCAGCTCACTGTATTTTACAGACCAGAAATATTTCCAAAATTACCAAACATTTTTGAAACATTTTTAAATGGTTTACTTCTAATATTTTTTCATCTACCTTTCCATATTGGCATTATTGGCATAAAAAACCCTGCAGTTGTGTCACCAAGAGATCAAATTTCAATGAAAAGCAAGATTTTGCAGCTATGCGTGGTTGCCGAATGCTGTGCATAGGAAAAGTTTTACTGATTCAACAAAACAAATTAACAACTTTGTCTTCCCTACTGAAAAAAAGAAAGAATATTCTGGATATATCACACAGATTTTCAAGTTGTTAGGATGTTTTACTTTAAAATGGTTAGTTCATCCAAAAATGAAAATTTAAATTAACTCACCCTCAAGCCACTTTCTTCCTTCAGCCAAACACAATCAGAGTTATATAAAAAAAAAATATCCTGGCTCTTCCAAGCTTTATAATGTGAGTGAATAGTAACTTCACCCAAAGCCCAAAAAAGTGCATCCATCCATCCATCAAAAGTAATCCATATGGCTCCAGGGGGTTAATAAAGGCCTTCTCAAATTGTGTACGAAAAATATCTATATTTATAACTTCATAGACTATAATCACTGGCTTCCAGTAACATCTGTATGCAAATCTAGTTCCGGCAGAAGAGTGACATCTGACACAACGTTTTATTTTTGGGTGAACCAACCCTTTAAGTTTTCTTAAATAATTTTTAGTCTTCGAGTCATGTCCTTGAATATTGGTTCATTTAAATCATTTATTAAAGGATTTAAAGGGATTTAAGGAAATACAAAAAAAAGGAGGACAATAAATTATTTGGAGGGACTTGTCCCCCTCAGTGTCTATGGTGGTTACAGCCATGACTTACATGCAGAGCAAATTTGACAAAAATAATACAGCATATATTGTTTGCTCAAGCATAATCACTTTTGGGTTATGCGCTGAAACACACTCAGTGTCTAGTAATTGTAGCGCCCGGGAATATTTGGCTCATGGCTACACTTTGTAGTTGTTTGACAAAGTAGATGTTGCCTCAGGTGTTGCTTTCTCTAGCAGAGTCTGGTTGCATCTTTGTTGAGTTATTCCATTGTTTCTGAGTTTGTTTCTGCCTGAAACGATGCATAATTTAGCTATTCTAAATCGTAACAAAGAAGGTGTTGATATCAGCCGAACTGTCACACTGACGGCCCGGCTGTTACTGTTTTCATTGTGGTTACTGTTTCTCTCCATCCATTTTTCTGTCTGTCTCTTTGCCCAGGGCACAGCACCCGTCTGCAATTTTATGAACCTCACATCTATACCAGTGGGAGAAAACCAAAGAATAATAAAATGTTTTTTTCTCTCTCCCTAATTTTACTGATTATTTCCATATTGGTCAATGCCCTAGTCATGCCAAATACTTCAGCCAAATCAAAATGAGTGGTTCAGACCTTCGTCTTTTAGCGGTTATAGATGTTTGCATACTTGTTTCGTGACACATCGAGTGTCCTTATTATTCAGCAACATTATAAATGCCATCATTAATGAATGAATGGGCTTCTAACGTTCTTATTTTCTTTATCTGTCTTTGCTGTCAGCTGTTTGTGGCTTGCAATTATACCCGACGGCTCGCTTTTATGGCCTGGCAATCCGTTTGCTCCTTGCTTCGATTAATTTCTATTTTATTTTGGATTTTCCATTTTTCTCTGTGAGCCCCGATATTATGTTGAATTATATAATATCCCACTGTTCCATGCGGCAATTGGAAGCAGTAAAATCGAGCTTGTGAGTGCATTTTTATAACGAGGCTAATCTCTAAAGTGAGCCATAAACCAAACCAGATTCAACAACAAACCCCCTGAGACAGACTGCCCCGTCAACAACACATAAACATAAAAACAGATACGCAGAGACATACGTGTCCATACGGAAATGCTTCAGCTCACAGTATGTGTGTGTGTGATTTCGTTTTTTTATAAGCTTTGAATTAGTTTGCGAGTTTTATGAACTCTGCTATTCCAGGGCATTCAGTACGTCTGCCATGTCTACAGTACATATGATTTTTGTTTCATGGTGGTCCAGGCTATTTTCCCACTTAATTGTAATGAAGAATTTCTCAGACTTGACTGAAAGGGGCATTAACCCCGTCTCTCCTTATCTTTATGAATTATATTTAATATTCATCCATGGACATATTTGGCCTGCTTGTTTTTCTCTAGACTGCTTTCTTAAAGAACAGACATTGTGTGTTTACTTGAAATCTTCACATATTTGTTGTGGAAGACACTTTATTTGGTTCAGCATACCACATAATAAAGCCACTGTTTAACATATTCATTTTGACCATCCATCCTGCGGAGTTCTGTTGATGGAAACTTTTGCGTTCTGGTGGTTTTGTTGTGTCACTGTCAGTTAGCTTGCTTTTATTTTTTTTCTTTCCCCTCATATTAGCTGGCCTAAAAGCATAACATTTCTGGTGGAAATGGGTGTGTGTGTGTGCATGCGTGTGTGTGTGTGCCAGGCGTATTTGACACTGACATTTATTAGAAGGGTTAATGTGCTGGAAATTAACTGCCTGCAAAGAGACGTTGTTAGCACCCATTTACCGCACTAAAATCTACTTTGACTTTTCCTTCTCAGACTTTATAAACTAATCTGGCTGTTGCTTTCTATCTGTAATGGTGGCTGTTGCTGTGCTGACTGTGATGAGTTACAGCTTTATTTCATAGCACAAAAAGAGCAAAATGTAAGGGTTGTAAACATTGGGCATTGTTTAATCATCCTCATGTCTTTTAAAACCTACGCAAGTTATTTTCTCCAGAGGGGACACACACACAAAAAAACAAAACAAAAATATGGAAGTGAATGGTGACCAGTGACTATCAAGCAAGATCATTGTCATTTACTCACCCTCAAGTTGTTTCCAACTGATATTGATGCTTTAAAGAATGCCGAACCATACATTGAATGTCACTGGGATTTAAAACAAAAAAAGTATTCTTTTGTCGCATACACAAAAAACATAAAAAAGAGATGAAGAGATGAACCCTCAGGTATATGAAATAAAGTTGAGTAAATGATGACAGAAGTTTAATTTTAGAGTGAAATATTGCTTTAATATAGAACAGTTTTAATGAAGGGAGCAACCAACTCTGACAAAGGTCGTTTTTTCTTAGTGGTTAATAAACCATCAGTAAACATCGCAGGTGTCATGGTGGCCGCAGACATGGAGGTGTAGCTTTGAGTTATGAGTTGAATTATGACTGAAAAGGTCATTGCCTGCATTGATTTCACAGTAAAGTTCACAGTATTCACAGTGCACAACATTTTATTGTAAGACATTACTGCTAAACCTTGTAAAATCCAGGCAAATTTTACAGTGCGTAAAGTGTGCACTTAGCTTTAAGCTCTTTCACAGCATTAATGGCCTTCTCTGACACCTTTACAAGAGATGAACTTTCACACAAGCTGGAAAACAGTTCAGTTTTCAGGAGCTGTGAACATAGCATTTGAAAACCACTGTCATTTCCCCCACAATGCCCCAAACAAACAGGAATGTTCTGGTGTCTGACAGCGTTCTTAGCGTGAGTAATGTTCAGAGCTTTAGAGACCCAGCCGTGCTCTGTCTCCCCTGCTCTTGAAAGCCTGTAAAGCCCATAGCCACCAATGTTCTCTCCATGTACTTAACAGATCAGACTTGTTCCTGCCAGTTATTCAGCCACAGATCTGCATTTAAGCCAAACTACGACACAACAGTCAACACTATGCTGCTGCTTCCCTTCAAACTTAAAGGAAAAGTTTAAAAGATGAAAGTTTGTTCATCATTCACTCACCCTTGTGTCTTCCCAAACCCAAATTTTGTTTTTCTGACACACAAAGGTGATTTTTTTTAAAAAAAATCTTCACCAGGTCTTTTCCATACAATAACAGTTCATTTGCAACCAGAACATATTAAGCTCCAAAAATACACAAAAACACATTTTTTGAGAATATTCATCTCTAGTGAGCTATTAACTTAAGAACTAAATCATTGAGTCAGTTGAACTTATGAACTGGAAAAATCTAACTTAGAGATTTATTTTTGTTCATGAATCAAACAAATTCTTCTGTATCTGATGAATGAGGTCAATTGAACCTTAGGCTGTGTCCAAAATATCAGCTTCATTACTTCTGGGAAGGCTTTCCACAAGGTTAAGGAGTGTGTTTATTGTAATTTTTCACCATTCTTCTAGAAGTGCATTTGTGAGGTCAGACACTGATGTTGGACGAGAAGGCCTGGCTCGCAGTCTCCGCTCTAATTCACCCCAAAGGTGTTCTATCAGGGTGGAAGTCAGGACTCTGTGCAGGCCAATCAAGTTCCTCCACACCAGTGTCCATGTATTTATGGACCTTGCTTTGTGCACTGGTGGTTCATGTTGGAACAGGAAGGGTCCATCCCCAAACTGTTGGGAGAATAAAATTGTCCAAAATGTCTTGGTATGCTGAAGCATTAAGAATTCCTTTCACTAGATTTTTTTTGGGTTAAGCCCAATCCCTAAAAAAAAAAAAAAAAAAAAAAAAAAAAAAAAAAACCATAATCCCCCCTCCACCAAACTTTACCCAATGGCACAATGCAGTCAGGCAAGTACCATTATCCTGGCAACCGCCAAACTCAGACTAGTCCTTTGAATTGCCAGACAGGGAAGCATGATTGGTCACTCCAGAGAACACATCTCCACTGTGACTGCTTTACACCACTGCACCTACTCGACCATGGAAACCCATTCCATGAAGCTCTCTATGCACTTTTCTTGAGCTAATCTGAAGGCCACAGAAACTTTAGAGGTCTGTGGCTTTTGACTCTGCAGAAAGTTGCTGTCTCTTGCTCACTGTGCACCTCAGCATGCCCTGACCCCACTCTGTGATTTTCTGTGTTGCTGTTGTTCCCAATTGCTCCCACTTTGTTATAATACCACTAATAGTTGACTGTGGAATATTTAGTAGTGAGGAAATTTTACAAATGGACTGATTGCACAGGTGGTAACCTATCACGGTACTACGCATTATTTCATTAACCCCTAGACCTGTAGAACACGCCCCCCGCATTTGTTGTATTTTTCCTCATGACAGTGTAAAACAACTTAAAATACTCTGTCATTTTTGGCCTCACAGACATGAATGATATATGTCTTTACAAAGCTTAAAGTGTAAAGTCAAGTCAAGTCAACTTATTTATTTATATAGCGCTTTTACAATGACGATTGTTTAAAAGCAGCTTCACGGTGTTAAACAGGAAAATATTGCAACAAAATTGTATTTGGCTGTACAGTCGCTCTGGAGAAAACAGTGATGTTATCAGCTTATTTAGTTTATCACTCATTTAGTCACACTGGTCCACTTCGCTGCGCTCGGCTCATTACAGGCTTGATCGGGTTTAAAACAGGCTCGGGTTCATAATTACAGTTAATGTGTCGGGCCAGGCTTGGACACAAATGTGCACAGGCTCGGGTAGGGTCGGGCTTGATATTTTGAGCCCGATCTAAGCTGTTGTGTATTTTGAACACTGTCTTGGAAACTACCTATTAGGGATGTGATGGTGAGGAAATTTTCCCACCGGTTAATCATCGTGTGACAACACCGGTAATACCGGTATCACCGACTGGGCTTTTAAATCACTAATTCTATCTAACCAGAAGTAGGCTAATGCACACAGAGCGGAGCAAAGCGAGTGGTTTCATTGAATTCATATGAAAGTTAAGCTTCCATAATATGCATAAACTAAAAATGCGCCAGTGCGCACACACACCGTGAATGACAATTCATCCTTAAATGCTTCTCTGTGAGACTGTGAATGGATGACAGTGGAGCCGTAAATGAGCGCTTCCGGTTTTGGATAAGCACCAATTCCGAAGCAGGTTGTTTAAATTGTGGGTTCATTAGCCTATTATTCTTAATGAAAAACACAACAACAACACAGTACAATGACAAACTCGCGTATTAGGTGCCTTTACATTTCGCTTTGAAACCAAATCTCTCTAACTGAACTAAATAATTGTATTTCTTAAAATAAATAAATAAATAAATAAAAACGACGGTGGGGGGCGGTGCCACAATGTGCGAGTGATGTAACCGGTGTTGAGTCTGAACATCGGTAACGCAGGCAACAGCGACTATTGTAGCAAGCCTACTACCTATAAACCCCTAATTAAACAATTTAATAATCAATTACAATGGAATTTATACCTGTAAGATTTTATGCCATAGCCACATTTGGCCAGCGGTTTGGAAAATGAATGGGATGGATGATTCAGGTGTGAGCACCATCTTCATGTCATATGTGGGAATTAATTCAGTGCCTGACTCTCATGCATTATTGTCTCATGCATTACCCCATACACAGAATGGGTATTCTCTAGCTGTTGAGCGTACATTGGTTGAACACTCATTATTGCTGTGCATTGTGGGATTATATTAGTCCACTATGGTTTTTGACACCAGTACAAATGGCTGCCCCCTCAAGTAGTGCCCTATGTAACTATGTAAGGCTATGGGGGGCGATTTCAGACACATGCTTACATAATTATTAAATTGTTGCCTTCTGTGCCTCACATAATTATTAAATGACTTCAGAAGACAAAAGCGGTTTATATGTCTGACAACATATTCCACATCTTCTGAAGTTATTTGCTTGAAAAACAGACAGAAAAGTGAAGTCATTATTTACTGATAATCTTTCCCTCCTGTGAGCTTTAAAGTTGTGAATCATATCAGCGAGAAAGCATCCTGTCTCGTGCAACCTATTGCAAAATTTCCTGAAATCATGCAATAGCTTTGGGAAAAATACAGAAATTGAAGTTCAGGTGAGCTGTTAACATAATAAGCTGATCATTTAATAACTGAGTTAAAACCCCTTGCCTGTCACTCCCCATTTTGGCAAATGAGGCATTTTGACATGTCCCAAATAAAAGGGCTGGTGCTCGCAAGTCTTTATGAGCAGACACATATGTAACATATATCTAGAAAGCCAACGCTTAAGAGTTTACAATTCAAGACTCAGAATCACTTAGACTGTTTTGAATATGAAGATATATAGGCTCAAACATTAAAAAAATAAAAATAAAATATTTTGTGAATTCTATTATAAGAACTTATAACAAACAAATAATGTGAAGCCACAAGTGTGGCCATGCTTCATTTCAAATCTGAGGATGAAATCCCTAAAGTCATGCATTTTATGAAGTATATTGTAAGACTGTCATGTGAGTGTTTAGCAAAGGCTAAGATAAGATGCTAATCATTGTGTTATTGTCCTGTAAAACACATACTTGCAGTCTACTAACTAGTTGTTCAACTGCTCAAATCACAGTCTATTGTTTTCACTCACTGAACGTTTCACACATCTGTCATGAATGACTTAATCCTCATTATTCTTTTATATCAATTATTTTATTTATATTGAAGTATACACTCTAAAAAACTTGGGTGGTTTTAACCCAGTGATTGGGTTGTCTTAAGCAAATATTTAACTCAACCGCTGGATTAAAACAACCCAATCGCTGGGTTAAAACAACCGAATTGCTGGGTTAAAACAACTCAATTGCTGGGTTAGTCCATATTTGACCCAACATTGGGTTAAAAAAAACTAGCATTTTTTGAGTGTAATAACCTATTCAGACATTCTGGCCATCAATCCCACATTTATTCCAATTTACATTAAAGCCTACTATCTGAAGTCTTTTGGGCAACAGACAAAAAAAGAAAGAAAAAAAAAAGCATACTGTTGGTACCTTATGTGAAATAATATATAGCTCCTGGCATGGCAGGTGCATTAGAGCTACTGTTAGCATAAAGCTCCATAACACCAAATTAAAAGATTAATATTACACTTTAACTCCAAACTCCCTTTAAACAGCCAGCGAGTGTTTGTATTTACTTCCGATCGCAACATACTGTGGGATTCAGTGATGTTCAATGATGTTTAAATGTTTTATTTAGCATTTTATATGGGGCTAATAGCTATACCTGGTTAGCATGTTACTGGACACATTCTTTATCCATTTGAACATATACCAAATCACATGCAAAACACACACAAACCATATGCCATCGTATTCGGGCTTTTATTAGCTTCGCGTTTCAGGAGTTGCCAATGTTTACAGCAGAGAGATGAGAATGAGTATTGCGCAGTATGAGCGCAGGAGTATTGTCACGTCTAGTCACGTAAGATGATTGACATCTGAACAGCGAATGAGAAAGCTCTGAGATCATAAGTGACATGCACAAGGACGTAAACAGACACATAGTTCGCTGTACGTGTCATTCAACTCTTCAAATCAGCATAATTCAGTGAGAAATTAATAGAAATGTTATTCTGTATGACTAAATATTTTGCAAACATGTGTTGATAAATCTTTGTCCAAATATGCGCAAGTTTTGACTAAGTGCCCAAACGGATGTTGTTTAGTGCATGTATGTGTTCAAAAATAAACATGTGACTGGCTTTTGATTCTTATTGATATTCCATTCAAAATATTGTTCATAACAGATTGATTATAATGCACTTCTGACATAAATAAAAAAAATGTGTCACTGCAACCTTATTTTTTTCATAAACATTGGTCAAATAACAAAGCTGAAGGCTTTAATCTTTATAATTATACCAAGTGTTTCCAGATGAAGTTAGTGTGTGATGTTTTAACGTGCATTGAATGTTGACATTAGTAATCTGGGGCCGTCTGCGATCTTTGACTGGTAAGGAGTTAAATTTGTGAACAGGATCAGTGAATGGTTCATTCTGTGAAGGGAGTCAGTTCTTTTCACAAATCTGTTTTAATGATTCATTCGTGGATTGGACTGATTTGTTCATGGTTTAGACTGATTCTTTCACAGATTTGACAATGTGTTCAGCTCTGGCATTCGAGGTCCACTTTCCTCAGAATTTAGCTCCAACCTTGATCAAACACTTAAAACTTTCTAGTAATCCTGAAGATTGGCTTGTTCAGGTGTGTTGGATAAGGGTTGGAGGCTTGGAGCAAAACTCTAGTTGAGGACCCCTGGATTAGACTGACTTGCTCATAAATCTGAGGTGCACCAGTCAATGCTCTACATTTTAGTCTATTCCTTGCACAATTGCTTTAACTTCAGAAGAAAAAGAGGCACCACAAAGTGGTCAATATGTCTCAGCATATTCCACATCTTCTGAAGACATACAATAGGTTTTCATTGGAAACAGACTGAAAATTAACCCTCCAGTAACATTTTAACATGTGAACTGAATCAGTGAACGAATCATTTGTTTGATCCAGGCTAGTAATCTAATTCACAAATCTGACTTAAACTTTGTTCACAGATTGCACTGATTCATGTCTGTTCCTCACACAATCGACTTCAGAAGACTGCATATGAGAGTGCATATGTGTCATATAGAGACACTTTTTTGCTTTCTTGGTGTTTTTAGTCAGCTCTGAAGCTTATCAGTCATGGACACTATTTAGTGCCATTGTATGGTAAAAACCTGTGCAATAATTCTTTAAAGGGGTGATGAATTGAGAAATCAACGTTCTCTTGAGTTTTTGATATATAAAGGTCATGGTAATATAAGACTATCCTGTTAGCCTGACAAGCCAGACCCACATCAAGATGTTTGGTCTGGAAACTCACCATAGACAGGGCTCAATCCGAGGGGCGGGATAAACGGTTGTCTTTCAAACTCCCTCTGCATGCGATAGGATAGCGCTACACCAACCAGAGCAACGAAGGTGAAGCAGAGCTCACTGACTGATTAAACATTCGACGTATCCGGTCGGCTTAACTACGAACACATCTTCCCGCTCTTTGTTCTTTTCTCAGAGAAAAGCTTAACTCCAAGACTTCCAGAGTCGCGGTCAGAGTTGATTCGAAAGACCGCCGCCGTTCGCCAGTTTCTGTGTTAACTAGAAGCACGCAAACGCAACTCGGCCGTCGTCATTATGGCCCCGCCCGCCGACTCTATACACGATGTGATTGGGCCGTCCAGATTTTGAGGAACACAGCTCAAAATGGTATTGAGAGTTCCTAGACGACACTTGCGGGCAAATTAAATTTGCTGCCGCTAGGGTGCGTCTAGATTTCTAAGGCTACTATCCTGTATGTTTCAGAGCTGAAAATGTCCTGGTTAGTCAAAGAAAAGCTTTTATAGACACCAGGCCCAGAAAATGATCTTGTGCTTCATACTTACGTCAACTGGTCAACAAAAATATACGTGCAGAGGAAGATAGTAGTTGTGGAAGAACACAGTTGATGCATAAGCTTCCTTATGATCCTAATATTAGGAATGAGTGGTTGAACTTTATTTCTAATGAAGTTCCAGCTTACGTGGGGTAGACATGTTCACTTCAGTTCACTGCGGGATCGTTTGTAAACAAATCTCCGGTCGTTGCTGGAATTGGATCCGACATGAATGGTGCAACACACATGTGAGTAAAACCTGTATTTATATGTGATAATATAGCATTTTTATAGATCGTTTTGCTTATGTGTACGTGTCTAACAGAAACATACCTTAGCACGCTGGACTCAGACACGTATGGGCCAGGGCTCGCAAAACCCAACATCCCGGGGCTGTGTTTTCCAGACGGGGCGCCAAAACGTAAGACAGTCAGCAGGCCGATTAATCTCATAATCAGAGGTGGACAGTTTTGAAGTACTTTTACTTTCCAAGTAATTTTGTTTTTCAAGTGTATGTACTTTATCAGTGTTCGTCTTTGGAAAACTTTTACTTCACAACATTCCACAACATAATAATGTACTTTTTACTGCAATTCATTTCATATTAAATATCATTTAATACTTAATTACATTAAAAATGTAGTACGGTTTACTTTTACTAAAAGTAATTCAAAGTTTTACTTGAGTAAGTTTTACAAGTAAAACAGTACTACATTTTTAATGTAATTAAGTATTGAAGGTAAGAAAACAACAACTTTTATATATGAAATGTAGTGCAGTAAAAAGTATGACATTATATGTAATGCTTTAGAATGTAGTGAAGTAAAAGTTTTCCAAAGAAAAACACTGATAAAGTATATACTTAAAAATTTACTTGAGTAGAAAGTAAAAATACTCCACTACTGTCTGCCTCTGCTCATAATATTCCTTTTTTTGATCTCCACTTGTGTGTGTGTGTGTGTGTGTGTGTGTGTGTGTGTGTGTGTGTGTGTGTTTGTGTGTGTGTGTGTGTGTGTGTGTGTGTGTGAGCGCACAGTTCACGCTTATATCAACCGATCGTGCAGGCGCATGTAATACAAAAATAATAGTCCAATCAATCGAGGGTGGATGAGACATAAATCATTGTGTTTGTTTGATAAAGACGTTTACGAGCCCTGTGGTCGAGAGAATCATTCCAGTTGCCGCTTTTAAAACAATCCCTCATGTAAACTGACAGGGTAGCTGAAGCTCATTAAATATGCTAATCTTCTCCAATCCTAGCCGTGGGCGTTTACTTCCAAGTCTCCAGTGCGTCACGCCCATCAAAACCCAGCGTTCAGAAGAGAGCCTCAAAACCGGTGTAGAAAATAGCCTATTACTTATTAGTTATGATGTTTTTGAATGTAAAAACCACACGAACATCATTAGTTGACCTCAGACAACAGTATAAAAAAAGTAAAAAGCCAGTTTATGACACCTTCAAAATATCTTACTTTTATGTTACACAAGAAAGTGGAACAACTTGAGGTTAAGGGTGTGTAACTGATGAAAGAAATTGCCATTTTTTTGGTGAACTATTCCTTTAAGTATGCTGAACTGCATTATGGCATACGACATTTATGCCGGCAGCATTTTGGAGACTCATTTTGCTGGACTTGGACAGACGCTAATTAAAGACATGAACTTAACAGCAGGAGCCAAATCTGAAGATTTTACCACTACCAAGATGCAAGACGCCACAGGGTTGATAGAGCGTATAATGTCAAATTTGGCTTAAAAGCCCTATTATGTGTGATTGTAATTGAGATGCTATTTAAGTCAAATGATTGTGTGACTTGTGCCTTCTTAAACTCAGTTTGGCTGGTCATGGAAGGCAGTGAGTTGATTGATGACTTGCAGTAAATCTCTGATGTTTCCCCAACTTGCAGGTTTACACGTCTATGACCTCATCAGCACTGCAAGCTTTCATACCGAATGTGACAAACTCTTTATGCGCAGCTCAGGCCATGCGTTTAATCTCACAATATCGGCTCCCCCACAGCTATTTCACTCTTGGAGCTCCGCCACACTTCGTATCCGCTGTGCACACTTCAAGACTCACAGCCTCTTGGGGTTTTTTTTCGGACTGAAGGGTGGCACTGTTGTGAGAGCTAGGTGGTTGCTCTATGATTGCAGCAATGTTTAACACTGTTAATTTACTGCATCGTACAGATGATGTCCATAGATAGTAAATTGAAAATAACCAGAACAAAATAAATAAATACACATATTTATAAAGTTAATTTTGATATAATTTTTATTGTAATATTATAAATAAAAGATTTAGTGCTCAAGAAACTTTTATTTTTCTTCTTCTTCTTCTTCTTCTTCTTCTTCTTCTTCTTCTTCTTCTTCTTCTTCTTCTTCTTCTTCTTCTTCTTCTTCTTCTTCTTCTTCTTCTTCTTCTTCTTCTTCTTCTTCTTCTTATTATTATTATTATTATTATTATAAAATATAAATACTATAAATAAAACATATATATTATAAGTAGTAGACGCAGTGTCAAATCAACAAATCTTTTTAATATTTGGCATTTAATTATTTTTCATAAGTTAAAGGAAGTGTATGTAAGATTGTGGCCAATTCTGGTACTGCAATCACCTTCAAATGACTGTAGAGCGGTGCATCCCCTCTCCCTCTCCCCCTCCCCCTCCCCCTGACTCGAGGTTGCCAGATTGGCTGCAGGATCAGCAGGAACGTTTGTAGATCTGCAGCTGTGCTAACTAGAGCAGAGCTGGCAACCTGGATGCGAAACACTACTGACTTCATGATTGGTCGATAGGTGGAGGGCGGACCTTCAGGCCAAAACACAACATGTCAACATCAGCATCAGTTGAGGGCTGCAACAACAACTTTTAAATGACAATATCCTGGTCGGACTACTGTTGTCAGTGATATAAGTATTTGAAATTAACATGATTTCTTAATGTCTAGTGACATACCAGGGCCATTTTATGATTAATTGAAATGAATTTCTTACATACAGTTCCTTTAATATAATTATCATTAACTATGTTTGTGGAATACACTACCATTCAAAAGTTATTCAGCAAGTACTAGGGCTGTAACGATTCACTCAAATCCTGACGATGCATATGCATCGATCTTGAATCATGTATTTTGAATCGTGAATTGTTAAAGGGGGGGTGAAACACTCAGTTTCAGTCAATCTCATGTCAATCTTGAGTACCTATAGAGTAGTATTGCATCCTTCATATCTCCGAAAAGTCTTTAGTTTTATCATATTTATAAAAGAAATATAGGCTGTACCGAGTCTTTCCGGAAAAAAACGAGCGCCTGGAGGCGTATCGTGTGGGCGGAGCTAAAGAATGACAAGCGCGCAAAGCGGTGACGTCCTCAAGCGTGGACAAACCCATCGCTATCTCAGCTAATACAGATAATGATCCAGAATCAAATCTGAGGGAGAAATAAATTGAACAGGAGAAACGGCAACATCAGGACGTCCGTCTCTGTGGTATGTAAGTTACTGTATTTAATGGCCTCTCCACATTTCTGTGTGTTTACTCGCAGTTTATGAGGACATGATTCGGTTTATGGACTATTGTATGCGACTAGACCTTAGAAGTAGCAAGCAAAACGGTTTTGCACGTCAGAATACTGTAACGTTATACAGAGAACAACAATGGAGTAACCGTTAGCGCATTTGAATGACGAAGCACGCGATCGTGTCGTTTACTGATGTTTACTCATGCGTCCGTAGCCAAAAGCAGAGACATTTGAAGCAGTTTAAGTTAACTCACCGGCTGCTTCCAAAGCAGGACCGAAGCTTTATCGCTGGGACTGCTCCGTCAAAAACACACTTCTTTGGTATGATTTGGTAAAGTCCTGACAGCAGTGGCGTGTAAATCCATTTTGAGACGCAACTGAAACGATGTTGTGAAGCTTCCCGTCATTTCTGCGTTCAAATCGGTTCAAATGCAGCGCTGCCTTGCCGGAATGCTGTGCTGAAGCGTTGAAGTCGCTCGACGTCACCCATAGGAATAAGGAGAAGCGCGGCGCCACATAAGTGTTCACGGACGACTGGATCTGCATCTGAGAGACTGTTTACGCCGTGCTCTAGTCACGCGCGCGCGCACCCTACTGGGAGAAGAGCCCGTACGGCCCATACAAGGACCTTCCGCTCTTATTAACGTCAAGTAGACCCATACTCGAAAAAAACTCGCCGAAACTTGTGAGAAACCGGAAGGAGTATTTTTGACACAGAAATACTCTATCAAACGTCCAACATTAGTTTTTGAAACTTTGTCTATGTTTAGGATGGGAATCCAAGTCTTTAAAGGGGGGGTGAAATGCTGTTTCATGCATACTGATCTTTTTACACTGTTAAAGACTTGGAATCCCATACTAAACATGGACAAAGTTTCAAAAGTTAAGGTGGACGTTTGATGGGAGTATTTCTTTGTCAAAAATACTACTTCCGGTTAGTCATAAGTTTCGGCAAGTTTTTTGAGATCATGCGTCCCCTTTGACGTTAACGGGGGCGGAATTTCCTTGTATGGGCCTTACGGACAATTCTACCGGAAGCGCGTGAGAGAGAGCGAGGGAGAGAGCGAAAGCAACAGCCTACGCCCATCAAAGCGCTGGCTTGTAGGCTGCACTGCACAGGTAATGTGCACAATTAACAATGACATCAAAAAGTGCGTTTTTGGTTGCCAGACCAAGACAATCCTGCACAGATTCCCCAAAACCCCGCGTTAAGGCAACAGTGGATGTAATTTGCTTTTCCGGATCAGCAACTGAGTTGCGCGAATGTTTATATCTGTTTGCTGCATTTCGGTGCCGACTGTTTCATAAACAAGGCCCAGCTCGACACAGGATTTTCCCGATCGCCTAATGCTGAAGGATGGAGCAGTCCCAACGTTAGAAGGGTGAGTGAGACTGCTTCAAATGTCTGTGTTTTTGCCTATGCTCATCAAGTAGCCCAAACATGATCACGTATAGTTAATTGATCAATGGAGCATGCGATGTGTAGTGCGTGTACATTTGTTTAGCTGGAGACTATATGTGTAACTTTATGTTTTTGTATTGTAAAAGCACTCCAAACAACAATACACAAAGAGGGGGGAAATATGTTGAACTAAATAAGCGCGCTTCTTCATTCAAATGCGCTACTATTCCGTGTCTTTCTATGTAAACACTAACTAATCCTGCTGTGCAAAACCGGTCCGCTTACTGTCTACACAAACCACGCGTAAACACACAAACACACGTGCACAACTGCACTTCCCACATGTACACCTTCAAAGACAAAAATACGAGGATATAATTCAAGTATAAATATGTAAATAACACAAGCCGCTAAGCATATTATATAGTTAGTGTATAACTTGTACCACATAGAGACGTCCTGCTCTAGTCGTTTTTGCTGCTGCTCCTGTTCAACTGCAGCCTCTGGGTCTGATTCCGGATCATAGATGTATAGCTGTATCTGATTAAAAGCCATATTTTTATTTTGAATAAAGTTTTTTTCCCGCTGTTAGGGATGACGCACTCGACTCAACACAATAGCAGCGCGCTGCTGCACACGTCATTATTTAGCTCCGCTCACACGACACGCCCCCACCCGCTCGGCTTTTTTCGGAAAGACTCGGAACAGCGCATCTTTCTTATATAATTATAAAAAAAATAAAGACTTTTCGGAGATATGCAGGATGCAATGCTACTCTATAGGTACTCAAGATTGACATGACACTGACTGAAACTGAGTGTTTCACCCCCCCCTTTAACAGTGTAAAAAGCTCAGTATACATGAAACAGCATTTCACCCCCCCTTTAAAGGTCCCGTTCTTCGTGTGTTTTCGAAGCTTTGATTATGTTTACAGTGTGCAATATAACATGAGGTCATGTTTCGCGTGTAAAAAAACACAGTATATTTCACACAATTGACTTATCTGTACAGCGCTGTTTTCTCTGTCCTAAAAACGGCCTGATGATTTCCTTGTTCTATGAAGTCCCTCCTTCAGAAACACGTAACGAGTTCTGATTGGGCCAGCGCTTCCCGTGTTGTGATTAGACAGCAGCTTAGTGCACTTTACCCAGAAAGGTCCCGCCTCTTACCATAACGGGGAGATGCAAGCGCTGAATGCGCGCTCTTCTCCACGTGGGAGAGCAACAAGACCACGCCCCCTATTTTGCGTGTTCTTGTGGGCGGAGGGTTAGTCAACAAACGGTTCTAGTGACGTCATTACATCCCTGCACTTCCTGCTGTAGTCCAAACCGGCCGTTCGCTGTAGGCTTTGAAAGGGAACTTCTGTTAAATAAAATATCTCGCTTGGCATTGAACTCTGAGCTTTATAATTTTACAGGTATTATTTATGCTCTAACAGCAACATTACCACTAACTAAAGTTTGAAGGATGGAATCGCGAAGAACGGGACCTTTAATTTCGGTCGATACTCGATTTAAAATGCTAAGGATCGAATGAATCGCGATTCAATAACGATTCTGTGCTTTAAAAAAAACCCATTTGATTATATCTATAATAATAATAAAACAATAAAGGAATGAGCTAACATTGCCAATGGACAGTGGTGGAATGTAACGAAGTACAAATACTTCGTTACTTTACTTAAGTACATTTTTCACGTATCTGTACTTTACTTAAGTAGAATAAATAGTGCATACTTTTTACTTTTACTTCGTTACATTTTTCAGCAATTCTTATACTTTCTACTCCACTACATTTCTACAACGTTTTGTTACATTTTCGTGAAATTTTCTGATCAGTTTCAGGGCTCGAGATTAAGGCTTGCCCGGATAATAATATATAATGTACGTTATAGGCTAATGAATTGACGGTTGCACTGTTGTTGCGGAGAAATGGAAACAAATCAGCCCCGCTCACACAAAGAAACTCAGTAACATGCTGCATTAAAAATTCAAAATGTTTATTTTTTATTTTTTATAACAGTTAAAAAAACATCACGACACGACCAACGAGTGTAGTTTTCCTGAATACCATCACGACAGAAAATGTGACACTGATTTCATTTGACAGTTCCATAAACAATTAATTAACATCAAGTCACTTACATTTTATTGATTACTTTATTGCTTTTGTTCTATTTCAGCAGCGAAAATATTTCCAAGATCAGATTTCCACATCCGAACCATAACGTATTGCACAGCAACAGTGCGTTACTGAATCAAAGATTCAATGCCCTATTCATAAACGACTGCCTCATTTATGAACGAATCAGCCGTTTGAACGAATCGACTCAATGACTCTCTCATAAGGATTCACCTGCCGCCATCTACTGGTGGTTTAGTTCACTTTTTTTAGTTAAAACAATCTCATAGCATTATTTTTATTTAGTGCAGTTGTAATTTTTCAGTGTTAATTATTTAATTTGATTGGTAACAACCCTATTGTATCTTATTCTAATTTAATTTATTAATCAAATTTAAGAATATAAAGGGAAAGCTGAAGCAAAGCCTATATTTAATAAGATTAGGGGAAAATGTCCTTTAAAAAAAGGTAAAAATATCATAAATATGAAGATTTAAATACATCAAAGCTGATGAGAATGTTGCTTCAGAAAAATGACAGAATTGTAAGTCAGAATGTAAACTAGGCAACAGATGGTAAGAACAATTACTAATACTAATACAATTCCATATCGTACCATTTGTATTAGCAGGGTATCACAATACTTTTCTAGTACCGGTATATTGTGCAACACTACCTGGGACTACTATTGCATATAAAAAATATGTTTTACGCACATAAGTTTAGCCCCGTTTCCACCAAAATTACCAGGAACAATTTGTACCAGGAACTTTTTTACAGGAACTTTTCTCCCCCCCAGACCTGCAACTGTCTGCGTTTCCACCGCGATCTAAAGTTCTGAGAAGATTAGGCGAATTAGTCCGGTGATGTAGAACTGCGCTCGACTGCTTCTCCAAGTCAGTGACGGATAGTAATCCGCAAAAATGAACAAAAAATTATGACATTTTTTGTACCGATTGAAAGATTAGTGGACTGTTTAGTTTAGTTTGGCAGTGGACTGCCATGAGCGCGGCGCGCGCTGTCACGTCATGTAAGGACGCACACTTAAAAGTAATCGGTCAGGTTGTTTACATGGTGAAAAATAGACGAGTATGGAAGAGATTCAAGCTGTGCTGCTTTTGCTGGTTATGTATAGGTTTACTAAAGAGGTAATTAACAACGACAGAAAAGAGCACTAATATGCAGATTCAGCAGCATATTCAGAAAGCTTGTAAAGATTTAAAATGACAATGTATATTATTATCAGCTATTACGGACATTGAACGTGAGATGGCTGAGACGAACGTGCGCCATCAGACAGAGAGCAAGACTGATATTTACTGAACGTAGACCAAACCTCGCAAAAGACTTTTAAAAATGCCGGTTGAAATAAAATGCTGCGTGAGCTAAACCAATCAACATGTTCAGCGCCCAAGTCCCGCCCTCGAAAGTTCCTAAACTTTGAAAAAGTACTACCTCACGAGTAGGGCCGTTTGGAGGGGGAAATATTTACCCGGAACTTCATTTAGACCCTGGTTCCTGCGGTCTAAACACACCGAGTACCACCCCAAAGTTCCTGGGTAAAGTTCCTGCGGTGGAAACGTGGCTTTTGTCTTTCCCACGTGAGCTATCCCTCAAGTATCACACATTCCTAATATTAGGAGCCAAAGGAAGCTTATGCAACGACTGTGTTCTTCCACAATATCTTGCTATCATCTTCGGCATGTTTATTGTTGTTGGCTAGCGTGATCCTATGAGTCGGTGGGCGGGGCTACTGAATTAGACGTGCTTATTATTCTGTAGAGGCATGTTTCTTCTCGCGATGATGTAAAGATGAAGCACACGATCGTTTTCTGGGCCTGGTGTCTATAAAAGCTTTTCTTTGACGAACAAAGAAGTTTTTAGCTCCAAAACTTGCAGGATATTCTTATATTACCATGATATATCAAAAGCTCAAGGGAAAGTTGATTTCTCAATTCATCACCACTTTAACATTAGTTAAATCCAGCTGTTCATGGTTTGTTCCTGTTAGTTCACAGTGCACTATAATGTTAACAGAAGGCTTTTGAGAAGTAACAAGATCATTATTCGTTTATGTTAACTAATGAAACTTATTGTAAAGTGTTTAGTGGGGTTTTTGCCCACTCTCTGACCTCTGAAGGCCGCTGTGTAATTTACACCCTGACTAAGATACATTAGGGGAAGCATTTAAATAATCCTATGAATGCATATATTTAAATTAAATTAAATTAAATTAATCGAAAACGTATCAAATGTGAATAATCTCAAATCGAATTGTTCTGAATTGACAAAAATCGTTCTTGAATCGAATAGAAAACCTATGGATTGTGAATCGAATCGATTCGCTGCCTACAAAAGATCCACAGCTAGCAAGTACTAATCAAAAGTGACTCTAAAGACATTTATAATATTACAAAAGATTTACATTTCAAAATGCTGTTCTTTTGAACTTTCTATCTGACAAATAATCCTGAAAAAAAGCCACAAAATGTTTGAGCATCAAAAACTTTTCATCATTGATAATAATAACTATTTTTAATATTTTGGTACCAGTAATAATTGATTAGTAAGCAGCAAATCATCATATTATGATTTCTGAAAGATCACGTGACACAACTGGAGTAATGATGCTGAAAATTCAGCTTTGCATCACAGGAATAAAAATATATATTAGATTTTTTTTTTATACAATAAATTATATATTAATATTAGTTCTGTCAAATCAATTAATCACAATTAATCACATCCAAAATAAGATTGTGTGTTTACATACTATATGTGTGTACTGTGCATAATTATTATTTATATATTCATGCATGTATATAACTTATATAAAAATAAAAAAAGTATATAAAGTATGTGTATATATATTTGTGTATATATATTCCAAACTGATATAAGCCCCAAGCCTGTTTTTAGCCTAAATGCGATATATCCTCTCGTCTCGAGCCCCTGCCCCTGAAAGTGAAAGTGCCCTTTTTGACCCCGCTGTGGTGCCACCGCGAACATGATCCCGGCAGGAACGCGATTCTTACCGGCAATCTACGATACCTACATTGATTAATCACATTTATTTTGGATGTGATTAATCAATTTGACAGCACTAATTAATAAATTAAGAATAATATATTAAATTAGAAAATGTTTATTTTAAATTGTCAGTATTGATTTATTGATTTATTTTTTATCCAATAAATAAAGCCTTGTTAAGCATTAAGAGACTCCTGACTTCCAAACTTTTGACTGGTACTGTGTGTGTGTGTGTGTGTATGTGTGTGTGTGTGTGTGTGTGTGTGTGTGCGTGCGTGCGTGTGTAAATATTTGAATATTATATCTCATCCTTTTTTTTATGTGTATACTTCAGGTAGTAAATCACTTGTATGCTAAGCTAGAGAAGGGTCACCGAGTTTTCTGCACCTAATTACCCCCTTGACATCTATAGAAAACAACAGCAGATGCTAGGCCGCCTTCAGTGCATCATTCCTGCACTCATTTACACATCATTAGAGCCGTGAATCTGTCAGTTCAGATGTACCGTATGAGCGCTCGGGCCACTGTGGAGCCGTTGAGAAGACCCCCTGGGCTGTGCACTGCTATAAATGTTTGCTTGGAGTTGTGTAAGGGTTGTCTAACAAACTTTGTCAAACATGCCTGACACCTGTGGTACAGGTAGAAACACGATTTTTGAACATTTTAGACTTTTTTACCCTCCCAAATGTTCAGACAGAATTATCTACTTACCAGATAATGTCCCACTGAACATGTAAAATCCACCGAAAGAAGCATGATTTGTAGTAATAGTAATTATTACTTTCTATAGTTTTAGGCCTAATAACATTTGGCAAAGGGACTACCAATGAACATTATGAACCAATGAAGCCTTTGGGCTAATTTGGGTACATTTACATTCATGAATGTTGATTAATGTACACTGTACATTAATGTGCCCTTTTAGAAATAAATGTATAAATAAATTATAAAATATTATTTATTTTTCTTCATAATTAAATGTATTGTTATTATTATTATTAATTAATGTATAACAATAACAACAATTTATATATTTACATATTTTTAAAATAAATGTATCATTATTTATGTAATATACTAATTTAAAAAAAATATATAATATAAATGTATTATTATTATTATTATTATTATTATTATTATTATTATTATTATTATTATAGTAGTAGTACATTTACATTTAATCGTTTAGCAGACGCTTTTATCCAAAGCGACTTACAAAAAGGGGAGAGCAATAGAAGCAATGAAACAATCAAGGCCAACAACCTGTAAGAGCTGTAAGAACTCTCAGTTAATTAGCACAGTACACAATTATTATTATATATATATATATTTTGGGACAAACAAACAAAAATTAATGGATAATTAAGTGCTATTCTTTATTGGTCAGGTGCAATTAGAAGAGATGTGTCTTAAGATGTTTTTTAAAAATGGCTACAGACTCGGCAGCACAAATTGAGATCGGCAGGTCATTCCACCAGGTGGGAACGGTCCAGGAAAATGTCTGTGAGAGCGATTTCATGCCTCTTTGGGATGGAACCACAAAGCGCCGCTCGCTCGCAGAACACAGGCTTCTGGAGGGTGTGTAAGTCTGAGCAAGTGAGTTTAGGGATATTGGTGCAGAGCCAGTGGTTGTTTTGTAGGCGAGAACTAGTGCCTTGAATTTGATGAGAGCAGCCATTGGCAACCAGTGCAGTCTGATGAAGAGAGACGTGACATGCGTTCTCTTCGGCTCATTAAAGACCACTCTCGCCGCTGCATTCTGGATCAGCTGCAAGGGTTTGATAGTGCATGCTGGAAGCCCAGCCAGAAGAGCATTACAATAGTCCAGTCTGGAGAGAACAAGAGCTTGAACCAGGAGTTGTGCAGCCTGTTCTGATAGGAAGGGTCTAATCTTTCTGATGTTGTATAAGGCAAATCTGCAGGACCTGGCTGTTGCAGTAATGTGGTCAGTGAAGTTTAACTGGTCATCAATCACAACTCCAAGGTTTCTGGCTGTCCTGGATGGAGTTATGGTTGATGAACCAAGCTGAATGGAGAAATTTTGATGAAGTGCTGGGTTGGTTGAGAAAACAAGTAATTCTGTTTTTGCAAGATTGAGTTGAAGGTGATGCTCCTTCATCCAGTCAGAAATGTCTGTCAGACAGGCAGCGATACGAACACTGACTGTAGGATCATCTGGTTGAAATGAGAAGTAGAGTTGAGTGTCATCAGCATAGCAGTGATAGGAGAAGCCGGGTTTCTGAATGACAGAACCTAATGATGACATGTAGATGGAGAAGAGAAGTGGTCCAAGCACTGAGCCCTGGGGAACCCCAGTAGCTAGATGATGTGACTTAGACACTTCACCTCTCCATGACACCCTGTAGGACCTACCAGAGAGGTAAGACCTGAACCACTGGAGAGCAGTTCCTGAGATCCCCGTCTTATTAAGTGTTGACAGGAGGATCTGGTGGTTAACTGTGTCAAAAGCAGCAGACAGATCCAGCAGAATGAGCACTGAGGATTTGGAAGCTGCTTTTGCCAGTCTCAGTGCCTGAGTTACCGAGAGCAAGGCAGTCTCAGTCGATTGGCCGCTTTTGAAGCCGGATTGGTTGTTGTCTAGGAGGTTGTTCTGTTCAAGAAACACAGAGAGTTGATTGAACACAACTCACTCAAGTGTCTTTGCAATGAAAGGCAGAAGGGATACCGGTCGGTAGTTTTCTAAAAGTGCTGGATTCAGAGAGGGTTTCTTAAGCAGTGGGGTTACCCGAGCCTGCTTAAATGCTGTGGGAAAGGTTCCCGTGTGAAGAGAAGTGTTGACAATGTGAGTGAGTGCAGGAGTGATTGATTGAATGGCCTGAAGGAGGTGAGTGGGTATAGGATCAAGTGGACAGGTAGTAGGGTGATTGGAAAGGATGAGTTTAGAAATATCTGCCTCGGAGAGCGGAGAGAAGGATGGAAGCGTGTTCGTGTTAGTTGTTGAGATGTGCGTGTCAGTTTGTGGTGAGGAGAACTGGTTGCTGATGAGAGATGTTTTGTTTGTGAAAAATGATGCAAAGTCATCAGCTGTAAGAGTTGATGTAGGAGGGGGAGGAGGAGGACAAAGGAGAGAGGAGAATGTTTTAAAGAGTGTGCGAGAGTCAGAGCAATTGTTGATTTTGTGGTGGTAGTATGTTAATTTAGCAGTGGTGACATTTGTAGAGAAAGAAGAAAGAAGAGACTGATACAAGGTAAGGTCAGTATAGTTTTTAGATTTCCGCCATTTCCTCGAGTCCAGAGCGATGTTCACGGAGAACATCAGACAGCCAGGGGGCAGATGGGGTGGGGCGGGCTGGTCTGGATGAAAGGGGGCAAAAACTGTCTAAGGAGGATGTTAGAGTGGAGCAAAGCGTGTCAGTAGCACTGTTAGTGTCCAATGATGAGAACTGAGCAGGTGGAGGGAGTGAAGATGAAACCATAGTGGATAGGCGAGAGGGAGAGAGTGAGCGTAGATTACGCGGAAAGGTAATCTGTGTAGGAGTACGTGTTGTATCAGGAGTCAGTATGAGGTTAAGAGTGATGAGAAAGTGGTCTGAGGTGTGTAATGGAGTAACTAAAGTGTTGTCCGTGGAGCAGTTGCGTGTGTAGACGAGGTCTAATTGGTTACCTGATCTGTGAGTAGCCGTAGTAGATACTAACTTAAGGTCAAATGAAGTCAGTAGAGTGCTGAAGTCTGTGGCTAGGTGCTTATCAAGATGGATGTTGAAGTCACCAAGCAGAATCAGTGGAGTGCCATCCTCAGGGAAGCTAGAAAGTAACACATCCAACTCCTCCACAAAGTTACCAAGGTGACCTGGAGGACGATAGACCACTACCACATGGATTTTAACAGGGTGAGCAATAGTGATTGAGTGCGATTCAAATGAACTGGCTGATAGATATGGTAATAGATCAAATTTCCAATCATTTGAGATAAGCAAACCAGTACCCCCACCCCTCCCAATAGGCCGAGGAGTGTGTGAAAAAGTTAAATTGGTTGAGAGGGCTGCAGGAGTGGCAGTGTCCTCTGGTTTGATCCAGGTCTCAGTTAGGGCCATAAGGCTGAGCTGAGAATGAGTCCCAATAGATGATATAAAGTCTGCTTTGTTTACAGCCGACTGGCAATTCCAGAGACCAATTGGAATAGAGAGTAAAGTAGCAGAGGATTTTTGTAGACTGCGCAAATTATTAGGATTGCGGCGTCTCGCACGTACAGAGCGTGATTTACGAGTGCTAGTAGTAATAGTTGAGATTTGAAAGCACATGGTTAATACAGAGCAGAGAAAAGGCCAGATAGAAAGAAAAAAAAACGAAAAGGAAAATTATACTCAAGTGCCTTGTCGGGGTCCTTGCTCGGGAGGAGTAGTAGTAGTAGTAGTTGTAGTAATAAACGTATTACTTTACATTATCATTTATTTTTATTAATAATAATAAAGGTATAATAATGATGATGATGATTTTTTTTTTTTTTTACATTTACATATTATTAAAACAAGTATCATTATTAATGTTATAGACTAATTGCCTTAAATTATTTTGGCGTCACTTTGACAGTGAATAACTTTACATGTGAGGCGTTTAAAGACTCCATTTGTCCATTGTTTATTTATAAAGAAACATGACTGTATAAAAGGCTCCATTACCTTGTATCTTACACTATCGCCCTGTAGAAGCTGTTTTTGTAAAAATAGGCTAACGATTGCGTCATAACCAACGCGACTCTGTCGCACAGTTGAGAAATTACCGTATAGACCTGAGGAGACTTTCACAGAATTTTTCACTGTCTATGAGGCAGACGGGGGGACGTGGAGACATAAAGTCTGATAAAGTCAAGGGAGAAGAATGGGGAGAAGCCGATAGTGAGCCAAAAGCAACGGGAGAAAACATTTAAACAACATGATTCAGATTTCACTTTCCACAACTACTAGAAGACCTACAACTGTCAGACAGGTTGCTCACGACACATCTACATCGTCAAGCTCAGTCCGAGGCTGCTCAGCCATCAGGAAGTGAGTGCTTCTAATTTACTTCACTATTCGCCGTTGAAATCTATGGGGTCGCTGTGTCCATTTTTTACTGTCTATGGCCCATACCCCCAAAAGGGTCTCGCCCCTATTTTGATAGCTCCGCCCCACACATAGGTAACCCAGGCAGCGACTACGGCAGAATCTGTGTGTTACTAATCTTGGTCAAATATTCAATGAAAAAGTCACCCCTTCCACCACAAAAACACAAACCGTTCTTATGAACAACTCGATAGTACACGAGCACGACAGTCCAACATATTACCATTATGACCTGATTAGAGTTATAGCGATCAAAAAAACACAAACCGTTCTCATGACAACTCGACACACAAGCACGACAGTCCAACTAATGAACATATTACAATTATGACAAGATTAGAGTTATAGCAATCAAAAAAACACCAACCGTTCTCATGACAACTCGACACACAAGCACGACAGTCCAACTAATGAACATATTACAATTATGACAAGATTAGAGTTATAGCAATCAAAAAAACACAAACCGTTCTCATGACAACTCGATAGTACACGAGCACGATAGTCCAGCTAACGACATTAAAATTGTGACCGGATAACGTTTATATAGATCATGAAAAGAGGAAACAAACATATATTAGGAGTATAGTATCTTACTTGTCTGACAAATTTTGTGAGCTGATGCTTGAAACAGACTGTTAGGAGATTTATATGCTCCATACAGTGTGGAAATGAACGGGTCTTCAGTATAGTGAGCGATCAGAAATGGACAAACAAGCAAACATGACACACGAGCATATTTATTCAAGCAAAAGCCAGCATATATTAGTTCTCGGCTAATGTCTGTCCTGTGTGACTTGTGTTTTTGAATAATGACGTGCACTGGCTCGAGCCTTTCTTCTCACCATCAATAGTAGACAAGCCCCTTACCTGCTGATTGTCCGTTTTGTAAAACGGTTTTGAAATAACACCTACCCCACCTTTAAAGGGGGTATTCATTTAGAAATCAACTTTCCCTTGAAGTTCAATATTGGTCATGGTAATTTAAGAATATCTGGTAAGTTTCATAGCTGAAAACTTCATTGTTAGTCAGAGAAAAGCTTCTATAGACACCAGGCCCAGAAAACGATTGTGCATGCATCTAGACGTCATCGCGTGGTGAAACAGCCTCTACAGAATAATAAGCACGTGTAGTTCAGTAGCCCCGCCCACCGACTCATGGAGCTGTTAGGATCCTGCTAGCCAGCAGCAATAAACATGCAGAGGAAGATTGCCCTATTCCTGGTTTTGGAAGAACACAGTTCATTTATTTTTAATGAAGTTCCATCTCACGTGGGGAAGACATTCGTGTGTTCACATCCTTTCACTGCGGAATCGTTCGTAAACAAGTCTCAGGTCGAGCTGGGTTTGCAGACATATTGTGATTAAACACAATGTTGTTTCTAGTGTTGTAGTACTCGAGATCGGTCTTTTCAAAGGTCTTAGTCTCGTCTCGGAATCGACCGCATTTTCGGTCTCGGAAGAAGATGACTCAGGATTTTATCTCAAGACCAGTCTAGACCACAACTGAGGGCATATAAAGAGCAGAGAACTGCACCCCACGCACTCTTTCTGTCTTAAAATAAGCACCTTCTTAGCTCTTTATCTTTCATATTTCACATATTAATCTAAATCAAAAGTTCGGAAGACCGAATCCATGGTGAACGTTGCGCATTAGACATGTTTTCCCGTTGAATTACCGCTGGGTGTGAATTGTATAGTTTTTTCTTTAGATAAATTGCATACTCAAATATTCATAAAACAAATTCTATGGGCTATTAAATTTTGGTGAAATTGGTCAAAAACTAACTCTAAAACTATATATATAACTAAAAGTAAATATATTTGTATTATACATTTACATATTTATTTATATATATATATATATATATATATATATATATATATATATATATATATATATATATATATATATATATATATATATATATATATAAGTATCACAGGTTATGGAAAAATATTAAGCAGCAAAACTGATTCCAACTTTGAAAATGAATCATCATCATTAGAATGATTTCTGAAGGATCATGATCACTTAAGACTGGAGGAATGATATTGAAAATTCAGCTTTGATCACAGAAATAAATGATCATTTAAAGTATAATAAATTGAAAACCAATTTTTTGAGATAGGATTTTTGGGTTTTCATAAGCAGTATGCCAAAATCATCAGTATTAAAACAATAAAAGACCTGAAATATTTCAGTTGGTGTGCAATGAATCTAAAATATATGAAAGTTACATTTTTATCAGTACATTATGGAAAATAATGAACTTATTTAAAATAAGGACCTGTGTGTGTGTGTGTGTGTGTATGTATATATGTATTATACATTTATATATATATATATATATATATATATATATATATATATATATATATATATATATATATATATATATATATATATATATATATATATATATATATATCAAATATATATCATTCCTGTTTTGTTGATATATATCATTCCTGTGTTGTAAACCTTTATATAGTTGCATGATTTTGAACATAAAAAATAATCCATGCATTTGTTAAAAAAGCTGTTGAATACTATTTCTTTTGGTTACAATACATGGAGGCAATTGTATTTGCAAGGGTGCTGATCCAATACATCCAATTTAACAGCCCATTTTCAAAAGTGTCAGTCTCTATAGCAATGGAGTTGAGGTTATATAAATGTATAATACATATATACATACACACACACACACACACACACACACACACACACACACACACACACACACACACACACACACACACACACACACACACACACACACACACACACACACACACACACACACACAGGTCCTTATTTTAAATAAGTTCATTATTTTCCATAATGTAATGATAAAAATGTAACTTTCATATATTTTAGATTGTGTGTGTGTATGTATATATGTATTATACATATATATATATATATATATATATATATATATATATATATATATATATATATATATATATATATATATATATATATATATATATATATATGTATAATACATATATTATTATAATACATATAATACATATATTATTACATAATACATATAATACATATATTATTATCACACACACACACACACACACACACACACACACACACACACACACACACACACACACACACACACACACACACACACACACACACACACACACAGGTCCTTATTTTAAATAAGTTCATTATTTTCCATAATGTAATGATAAAAATGTAACTTTCATATATTTTAGATTCATTGCACACCAACTGAAATATTTCAGGTCTTTTATTGTTTTAATACTGATGATTTTGGCATACTGCTTATGAAAACCCAAAAATCCTATCTCAAAAAATTGGTTTTCAATTTATTATACTTTAAATTATCATTTATTTCTGTGATCAAAGCTGAATTTTCAATATCATTCCTCCAGTCTTAAGTGATCATGATCCTTCAGAAATCATTCTAATGATGATTCATTTTCAAAGTTGGAATCAGTTCTGCTGCTTAATATTTTTCCATAACCTGTGATACTTTCTTACAATACTTTGATGAATATAAAAGTAAAAATAAAATACAAAAAGAAGCAAATGTTTTAAAAATATATTTTTTTTGTAAAAACATTATACACTACTGGTCAGTAATTTGGGGTCAGTCATTTTTTCTTTCTTTCTTTTTGAAATAAATCAATAATTTTATTCAGCAAGGATGTGTTAAATTGATAAAAATTGATAGTAAAGGAGATTTATATTATTTGAAAATGTTTTGAATGAATGCTCTTTTGAACCTTTTATTCATATTAGGCAGCAGAACTGTTTCCAACACTCATAATAAATCAGAATATTAGAATGATTTCTGAACGATCATGATCACTGAAGACTAGAGTAACGATCCTGAAAATTCAGCATTGCATCACAGAAATAAAATATAATTTAAAGTATAATAAATTGAAAACCAAATATTTTAAATTGCAATAATATATCACAATATTAAATGTTTCTGTATTTTTGATCAAATAATTACAGGCTTGATGAGCAGAAGAAACTTCTTTCAAAAACATTACTAATAGAAATGTGTTCAAACTTTTGGCCTGTACTGGGCTGTCCTCAACTAAGGATTTAGACAATCGAATCAGAAGTGTCGAATCTCTCTATAGTCGACTGATAGTCGAATCATCTGTGTGTGTGAATGGGTTGGGATGGGCACGACACTGTCAGCAGAAGGGTAAAACTATTTTTATTTTCCTTTACACTCTGCACACAGCAACAACTTTTAATAAAGCGACCAAAACTGACAGACGAACTGACAGACGAACTGACAATGGCTTTCTTATTTAGTTTTAAATAGCCTAAAAGGTAATGTGGTGGATAAACATTAATAAACCGTTTTCTCATAACATGTTAAAGCCGTGATCGAAATACAGAACCTCACACAAATATATAAAAGAACATTTTGATAAATAAACCTAAAAAAATACCTGCCTAGATAGGAAAAGAACACTTTGAGTGCGTTTACATGCACGTTCTGAAGCCGATTGTGCCTAAAGCGGGTGAAGACGTACGCGAAGCTCAGCCCCGCGCCTCAGGATCTTACACCGCCACCTGACACGCACATTATACACCAAGCTGAATTTTGAATCGACTGACAGATGAGCTGCACGAAAGCGCTCTGTGGTGCAGCAGGATTTTAAACAACTTCCTCAGTGGCCGCGGACAGGCGCTGAATGCTGCCGACGGTGTGTGTACACTCATTGAACGTGTTCTAATTTTAAAGGCGTGGTGCGAAGCTCAGCGCCCTTAAAGGGGTCGCACACCGATGCTCAGCTCAGCTCAGCGCCACGACACGTCTTGAAAATATTGAGCACCCCCATATTGCCAAAATGGTATGATCCTCGTTTCATAACACCCGCGAAGATTCGACTGTGAGATCGGTGGTCGAATCAGGCTCCGCATATCGATGCATTGAATCTTTGACTATTCGGGGTCATCCCTAATATATATATATATGAGTAGTAGCAGTATCATGTACTAATTTACATTCAACATCAATAGAAAATGGGTAATCTTAAAATGTGGCATGTTTAATTATTATTCATAAAATAATATACATATTAGTAAAATATATAGTTAAAAATAAAATTAGAATGTGCATAATGTTTTGACTTGCAGACATTTACAGTTAGGGAAACTGGATGTGGTTAGCATTCATAAATAATCTACCGTGTCGTGTTTCAATACATCCACTATGTTTAGTTAATGTTTATGAATGAGATGTTATATTTCGGGCCATATCTGGGAGGGGTTATGTTGTTGGTTTTTTGTGTGTGTTTTGCATATATGTGAGAGTATTTTATGACAGTTATAAATCACTGCACGTCTATGTCACAATGTTTGGCTGGCTAGAGGTGAAGCATTGATTGACTGATAGACAACTACTGTGTAAGTGTTTGTAACTTTTCTCATTTTTGATTGTTTGTTCATTTGTTGTTGGATAAGTGTGTCTGTGTGGTGCAGTGGTGTGTATTAGTAGTTTTGGTGTATTCTGGGGGTGTGTGTGGGAGTTAGCATTTGTTGAGTTAGCATTTGTTTGGTCTTTGCCACGTTGGGAGTCAGTTTGTTGGGGGCGTTCCCAGCTGCTTTCAATAACGATACTCAAGTGAGTATAAATAGCGTGATAGTCTGCGGCAGCGGAAGCGGCAGTGTGAAGCCCTTCTTGTGTGAAGACCGACGAGTGTAAAGACTTCAACTCTTCCCTGTGCAACTCCTCTCGAGCAAGGACCTCGACAAGCCACTTGAGTATCATCTTCCTTTCATTATTTGTGTTCGGCTCTTTTCTAATTCCGATCTGGCCTTTTCTCTGATCTGTATTCACCATGTGCTTTCAAATCTCAACTATAACTACTAGCACTCGTAATTCACGCTCTGTACGCACGAGACGCCGCAATCCTAATAATTTGCGCTATATCCTAACATCCTCTGCTACTTTACTCTCTATTCCAATTGGTCTCTGGAATTGTCAGTCTGCTGTAAACAAAGCAGACTTCATTTCATCTATTGGGACTCATTCTCAGCTCAGCCTCATGGCCCTAACTGAGACCTGGATCAAACCAGAGGACACTGCCACTCCTGCAGCCCTTTCAACCAATTTAACTTTTTCACACACTCCTCGGCCTATTGGGAGGGGTGGGGGTACTGGTTTGCTTATCTCAAATGATTGGAAATTTGATCCATTACCATCTCTACCGGCCAGTTCATTTGAATCGCACTCAATCACTGTTACTCACCCTGTTAAAATCCATGTGGTAGTGGTCTATCGTCCTCCAGGTCACCTCGGTAACTTTGTGGAGGAGTTGGATGTGTTACTTTCTAACTTCCCTGAGGATGGCACTCCACTGATTCTGCTTGGTGACTTCAACATCCATCTTGATAAACACCTAGCTGCAGACTTCAGCACTCTACTGACTTCATTTGACCTTAAGTTAGTATCTACTGCGGCTACTCACAGATCAGGTAACCAATTAGACCTTGTATACACACGCAACTGCTCCACGGACAACACTTTAGTTACTCCATTACACACCTCAGACCACTTTCTCATCACTCTTAACCTCATACTGACTCCTGATACAACACGCACTCCTACACAGATTACCTTTCGGCGTAAACTACGCTCCCTCTCTCCCTCTCGCCTATCCACTATGGTTTCATCTTCACTCCCTCCACCTGCTCAGTTCTCAGCACTGGACACTAACAGTGCTACCAACACTCTTTGCTCCACTCTAACATCCTCCTTAGACAGTTTTTGCCCCCTCTCATCCAGACCAGCCCGCCCCACCCCATCTGCCCCCTGGCTGTCTGATGTTCTCCGTGAACATCGCTCTGGACTCAGGGCGGCAGAGAGGAAATGGCGGAAATCTAAAAACTATACTGACCTTACCTTGTATCAGTCGCTTCTCTCTTCTTTCTCTACAAATGTCTCCACTGCTAAAACAACATACTACCACAACAAAATCAACAAATGCTCTGACTCTCGCAAACTCTTTAAAACATTCTCCTCTCTCCTTTGTCCTCCTCCTCCCCCTCCTTCATCAACTCTTACAGCTGATGACTTTGCATCATTTTTTACAAACAAAACATCCCTCATCAGCAAACAGTTCTCCTCATCACAAACTGACAAGCACATCTCAACAACTAACACGAACACGCTTCCATCCTTCTCTCCGCTCTCCGAGGCAGATATTTCTAAACTCATCCTTTCCAATCACCCTACTACCTGTCCACTTGATCCTATACCCACTCACCTCCTTCAGGCCATTTCTTCTTCAATCACTCCTGCACTCACTCACATTGTCAACACTTCTCTTCATACGGGAACCTTTCCCACAGCATTTAAGCAGGCTCGGGTAACCCCACTGCTTAAGAAACCCTCTCTGAATCCAGCACTTTTAGAAAACTACCGACCGGTATCCCTTCTGCCTTTCATTGCAAAGACCCTTGAGCGAGTTGTGTTCAATCAACTCTCTATGTTTCTTGAAAGGGACAACCTCCTAGACAACAACCAATCCGGCTTCAAAAGCGGCCATTCGACTGAGACTGCCTTGCTCTCGGTAACTGAGGCACTGAGACTGGCAAAAGCAGCTTCCAAATCCTCAGTGCTCATTCTGCTGGATCTGTCTGCTGCTTTTGACACAGTTAACCACCAGATCCTCCTGTCAACACTTAAGACGATGGGTATCTCAGGAACTGCCCTCCAGTGGTTCAGGTCTTACCTCTCTGGTAGGTCCTACAGGGTGTCATGGAGAGGTGTAGTGTCTAAGTCACATCATCTAGCTACTGGGGTTCCCCAGGGCTCAGTCCTTGGACCACTTCTCTTCTCCATCTACATGTCATCATTAGGTTCCGTCATTCAGAAACATGGCTTTTCCTATCACTGCTATGCTGATGACACTCAACTCTACTTCTCATTTCAACCAGATGATCCTACAGTCAGTGTTCGTATCGCTGCCTGTCTGACAGACATTTCTGACTGGATGAAAGAGCATCATCTTAAACTCAATCTTGCAAAGACAGAATTACTTGTTTTCTCAACCAACCCAGCACTTCATCAAAATTTCTCCATTCAGCTTGGTTCATCGACCATAACTCCATCAAGGACAGCCAGGAACCTTGGAGTTGTGATTGATGACCAGTTAAACTTCACTGACCACATTACTGCAACAGCCCGGTCCTGCAGATTTGCTTTATACAACATTAGAAAGATTAGACCCTTCCTATCAGAACAGGCTGCACAACTCCTGGTTCAAGCTCTTGTTCTCTCCAGACTGGATTATTGTAATGCTCTTCTGGCTGGGCTTCCAGCATGCACTATCAAACCCTTGCAGCTGATCCAGAATGCTGCGGCGAGAGTGGTCTTTAATGAGCCGAAGAGAACGCATGTTACGCCTCTCTTCATCAAACTGCACTGGTTGCCAATGGCTGCTCGCATCAAATTCAAGGCTCTAGTTCTCGCATACAAAACAACCACTGGTTCTGCACCATTATACCTAAACTCAATTGTTCAGACTTACACACCCTCCAGAAGCTTGCGTTCTGCGAATGAGCGGCGCCTCGTGGTTCCTTCCCAAAGAGGCATGAAATCGCTCTCACGGACATTTTCCTGGACCGTTCCCACCTGGTGGAATGACCTGCCGATCTCAATTCGTGCTGCCGAGTCTGTAGCCATTTTTAAAAAACATCTTAAGACACATCTTTTCCAATTGCACTTTTCCTATTGCACTTGACCAATACAGAATAGCACTTACTGATCATATCTACGTCTCTCATCCGGATTTGTGCCTTCAGGCGGGTATGTTACATAGTTATTATACCTACCAAAATCCAGTGTTCTGTATTTTGCGTACGTGAGTTTTTGCTGTCGATGGCTGTTGCTGCGCGTTTAGCTAGAATGCCATACAAAACCAACCCATTGGGCCACTGAATCCGCATTAACGACAACAGTTGGGGCATCAGCCTTAGTCCTAATGGGTTGTTATCTTAGCTATCCAAATCCAGTGTTCTGTATTTTCCGTACGTGAGTATTAGTTGTAGCTGGCTATAAAAAAAAAAAAAAACAGTTGTGTACTGTGCTAATTAATTGAGATTTCTTACAGCTCTTACAGGTTGTTGGCTTTGTTTGTTTCGTTGCTTCTATTGCTCTACCCTTTTTTGTAAGTCGCTTTGGATAAAAGCGTCTGCTAAATGATTAAATGTAAATGTAAATGTAATGTTTATGTGTGTGGAAGTGCATATACACCTCTGAGTATAGAGTAGAGCACTCTGTGCCTCTAGGCCAAGTTCATAAAGTGCATATGTTTAAAAAATGGAAAGCTTAAAGGTGCCCTAGAATGATTTGAAACAATATGTTAAATTGTTCTCTGATATCTACATAGAGGGTATGTGGTTTATTTACGAGCAAAAATTGTCCTGATACAGTTTTACAGGTCCATTTACAGCCCTATACATTTTCCTATGATGTAATGCTCTGTTTTTGCTTTATTTTGAAGGGTCATGAATATTAATGTTGAGCTCTGCTCTGATTGGCTTATTTCAGCAGCTCACAGCAGTTCAATTGTTCAGCGAAGCGGAGTCCTGGCCGTCCTGACAGAACACAGACCGACTGAATGACACTTTAAGCTTTAAGCAGAACATCTCAAATGGAAATTGATAAAATGCAGCCTACTTGTTTATTGGTGTTTTCAGATCATCTGTACGCGAGAGAGAGCTTGCGTGCATATGGTTGCCAGATTGGACATCTTTAGGTAAAACACAGGATAGCATATGTGTTCTTTTCACAGAAAAGCTTTGTTTGGGGGATTTAAATGACTGAAATCTGGCAACCGCAAGCACAAACGCTCTTCTTTCCATCAGACAAAACCAAAACGTCTCGGTTACGTATGTAACCCTCGTTCCCTGAAGGAACTGACCAACGAATTGGGATCTGACCTCAGAGACCAATCTACTTCGAGTATGTAAAAACGAGCCAATCGGAGATTGGCATGTGAGCCACGCATTCCACACTCCGCCCCACAGCACGGGTATAAATAGGAAGTGGAATTGCAGATCAATGTTTTTTTCTGCTGAGGAGCCGACTAGTGACTGAGCTCCTAGCGGAAGCACAGCATCTGGCGACGGGACATGTCTCCGTTCCCTCCTTCAGGGAACGAGGGTTACATATCTAACCGAGATGTTCCCTTTCAGTCGGTCACGTCCGATGTACGTCGGAACTGACTGACGAATTGGAATCCTAACCAAAACACCAGGAGGCTGGCCCTTCCAGCGTCCTGCTTGAGTGCACTGTACCGTCTAGTATGGTACGGAAGTCAGGGCCTACACGGATACCGGCTCTACACGGAAGCTGTAGAATCGAACGCGTTAGGTGTCGCCCAGCCCGCAGCTCTACATATGTCTGTCAGCGAGGCGCCTTGAGCCAGCACCTAGGAGGAAGCTACACTCCTTGTTGAGTGTGCTCGCAACCCGAACGGGCAAAGCACGTCTTGGGACTGGTAAGCCAAGACAATAGCATCCACTATCCAGTGGGTTAACCTCTGCTTGGAGACAGTCTTTCCCTTCTGCTGGCCTCCGTAACAGACAAAGGGTTGCTCTGAGGTCCGAAAGCTTTGAGTCTGGTCAATGTAAGCGCGAAGAGCACGGACCGGACACAACAAAGCTAGGGCTGGGTCTGCCTCCTCCGAAGGCAGCGCCTGCAGGCTCACTACCTGATCCCGAAAGGGAGTGGAAGGAACCTTGGGCACGTATCTGGACCGGGGTCTCAGGACAACGTGAGTTACCAGGCCCGAATTCTAGGCACGATTCATCGACCGAAAGTGCATGAGGGTCCCCTACCCACTTAAAGGAGGCCAATGCGGTCAGGAGCGCCGCCTTCATTGACAGAATTTTCAGCTCAATTGACTCCAAAGGCTCGAAGGGAGGGCTCTGCAGTGCTCTGAGCACTAGAGCCAATTGACATCTGTCCTCTGCCAGAGCTCAAAATAAAACGCTAAGACCCTCTCTTTTTCTTTTTTAGGATTAGCCATTCCATCTTTAACTACCAACAGGCATGTGAGACAGTGAACGTGGCCGTGCACTCAGCGCACTGAACGCTCAAGCCTCTATGAAGAAGGCAAGGCTAACAATGCAGTGACGTGGTAATGTTCTCATGAGAACCTGAACCACCTACGAACAGAATCTCAGCATGCTTTTGATGTGATAGAGGAGTGGGGGCCCGAGGGGACGTACCCGGTGGGGAATTCCCACTGCAATCCTCAGGTCACCAGCGCTTATCAGCCAAAGTAGCCCTTTTCCGGTAGCACCAGATCGGGGATGAGCGAAGGGACTCGACCCCATCTGAGGTTTCATAGTCTCGACTGTGCATCTAGGTCGCTGACTGACGTGCGCTGGTTGCCGTGACAACCACCGCTGTCAGCTGGCCGCTGAACACTCAAGCCTTTACGAGAAGGGTGAGATGAACAATGCTCCAACATGACCACATTCTCCTGAGAGAACATGAATCACCCACGATTGCAATCTCACGTCTACATGCGAGAGTGATCGTGGCCATCAACAAGGACAGGGAACAATTGCATTCCAGGAATACACGGTTTGAATGACATCTTGAAAAAGACGCAGGGTCAAACAGTGTTGCTCTTTTAGAATGGAAAATCTGCTCTTTTATTAGTGCTGAAGCTCTCAGGGGGATGACCGCGGCTGCACACAGTCCGGTAGTGCAAGCCTGTATGAGCACTCAACAAAAGGGGAATACGCCCAGCGAACCAACAAGCTCTTTTGTGAAAGTCAGTCTCTCGCTGAAGCACCGTCACACCCGCACTGGCATTCTTCCTTCTCTCACGAGACTCAAGTTTACACACTCTTCGTAGAAACAGTACACACTGTTCGGCTCCGAAGAAGAAAGCATTGATCTGCCATTGCACTTCCTATTTATACCCGCGCTGCGGGGCGGAGCTTGGAATGTGCGGATCACATGCCAATCTCCGATTGGCTCGTCTTTACATACTCAAAGTAGATAGGTCTCTGAGGTCAGATACGTCCGCCGAACGTGACCAACTGAAAGGGAACCAGTGATTTTAGACTTGTCTTTTTTCGTCAATGATATTGCATGTTTATATAACGTACACAATGTAGGCTACGTATTGACTGTGATGTACTCTGAAATACAAGCATGCAAAAAAAATATATAGATATAGATAGATAGATAGATAGATAGATAGATAGATAGATAGATAGATAGATAGATAGATAGATAGATAGATAGATAGATAGATAGATAGATAGATAGATAGATAGATAGATAGATAGATAACATAATGAATAGCCTTTTCAAATGGCTATCATTTTAACTTATATGGTGGAGAAGGTGACGTTTGCTAGAAGGATCGAGTGAACGATCTGTAAGCAACGTATCTACGGTTGTATTTTGTAATACAAAATAATATTACCCTTTGTCATTAGACACACTATTTAGTTTTGTATGGTACTTGGTGTTTCCTGTTGTTACTGTATTAGCATCTTGTGTTATCTAGACAATACGGTCTCTCTAAGAAACTTTCATTTTAATCAGAAATTGTTTATACAGTCAATAAGTGAATAAATCACGACTTAATACAGTTGTAATTGCCTCTTTCTTCAGTTTAAGACGCTGAGCGAAGCTTGCGTGAAATGGGCCAAACAAAAGAACGATCTTGAATTAAATTGTTGCGCTATATGATTATAATAAACATCAACCATGACTGTTGAAATTTTTTTATCTGTGGGAAGGGTATGAAAAGTCCTCACGTCTCCTGCACAGCCTGGATCATGACATTTGTTTCCATGAGAGCTGCCATTTTTGCTTTCCTCGAGTGTCTTGTTTATCTGCAGTCCCGATGATTCGGCTCCGTCAGTTCCGCCTGACATTGAACATGTTTGGACAGATGCAAATGTACATATAAATGATCCCCAACGAATGCGTCACGGGTGGGGTTTATGTTGAGAATCACTTATTTTTCAGTGGTGTTTTTCATGCATAAGATTTACATAAGAAGGAGGAGGCAATGGTGTTTGAGACTCACAGTATGTGATGTCCATGAACTGAACTCTTATTTCACTATGGCAAGGTTAATTCCATTTTTTATAGGGCACCTTTAACTTGTACCCTAAAAAGCTCTCAGTATGGGAACTGTGTCCATTTTATGGTGGGACAGGGTGTGGTGAGCAAACCAAATCCAGCACTAGGTGTGGAAAACTGTCCCATCTGTGTGGAGTTACCAACAATCCTTGTGTTTATTATGCTGAAACTGAAGCCTGTTTGGAGTGTGGCTTTTTCTGAATTAAAGCCTACAGGATCTGTGTTATAATTGGCCGATCCGCTTTCCTTTTCCACTGTTTAGATCTCCACACTGAGGGATGAGCTCAGAATCTGTGGTGTGAGTCTATACGACAGTCAGTCACACATCTGAGGTTTTAAAAATAGGCCATAAAGGAATCCGCCCTCATTATACTGTTATTTGATACAGAAAGTCTAAGAGTTATGACAATAGATCAGCACAGCGAGTTTTATTATAAGCTATCTTATTATAAGGTCACTTATGAACGATTGCTGAGATGACTCTGCACTTCTGACCTATTGGTTAATGCAATCACGTCTAGCCCTACATTTTTCTCATTGCATATTCAATTTTTTTAAATGTCACATTAGGGAAGTGAAATAGTTTTACGAATAGCAAATGACTTGGTAAAATATACTAATCGCAAATAGCTTGGATATATCTTGTTTACTATTTTGTATAGATTTTTAGACCAATCTCTGCATCTTTTCATTTAGATTTATCATGTTGAGACATCTTTTTTTTTTTTTAAACAGAAAACTAAAACCTTTTATTTGAATAAAGTTAACTTCTTTTGACCAGATCATGAATGTGGCACATTTAAAACAGTATTTCTAATGTTTATATTGCATCTGTTTTAAAATATAATCATTTTACATTTTACATTAAAATATTAAGTACATTTTCCGTTATTATTATTATCATTATTATTATTATTATTATTATTATTATTATTATTATTATTATTATTATTATTATTATTATTATTATTATTATTATTAATAATAATAATAATAATAATAATAATAATAATAATGATATTTATAAATATAGTTTTTTTTTACTAAACACTAACTGCAAATGTAATTGTAAAATATTGTATAATAATAATAATAATAATAATAATAATAATAATAATAATAATAATAATAATAATAATTATTATTATATTTATTAAATTAATACATTATTTTATATGTATTGTTGTTATTATTATTATTATTATTATTATTATTATTATTATTATTATTTTATAACTACAATTTTTTTGTCGTTGTCCTTTTATAAATTACATGTGCAAATACTGTATAATAATAATAATAATAATAATAATAATAATAATAATAATAATAATAAAAATAATAATAATAATAATAATAATAATAATAATAATAATAATAATAACAACTGTGGTTGTGGTGGTTATTTATTTAATTAAATGCATAATTATTATTATTATTATTATTATTATTATTATTATTATTATTATTATTATTATTATACAGTATTTGCACATGTAATTTATAAAAGGACAACGACAAAAAAATTGTAGTTATAAAATAATAATAATAATAATAATAATAATAATAATAACAACAATACATATAAAATAATGTATTAATTTAATAAATATAATAATTATTATTATTATTATTATTATTATTATTATTATTATTATTATTATTATTATTATACAATATTTTACAATTACATTTGCAGTTAGTGTTTAGTAAAAAAAAACTATATTTATAAATATCATTATTATTATTATTATTATTATTATTATTATTATTATTAATAATAATAATAATAATAATAATAATAATAATAATAATAATAATAATAATAATAATAATAATAATAATGATAATAATAATAACGGAAAATGTACTTAATATTTTAATGTAAAATGTAAAATGATTATATTTTAAAACAGATGCTTGCACTTTTACAATGACGATTGTTTCAAAGCAGCTTCACAGTGTTAAACAGGACAATATTGCAACAAAATTTGATTCGGCTGTTCAGTCGCTCTGGAGAAAACATGATTTTGAAAACATGACATTTCTGGAGAAACCATGAAAACGTGATGTTATCAGCTTATTTTAATTTATCATATAGCGACAATGTTGGCAGATCAGTATTATAGTTAATACAATTAAAGACCTAATTAATAAATTTTATTTGTATATTTAGTTGAATAACTTTGATCATAATTTTAGTGTCCCCAACTGAGCAAGCCAAGCCAAAGGCGACGGTGGCAAGGAACCAAAACTCCATCAGGGCGTGATGGAGAAAAATAAACCTTGGGAGAAACCAGACTCAGTCGGGGTAGAACAACTAGAGTGACACGTTTTTTACTTTTGAAAGCTTCATACATTTTTTTTTTCATTGTCCGTTGTCACCCCTCTATGTTTTTTTTTTTTTTTTTAATTGTGTCTGACTTGTTCTTGGTTTCCACATCCTGTTAATTTGAGCATCATTCTGAAGGTTTTTGGCTTTAGTCCCACAGGGCATCTCGTGGAGTATCCCAGCGTTTAGCTTCTTTAATATCCTTCTGCTCTCAGGGCTTTTGGCTAACTGGTTCATGCTCCTAGGGCAAGTTAATAACAAGCTCTTTGAAGAATGGAACCGCAATAGCAATTTCAGTCAGGCCAGGGGTGACAGATGTCATGAAAGGGCCATTGTCATCTACAAAGAAAGCTAGATTGAAGTACGGCTGAAATGCTGTATCACCAATACACGTGGCCTAGCCTCTCCTCACCTGTATCCCCGTCTACATTCTTTCAGCTTGACGCACTTTCCCTCGCTTTGGCTGATCGACAGTCAGGTACACCTGATATAGCCACTGGCCACAACATTTCGGAGGTGAATGGATCACCTGGAACAGTTGGAATGCTGTTCTGAAGCTTTATGAATCAAAATACCCCACTGCAATGCAACACAGTGCATCTTCCACCCTTTAGGCTCAAGTCCTGGATAGGACCGAAGATTTGTAGCACAAGAGATAATTGTTTGTCAAAGAGAAGACATATAGACTTGTGTGACCTCATGGATGGAGTAGCGGTTTCTTGGAACCATATATAAATTGGACCATGGATCGCAAACAGCTACTGTCCTGCTACCTCAGGAGAGCACCACCTGGTGTGCTCAAACAACCATCATGTTTGCAGTTAGAAATGGGCTGGGTGGTCAACTAGTTGTCTAAAAACTGGCATTTCTGGTGTGGTTACTTTAATAATGCAACATTTAGTGTGTTATGCTTTAGTATGTTGTGCTTTAACACCATTTCCTAACCAGACATGATGCCACAACATGTTAAATTCGACCTTTTCCATGTTAATCAGAGTTTTTTTCTGGAACTGGCTGGAAAATCAAAACTCTGGGCCCTATTTTAACCATCTAAGCGCATGGTGTAAAGTCTTCTCTTCCGTGTTTGTTTTCAATCTGCAAATAAAGACTCAAACGGTTATGAATCACGTATGGATTCAGAATTCAGATCGCCAATGTCCCGTGATTTCAGCAGTTTGGTAGTTTGACATGCGATCCGAATCATGAATCAATAAGCTGATTTATAACCATTAAAATCTTTGTTTGTGGAAACACGTAAGAGAAGACAATGCTGAATAGTTGTAGTTTTTGTTATTTTTGACCAAAATGCATTTTTAATGCTTCAAGAGATTCTAATTAACTAACTGATGTCACATATGGACTTTGATGATGTTTTTATTCCCTTTCTGGACATTGACAGTATGGACAGTACATACACTTTCAGTGGAGGAACAGAAAAGCTCTCGGACTAAATATAAAATATCTTAAAGGTCCCATTCTTTGCCTGTTTTCAAAGCTTTGATTATGTTTACAGTGGGCAATATAACATGAGTTCATGTTTCGCGTGTAAAAAAACAGTATTTTTCACACAATTTACTTATCTGTACAGCGCTGTTTCCTCTGTCCTAAAAACGGCCTGATGATTTCCTTGTTCTATGAAGTCCCTCCTTCAGAAACACGTAACGAGTTCTGATTGGGCCAGCGCTTCCCGTGTTGTGATTGGACAGCAGCTTAGCGCACTTTGCCCGGAAAGGTCCCGCCTCTTACCATAACGGGGAGATGCAAGCGCTGAATGCGCGCTCTTCTCCACGTGGGAGAGCAACGAGACCACGCCCCCTATTTTGCGTGTTCTTGTGGACGGAGGGTTAGTCAACAAACGGTTCTAGTGGCATCATTCTTGCAGGAAGTGCAGGGGTGTAGTCCAAATCAGCCGTTCGCTGTAGGCTTTGAAAGGGAACTTCTGTAAAATATCTCGCTTGGCATTGAACTTTGAGCTTTATAATTTTACAGGTATTATTTATGCTCTAACAGCAACATTACACACTAACTAAAGTTTGAAAGATGGAATCGCGAAGAACGGGACCTTTAAACTGTGTTCCAAAGATGAATGGAGGTCTTATGGGTGTGGAACGACATAAGGGGGAGTCATTAATGACATAATTTTCATTTTTGGGTGAACTAACCCTAAATAACAAGAAAATAGTCAGCGCATGGTCTAAAAGGATTGTCCCAAGTCTTTTTTGGGTATAATGTGCAATAAACCAATCATCTCCCATTCCCTTTAAAAGCCAGGTGCGCACCATGGCAGCTTCACTATTTAGATGGTGGGATTTGCGAGCGGAAAGATTGAACACTTTTCCATAGAATAATCCTTTTATTTTTTATATATAAAAATGTTTGTGTGCCACTGTGTGTCCCTGAATGTCTAATAATCAGTGATCGCACGTTGTGGACCCATATTGGAGCTTATTAGTAACGCCCTTAAAAAAGTTTTAAATTGCCTCAAAATAGCAATGTGCCTAAAATGCACCTGAACACACCTGGTTTTTACACCAGCACATGGTCATGGCACATGGGTTAACAGATGTTTTATTTAATGTTAAAAGCGTGTAATGTGACTTTGAATATCATTTAGTGCTCTTAGTTCTTTGTAGCTGTACTTAAAGCAATGTATAATTCACCTCAGATCAACAAATGGAAACAAGGACGTTTAAACTGTGAACAAACACGTGTATTCTATGACAAGTTTTAGTTTAAAGTTTAACTCTGTATGTTTTTTTAAATAATGTTTAAATGGTGTAATATTTGTGAATTTGATTATGTCACACCAAGGTTAATCTCTGGTGCCGTGCACTTGTTGCGAGAGCCCACCAATACGCAGATCTGATTTGCTGCTGTTTTTGATCGATTTTGTCATATCTCGTGTCACATCTGGTGTGCTGTGGAGCTGAGCGAGGCCCCTGGAGCGATTGCTACGCAAACATACGGCTCGCGAAAGGCAAGACTTTTATTATGACGGGACGAAGTCGCCGGTGCTATTCACGCTTTTCCGGTCATGAGTATGAGGTAATGTAGCTCTGGTTGTCATATTATATACATTTAAGTGTGTTTAAAATTATGATGCTACTCTTTGCGTTCACTCAGCGGCTGCTGTCATACTAAGATTAAAACGTTTCTGCCAAATAAAAAAAACAAGGGTAACGCAGATATGGGTTACTTATGCAATTGACTAGGTAACGCAATTGACAGGCGACGCCCTCACACGTCCCGGTTCATTGGTTAAAACAGCAATTTTCTCATTTTCCAAATAGTTGGAATCACTGGCCTGGTGGTTTTTGGATATTTTACTGCAAAATACAGCATAGTGCACCTTAACCGTAATGGATCACTTTATAGAAACCTTTGAGAAATCTTGCAGATTCTTATGCATCCATTTTGAAATATGATGAATCGTGAATCGTTTGTTGTGGTCAATCAACTTAAAGAGATAGTTCACCCAAAAGGAAATTTCTGTTATAATTTAGTCATGCTCGAGTTGTTCCAAACATGTTTATATCTCTTTGTTCTGCTAAACAGAAAGGAAGATATTTTTCATTTTTGGTTGAACTATCCTTTTATAGTCACCTATAGTCACCATGAAATCAAAATTGACAACGTGGATTGTGTGGCTCTTCTCTCTTCCCCAGGATTTGGGACCCTGATTTCCAAAGGAAATGCAAAATTGCAAAATTGACTTTCTCATCAACAACATTATAGTTTACCTGATTATGGCTCAAACCTTATGCATTGTTTAAAGGTGCACTATGCAACTTTCCGTCCACTGGAGGGCGCCTATTCTAAACAAATGTATAGTTTGATGACGCCAAGTGTGAGCGCAGTATCTTGGGACATGTGGTCTTCACCTCACAGCCGGTGGAAAATATAACTCGGGCAGAAATCATGTTCATGGATGCGGTTATTAACATTACTGTAGTGTAAAGCAGAGCAGGACCGAGTGTTGTGGTGCTGAGCACGGCCGCTGGAGCGATTGTTATACAAACACACGGCTCGCGAGTACCGGGACTTTTATTATGACGGGACGGGACACAGTCGCCCTTACTTCCGCTTTTTCCGGTCATGATTTTAAGGTAAAGCAGCACTGTTTATCATATATACATTTAAGTGTGTTTAAAATTATGTTCTGACGTTACTCTGTGTGTACTCTCGGCGCTGCTGTGACATGTTCACACTGCTAAGAGAAAAGCGCTTCTGCAGAATAAAACCGAGGGTAACGCAGATATGACGCGCGATTGACAGGCGACTCGCTCAAACGCTATGCTGACACGTAGTTAAAATAGCAATTTTCTCACAATTTATACCACAAATACCAAAGAAGAGCATTTTTGCAGTGTAGTCAAATCTTTTGATAATTTAAAATATAATAGGCATTTGCAATGTGCCTTTGTTGACTACATTTTATAAATAAACTACAACAAAATATATTTCCTTTGTTTCCTGTTGCTTAGCTCTCAGTCACATACCTAAAGCTCATTCATTATGCTGTTCATTATGTAGGTCCTTTGTGTCTCAGGTGTGAGAATCCTATATATTTATGATCGTTTACGCCTCTTCGCATATGGCCTTTGTTAAGAAAAATGGTCTTAGAAAATTTAAATCAATGTATTATGTGAATTAGCAGGCTCAATGATTCTCACATCAGTTTGAAGCAAAAACTCTAGGCAACCACATCCATTAGTCTAGTATTGTGGCCGCATATCTATTGTGTGTTTCGAGACCTTAATTTTAAAACATTTTGTTTTTTTTCTTTCAAAACCTATGCATAAACATTATTCTCTCAAAAATACAAGCATGTACATACATTTTGCTCACATATTATGGTAGCACAGTTTGTGGTGAATACAGTGTAACTTTGCCACTAATGTGTTTATAAGCAACTGAAAAAAGCACAAATGTCAGAGCAAACTTATAAAGGGCCCCAAAACAGCTCAGACTCCTGGGGGTTAAGTAAAAGTACTGAAGTACTTGTTTTTAAAAGTACTTGAGTATCAAGAGTACAAGAGTATATTCTCTAAATATTGCATTACTTCTGCCACAGTGCTTACATTTATGTACAGAAACGTCCTACATGGAGTTATGAAAAATGTTAATGTTAATACTTTGGAGAATGTAAAAGGAATTGAAAGTAAAATCAAGGCATTTTCATATTTTTACCATGTTGATTTATTTAACATTTCTCACTTGCCCACAAGGCAATAGCATAATGGCAAATCTTTGACAAACCTCTGCTAGAGTTTTAGTGGATTTTTTTGTACCCACATTTGAACCTGACTGTGTTAAACACACCACATACTCAAGAATGTCACAGGTTGGCACATTCCCGGGATGGACCTGCTGTGGCTTAATCCATTGTTTCGTCTATGGTTTTGTCTCTTATCTAAAAGCTACAACATACTCCACAAGAACAGAGAAAAAAGTTTTCTTTCCCAGGGCTGCGAGAAAATAATTACACCATTTTGTTCTCGCAGCCCTGGTTTGAGAGTTCTCGCAGCTTGTTCTCGACACATCGCCTGAGCAGAACGTTTTTCTTTCGGGTGTCCGAGAACTATTGTGTGATTGGTCAGACATTTAAAGTGGGCGTGGCTAATGCGGAGAAACCCAGATGATTGGCGTCTGCTTTTCTCTTGAAGTAGGGCAATGTACTGTCCAGCACGAACTGTGTTCTTGCCACCTCGAGAAAATGAACAAATTTCTTTGTTCTTGCAGAGTATATCCCAAGTGTAAATCTTGACCATTGAGTTGACTTTGGCGGAAAGCTGAAGGTGATTGCTGATAGGCTGTCCCAATCAGTGGCACCTGCACCATCCAATCACGTTTGAGAGGGAAACAACAAAATGAGAGTGTCCGAGAAATTTCTTTTTTCCTCTTTCTTTTTTCTTTTTTTTCTTTTTTAGAAGTAGCAAAGGGTACTTACGGTTACAGATAGAAATGTAGTGGAGTAAAGAGTACAATATTTGCCTCTCAAATGCACTTTCAAATGTCATGAGTACTCTCTAAAAATGTTACCTGAGTAAAGTACAGATCCCACAAAATTGTACTTAAGTACTGTACTCAAGTAAATGTACTCCGTTACTGTCCGGCTCTGGTTGATTTAAAAAACTATGTTTTGCACATCCATAAGCATAACCTGTAGCCAGATGTTTCCTAAACCCCTTCAGCATTATACACCTGTGAAACATGATGTCAGATTATGAAAGCGAAGATCCTGAGGTGCACTTACAGTACGATTATGCGTACACACGCTTGGACATGTGGATCCGCTTTGGAAGTCTTCATAGCGTCTATCCTGGAGACATTGGCTACAACTACTGGAGAGGATTTGGAAAGGAGAGTTGTCACTTTCATCCTTGAGTCCCATGAGCAACAATGCCAATGATGTGATGGATATCTACAATGTTCCTCCAACAGTTCATTCCATCTAGTATCAATGGGTTTTTAACAGGCCTCTATATGTATATTTGATGAATGTGCTTCTTGCCGTCTGGATTTATTTTCACATCCTTCAAGAGCACTTAGATCGAGTCGACAAGGCCTTCAGATGGAGACAGCCTGTCATTTTTGTTTTCAGATCTTTCATTACACAAACAAAACACATTGCTTAAAAAAAACTGTAGTTGGCCTGTATCTGATGACTTCGGTCATGAGAACACGCTCCATGTGTTCAAGAGTTGGAAACGCTGAAGGGTAAAGGAGACTCAAGCTTTCTGTTGCTACAGTTTCAGGCATGTTAAATGCATCCAGAAATCATTTCTATTTTTCCATGGGATTTTTTGTTTTATTTGATGAATTGTAATGATGTGAGACCTTTGGCCAAATGGTCCAAATGATCCAAAAGCTCATTCAGGTCTTTTGGACTTTACCTTAAATGGTTTTAAAAGTTAACATAAAGAACATTGGTTGAAATAATTCCTTCACATTTAGCCTTAGCTGTGACAAAAAAGTATTTCAGGCAGCTTGGATACAATGTGGTTATTGTTGAACAATACAGTCCATCAAAACATTCTAGCTATGGTCATTTGGCACATTTTTATGTTAAATGGATATTTAAAAAAAACTTACTTAAACGTAACTTTACTTTAAAAAATTGTACACATGCCTAGTGTATTGTATAATAGAATTTTTTTTTATATATATATAAAGATTTACAGTGGTAGCTCAGAGATGTACAGCAGCATTTAAGTATGGAAGTATGAAAGAATGAAGTGTAGGCTAAAATTAAAATGACATAGTCTTCAATATACATTATATATTGTTTAAAAGCTACTGTATTGTTACTTTATTTGAGAGCAGTGAGTGATTTTATTAACATCATTTTAAAAGTGAACTGTCCCTTTAATGACAAGTGTTCACAATCACTAGGCTACACATCTAGGACCTGCTCGCATCTCATACAGACACACGCAAATGTACTTTCACTTTAGACATAACTGACTGTTAATATATGTTAACCTTGTGTCTATTTGACAGTATTAGCGCAGTAAGACTACTTAGTCCAGTAATCATGTGTGTTTGACAGGCTTTTAGTGTGCACGCTCAGGGCATGGAAAACACGAATGAAATGTTTAACCCCTTAACTTTAGTGCATATGATTGGATATTTGCTCATATCAGCACGTAGTCTCACAGGCACACTCAAACAGAGCCATAATAAACTGAGAGAAATATTTAAAACGGAGAGAAATATAAATAATTAATTAAATGCAAAACCGAAAAAACAGCAATTCAATTTTTTAAATGCTTATTTTCCGCTGTATCATACAAGTAAATAGTTAAAAAAAAATAATGTATTGTTTTTTCTGGATTTTTTTAATTTTTAGATTATGTCTCACAGTGGACATGCACATACGATGACACTTTCAGACCCCTCCATGATTTCCAAGTGGGAGAACTTGCAAAATAGCAGGGTGTTCAAATTCTTATTTTCCTTACTATATATATATATATAGGTGTGGTGTAATTCAACAGAAGATTCATCTGAAAAATCCACTTTCTGCCACTTTTCCTGCGTCCATCCTTTTAGCAGGCTGTGGGCCTTGGCAAATGCCACACGGTTTTTCAATTGTCTTTTGTTTAGTGCTGGCTTCTGGGCACTGATTCGACCATGGAGGCCATTTCGAGACAGAATCCGACAAACTGTTCTGGTTGACACAGGGACTTCAGGTGACCAGGTCTCGTGGAGCTCTGCTGCAGTGGAAAATGGGCTGGCCTTGGATTTTCGAGCCAACAAACGGTCCTCTCGAGCAATTGTCTTGCGGGGTCTGCCTGACCTGGGCTTGTCAAAAACGTCTCCAGTCTCTTCAAATCTTGTTTTTATCCTCTGTACTTGACACTGAGACACATTGAAGGTGTCTGCCACATCAGCAGTGGATCTGGTCTTCAGCCTCTTGATAATCAAAACTTTAGTCTCTGGGTGAATCTTAGGCATGTTTGCAGAGGTCTAGTTGCAGTTGATGTGAAGGTCTAGCGTACTGGGGTTCTTTTTATACACACTTGAGACCTAATTGATCCATTATTAGTCACAGGTGAAGCTCATATGACAAGGTGACAACACTTATGTCTTTGCAAAAATTGACTCAATGGGCTTTACCAAGCTGTGAATATTAGAATACTTTTTGAAAGTTTAGTTTTTCACTGAAACATTATCACAAAAGCTGGTGGGATTAAAATGAGCCATTTCTTGTAAAAAAAATCTTGATTAGAAATATATTTCAGCGGCACTTTAGGTCAATTTGTACACAAGCGACTGTACACTATTATGCATACTGCAACTTTTTAATGAAACAAAAACATATTATAGGTTGGACAACACTATTACAAGAACTATTGCACTATTAATATTCTTTCATTTTGCAAAAATATTAGAATATGAAAGGCTTCTCCAGTACAGAGTGTCACAAAGCGCTTATGCACATCCCGTGTGCAGAATGATGCACTTGAAGCAACACAGAGCCTTTTGCCATAATAATAAGAACAGCACAACAATAAGTGGAACTTTTTGCAAAGTTGTGCAACACCGGGATGTCAGAGACCAAGTGATGACTTAAAATAACCACTGAATCAGTTCATTTAAAACTGTTCAAAAGAACCAATTATTGGAAAATGATTCAGCACTTCCCAGCCCTTTAAAAAAAATCTAAATCGTAGAGCACGTCAGCCAATGCAGAAGTGTTTTAAACATCCATCTGTTGTACAGAACTATATCTCATTCCTTCTTTCTCTCTTTCTCTTTCTCTTTCTTTTTTTTGTGTTTTAGTAATTGGCTGTCAACTTTATGTGATTTTTATTTTTTACTATAGCCAAATTCAAACACAACTGTTTTTACCCACGGCCAATGTTCTTTTCAGGACAATGGATTTATATATTGCCCAAGCTCTATTTAACCAAAATAGCCAGCAAAGGCACACAAAGCATGTGTATCAAAGACATGCCAATGGATTTTGGGTTTTTTGAACCTCTATTTACTTCAGCTTTTCCACAGCGTGCTTCAAGGTTGACTGTTTAGTGGAGTGTTGTGATGGGTTATGAGGTGACAATTGAGCTCCACTTAATTTTTTTTCTTGTGTGAGCACACACTCACAAACCATAAGGTTAAAATGAGTCTGTCCTCTCCGCCCCGGTCCCTGGGGTGTAAATGACTGGCTTGTGTTTGTTCCTCAAGGTGTTAATAGCATTCGCAGCAGGCCAGCAGATCACAGTTTGACTGCTTCTGGGCTGCATCTTCAGCAGAATCACCTGCACTTACTCAACACGCCTGTCTGTGGCACAGATTGTTCTCTCGTAAAGTTTCCGTTTCATTCCTGACCCTGACCACTGTGCGTTCCCTCTGACAAAATGTTATATTTGACGAAACGATTATATATTTTACATATATGTATTTGACAATAGAGCACAGCCAGTCATTTATTAGAGTAAAGTGACCAATGTGTCCCCCTCTGAAGTTCTGAAACGCCTTCTGACGTAATTCATCTTTGCGCCAAGTCTTCAGTTCATACCTGCTATGAGAGCACCGCTGTCAGACCAGGACTTAGCGTAAACCCTTGCGCTTGAATATATGTGGGAAAGTCATCATGAAAGTGTACAGAAGCAGAGTTTGCTGTCATGTCATGATGGATGGGCCTCCATCTGCAACAGTTGTTAGTGTGTTTGGTGACATCAGAGTCTGTGGGACTTTATGAGTGACGGAGGCTTTGCGGTGAGCGTTCACGTAAGCGTTAAATCCTCAAAGGTCTTTTACAGAGATTTATTAGCAGAGAACTGATATGCATCTGAAGTCAGGTTTGTTTCTCTGAGTCTGACCATGACCAGCAATGCTGCTGCCAATGCCTTTACAAGCCAGAGTCGTATTCCTCACTTAGAAGGAAAGAAAGAGACGTGGGCATATTCACAATGGCAAACTGCCATATTACTCATTTTTAATGAGCTTGCATGGCAGCATTGTATTACATATTTTTTTTGTTCTTTTTTTTTATAAATACAAGTAAAATAATGACAGTTTGCACTAAATTAGTTCTTTGCTAAGCCCCGCCCTCCTTAGTTACTGTTGCTACACCTAACAAGCTTTCGCGCCTGACATGTCTTACACTATATATATGCCGGTGTCAGACATTCCCAAGAAGATAGTTAGTCAATTTTAGTAAAGATACAGGTGAAATATCTGAGCGAGCAAGACAAAAGGGACTGCCGTATGCATTCGAGGGATATATCCACAACATAATATGCAACCGATTAGAGAGTAATTTAATCCAAATTGAAGCTAAACCCTATAGGTCCCAGTGCAAGCAGCAGTCGCCTCATTTGCTGATCATTCATATGTGCAAATTGAGGAACAGCTGTGTTCATGCATAGGTAAGTGAAATTAGGAAATAATCGAATTATTATAAATCAAACAGTTTATCCACAAGCCTTGTGGAATAAACACAAGACATTAGCCTGACCACTTTGCAATGATAACACTCTCCCCCTTATATTTTTAGTGCGTCAGGCTACTGTTCACACGTCGTGGGTCACCGATAATAGCCTGGATGCCAGCGGTTCGGTCTGGACTCGATCCATAGAGGAGTAATTATGCCTAAACAGAAACTTAGACGATGACAGACAGATGATAAACAGAAACGTAATCATGCACCTCATCAAAGGCGCTTGGATTAATTTTTTTCTCAAATCCTAAACAGAGAGCTTGTTCGTATATGCATTCACCTGCACTATTTCTTTCTGAAATGATGATCATGTTGGTAAGTACTCTGTTGTATCCTTAAATCCTAAAATTCAAAAAAAAAAAAATTTTACAACGCCGGCAAAGATCGTTTATTCCAGCATGTGTGCAGACAGCTTGCCAAGTTTTTGCCATCATCTACACTGAAGATGATGATAACTTCAAACTCTTTGTAATTTTTCTCTGAGAAAATCCTTTCTGATATTGCTCCACTATTTTTCACTGCAGCATTGGGGGAATTGGTGATCCTCTGCCCTTGACTTCTGAGAGACACTGCCACTCTGAGAGGCTCTTTTTATATCTTGACTACTACTTGACTTATTTGATGCATATTGCCAATTTACCTAATAAATCCTTATACCGTAATTCCTCAAATAAAGACCGGGGCCTTTATTTACCTGAACTGCTGATGGGGACCGGATTTTATTTGAAGCAGGCTTTTATTAGGGGCAGGCCTGTATTTCTAATTCCATCTGTTTGAAATGTAATTGCTTTATGTAAACCGTTTTCAATTTAAAGTGATCGTTCCAGTGGATATATATCACTGATTTTTTTTATGAAACATTTGCAAAAATATCACCATGTAACAACATAATACGCATTTTTTGTAATTCCGCGATTTTGTTCTCAGCGAATCTAGCCGAGCATGACGTCTCATCACACCGGCCCCAAGTTTGCGCATACAAATTAGGTGCTTATATTTACTGAATGAGCCTACAAAAGCAGAAATAAGCCATTTTAAATAAATATCCAGGTTTAAGCAAATAAATAAATCACAACATTAAAGTTTAGTGAAATTAGGAAATATTTAAGAGATCGTTAATTTAGTGCATATTTCGTTCTCATGTCACAAGTAATAATATCAAGCCAAGGTTTATTGAGTTTTACACTATTCTTTTGTAGTGTGGTTTTTGGTGAAATGTACTAAAATAAATATCATCACCTGTGCACGTTAGCCCACTTCTCGGCGCGTTGCTTTATAGAACAATTACTCTGAATTGCCCTCTGTCGTTTCAAAGAATAGCACAACGGCGAGCGCGTCAAGTATAAACGCCTCGTTCGTTTGGGGAGGAGCGCGCGCAGTCAGCGGAGGCTCGCGCCTCGGAGACAGGCGAAAGTATAAATAAGGCTTGAGACGCGGCGCTGTGCACAGCTGAGCTTCGAGGCTTGGGTGCGACCCCCTTAAGACATAAAAGAGACCAGAGGCTAATATTAGGTGCGACTTAATCAGCTCCCTAGTTCAGTAGTCAGGGCGCTGATCAGGACATACCGGTCAGTCACGGCTCTCTCGCGGTGCTGTGCTTAATAAGGTCTTTTTGAAGCGAATTAGCGTATTTGTTTTTACATGGAATACCCGCCCCTCCTCCACTGTAACTGGACGGCTGGGTGAAAAGTGACAGTGATGAGTGCTGCTTTTTACTCAAAGTTGAACAGTCTTCAACTCTCGACGACTGGTTAGCGCTTGAGCATGAAATACTTGCTCAGCACCAAGTTACAGTGAATTCCATTCCTGCATGGTTTGTTAGGACAATATTTGGCTGAGATACAACTATTTGAAATTCTGGAATCTGAGGGTGCCAACAAATCTAATTATTGAGAAATTCACATTTAAAGTTGGCCAGATGAAGTCCTTAGCAATGCATATTGCTACTAATAATACATTTTGGATATATTTATGGAAATTTACAAAATATCTTCATGGAACAGGATCTTTACTTAAAGGGTTAGTTCACCCCAAAAAAATAGTGTTGTCCAACATATAATATGTTTTTGTTTAGATTAAAAATCTGCACGATGCATTTTAAATATATATATATATATATATATATATATATATATATATATATATATATATATATATATATATATATATATATATATATATATATATATATATATTAGAATCTCTTGAAGCATCGAAAATACATTTGGTTTAACTTTATTTAGCATTGTCTTCTCTTCCGCATTTGTTTTCAATACTCAAATAAAGATTCAAACGGTTCATGAATCAGTGAATCGATCAATGATTCAGATCGCCAATGTCATTTGTTATTTCAGCAGTTTGGCAGTTTGGATCGAGTTTTAAACTGGGACTAAAATATAAAATATCATAAACTGTGTCTGAAGATGAACGGAGATCTTACGGGTGAGGAACGACATTAGGGTAAGTCACTAATGACATAAATTTAATTTTAGGGTGAATTAACCCTTTAATATCCTAATGATTTTTTGCATAAAATATATATATTTTTACCAATACAATGTATTGGTGGTTATTGCCACAAATATCACACATTAACTGTTGTGTACCACATACTGTTTCACATGCAGTTTTTGGAGAGAGTAGTAGAGAGTGACACAATATAGTCTCTACTGCTTGTAAATCCAAATCGAAATGATAAAGTTTCACTTCTGTTTTAGAAGTGTCACATGAGCCACTGTGTCTTTAGCCAAAGTAATGCCACAAATGAGTTGGCACCATTAAAGAAGTCACATATGGGTGGTAACTTCCCGTAAGTGTGGCAAGCTTTCACCACATCAGTGAGATATAACTGTTTCTCATTTATCATTTATTTATTTGAGACGCATATGCTATATTTTGAATCCAAAAACATAGCAGACACGCAGAGCACTAAAATAACACCCTTTCTTCTTTTAGTTTTCGACTGTTCGAATAGAGCCAGAGTTTGTATCACCATCCCGTGGGAAGGAATTGTTTTCTCCATCTCTCCATCTGGCTCCACCATTCATTTTTTCCAACCTCATATAGTTCCCCCCCCCGCTATATGTGATAAGTTATTGTGGGTCTGTATAATTTTAAGCTGGTACATTGGTTTACAATGAAACAAGGACATTGGGACCCTTTTAAAAATGCTGGACGGTGTTCAGGGGCACAGCTGGTGATTTTTTTTTTTTAAGTCGGTTTTTAACAGTACAGCTGGAAAATCTTGACAGATCTTTTCTGATAAATTTCTATGGGTCATAAGTGTCTATTTTTTTATTCTTTTGCCAATATGTGCTGAACCACATGCTATTGAATAACTTTTATGACAGATTGTGGTTGAGTTTGACCCATAAAAAAGTCTCTAGGGTGAGAGAATGTGAAATCTTTCTTAGTCACAAGGCCACCAGATTTATGTCAGTGCATTCAAAGTAGCACCTCGAAAACATTACTGACAAATACTACCGTAGGAACTGTTGCCATCCACCATTTTTAAAGCAGTTTTACCAGTTATCCAAAGAAATTGCTCTTTGTTCTCATTAAATATGTGGCATACATTGGAAATACATTGTTGGAAATACACTACATATCACAAATGGGTTGTGAATGTTGTTTATTAGTTGCAACTTTCTTACAATTGTGACTGTTTCCTGCAATGCTTCTTTATATTTCTCAATTGGGACTAAATCTGGCAGAATGACTCAATTATTTCCTGCATTATTACTTATCTCACAGTTGAAAATGTATTTCTCTCGATTGTGACAGTATCGTGCAGTGTAAATCGTCTGGATTACGGTGATTTTTTTTTCTTGTTGTGTTCTAACATTTGCAATATGTTCATAAAGTTTTCATTATCTGGGACTTTCTAGTTGCTTTGACTTAATCTTCCATTTTCACACAATTGTACCTATTTCTCGTAATTACAAGTATTTGTCATAATTGCAATTTTCTTGTTGTTGTGACTCTTCCAAAGATTTTCCATAATTGTAACGTCTCATTGTCATGACTTTGTATCTCACATTTGCATCTACAGTTGCTGGTCATATAATTAGAATATCATCAAAAAGTTGATTTATTTCACCAATTTCATTCAAAAAGTGAAACTTGTATAGTATATTAATTCATTACACACAAACTGATATATTCCAAATGTTTATTTCTTTTAATTTCGATGATTATAACTGACAACTAAGGAAAATCTCAAATTCAGTATCTCAGAAAATTAGAATATTACCTAAGACCAATACAAATAAAGGATTTTTAGAAATCTTGGCCAACTGAAAAGTATGAACATGAAAATTATGAGCATGTACAGCACTCAATACTTAGTTGGAGCTCATTTCGCCTGAATTACTGCAGCAATATGGCGTGGCATGGAGTCGATCAGTCTGTGGCACTGCTCAGGTGTTTTGAGAGCCCAGGTTGCTCTGATAGTGAGCTTCAGCTCTTCTGCATTGTTGGGCCTGGCATATCGCATCTTCATCTTTACAATACCCCATAGATTTAATATGGGGTTCAGGTCAGGGGAGTTTGCTGGCCAAGTAAGAACAGGGATACCGTTGTCCTTAAACCAGGTACTGGTTGCTTTGGCACTGTGTGCAGGTGCCAAGTCCTGTTGGAAAATAAAATCTGCATATCCATAAAGTTGGTCAGCAGCAGGAAGAATGAAGTGCTCTAAAACTTCCTGGTATAACGGCTATGTTGACCTTGGACCTTAGAAAACACAGTGGACCAACACCAGCAGATGACATGGCACCCCAAACCATCACTGACTGTGGAAACTTTACACTGGACCTCAAGCAATGTAGATTGTGTGCTTCGCTAAGTAGCGTGGTGGTAGCGTTGCTGTTTTCTCAATGAAATAGCTTTTCAGTAGCGAAGCTCTTCTGTTGATCAAGTAGTGCGGTAGAGTCCACACAAGCTAACCTTACATTTTGCCAAGCATTTCTGAGGATCAAGCTCAAATTAGAAACACAACTGATAAGAACGCGGATATACATCCCTTTCTACGTTCCTTTCTGCCTCGCGCAGACGTGCACAGATGCGCGCGCGAGCCTTTCAAAGTACTCATTTGGCAGTGAGTGCGTAAAGACGGGATAGGCGCGTGCACATTTGCATCTAGTTAACGTTTTTTTTTCCCCTAGCGCTCAATTTGCTGTTGCACGCGCATCGTCCACGCGGTGACAAAAGAGGAACTGCAAAGTTTTAAAATCTATTGTGTCTCTTGAATAAACACCTCTTGTTAAAAGTATCGGGGTCCAGCCCCGATATGAATGAATGAATGAATGAAACTTGTTTCATGTGTGTGGGAGATAGATCACACACAGACAAACACACACACACACACACATACACGCGCGCACGCTACACGTTTTGTTTTTTGCCAAGTTGGTATTGTTTGAAGCAGGTCTTAATTATTTTGCTACTGTACTTTCTGGACTGGACTGTTTTGTACAAGTTGAGTTGTAAAATAACTTACAGTCCTGCAAAAGTGCCCAAGTGTAAATTGAGCATAAATGCAAACACACAGTTGTGTATGCCAATCATACACATACAATGAACACACACACACACACACACACACACACACACACGCACACACACACAAGCACACGCACACACACACACGCACACGCACACACACACACGCACACACACACACACACACACACACACACACACACACACACACACACACACACACACACACACACACACACACACACACACACACACAGACACACACAGACACACACACACACACTCTTGACACCAGGGGCCTATTGCACAATACTAGGATAAGGGATTAAGCCGGGATATTTTGGTTATCTTGGCTCAATTTATCCGCTAATATACAGTTATCTTTCATTATCGTTCTTGGTATGAGTTTTCCTTCAGGGTATGTTTACATGACAGCTGTGTACTAAATTTTGCATAACAATGACAAGATCACCAAGATATCCCGTCTTAATCCCATATCCTAGTTTTGTGCAATAGGCCCCTGGTTTTGTTAATATTATGCATCACATGTTTTTGTTGCTGAATTGATTTCGCACAGTTTTTGAATAACTATAAAAAATGTGTGTCTATATGCTTGATTTTTATTGATCACAGAGATAGCATTGATTGGAATGAAGTGGGTTCAATATAAAATTAAGTAAATAAAAAATAGCTTAGATGTAGAAACTACTTTTTTTCAAGTTGCTGTAGCTAAGCTTGCTACATTTCCCAGGGGGGTAGCTTCAGTGTAGTGAAGCTTAATTTAATGTAGAGTAACTGGTAGCTTAGCTCACTACATTTTCCAAGTAGCTTGCCCAACACTGTCTATTAATGTGCTTGGACACAGAGCTCTGTGAACAGCCAGCCTCTTTTGCAATGACCTTTGTGTCTTGCCTCCCTTGTGCAAGGTGTCGATGGTCGTCTTTTGTACAACTGTCAAGTCAGCAGTCTTCCCCATGATTGTGTAGCCTACAGCACTAGACTGGGAGACCATTTAAAAGCCTTTGTAATTGTTTTGAGTTCATTAGCTGATTAGAGTGTGACACCAGGTGTCTTCAGTATTGAACCTTTTCACAATACTCTAATTTTCTGAGATATTGAATTTGGGATTTTCCATAGTTTTCAGTTATAATCATCAAAATTAAAATAAATAAACATTTGAAATATATCAGTCTGTGTGTAATGAATGAATATAATATACAAGTTTCACTTTTTGAATGGAATTAGTAGAATAAATTAACTTGTTGATGATATTCTAATTATATGACCAGCAATGTGTATTTATCACAGCTGTGACTATTTCTCGTAATTTCAACAATATTGAATATTTTCTATTATTGTGACTTTCTCATAATTACAACTTCTTATTTAAACTTTCTCCTCATTACCTTTTGTATATTGATATAATGTATATGAGATATAAACTAGATTTCATCATTGGCGTAGCTTGGTGTTTGAGCTGGGGATGCGTGGGGGAACAAGCCATTCGATTTGGTTAGTCAAACTTTTAAACACATTTGAGCTTTTCTATAGTGGATTTATAAACTCACACTCCGTGTGCCTTTCAAGTGGATTACCTGATTAAAAAGAGCAGCGGAGAGTCTGAGGTTGACAACCAAATGACTTGTGCTAAGTCAATTTTTGCAGGGCTAGCAGTAAACACGTTGAAAATAATTCACTATGAGCATGTTTGTCAACATAATCTAAAATATTTTTTTTATGAAGTAAATCAAGGAGTGAATTACACACCCACTGCTTTAAAGCTATTTCTGTTTGTGACATTCGCAATTATAGGGACCGTCTCTAAATTTCTAACTTCAATAGTGTTTGAAGAGAATGACTTGGTCACAAAACCTTCTGCAAAGTGTCCATGTAGGTGTCAGGTATCATCCACACCTTTTCGATTTATGATATTTATTCAAATAAACTGTCAAATCATTTTTGGCATTTTAGTACTGAATCACACAAAATATACAATAATTGAAAGCTTAAAAGCATTTGAAGAGAATGGCAGTCACAAAACCAGAGTTTATTTGACTGTACAGATGATTTTGTGACTAATTTTGTGACAAACACTTTTGAACTTAGAAATGTGTATACTAGTGTTGTATGTAACTTTAGCAATGGTCCCTACATTGACAAATATCAAACGTCCAACGTCAAACCAGTTAATAGCAGGCACACAAACACTTCATGTTAATCTTACTGAAAATGGCTAATTAAGCAGTTTATAGTATAAAATCTATTTTTAAGTTTTGTTCTGTGTAAAGAGCCACTACAACAGATCCTCTGTCTTTATCTGACTTTATTTTGGCTAGGTCCAGATGTCTTTGCAGTTGTTGTACTTTGTAAAAAACACTGAATATCCAATCACAGTATATTCCATAGGTTATTATCCACCAAAATGCAGATTCGTAACGCAACAACAATTTACACAAATGAGATTGGGGAGGCATCAGGAACTTTGATTTATTGATTCATTTACAAAATGTCATTTTAAAATGTATTAAAATAACCACTTAATATGCATATTTACTTTTGAGTTGAAAATATGAATAAAAAATGTTAGTTAGCTAGCTTTAGAGTTTCAGAATCTGAAAAAAACAAAGAAATCTGCTGTGTATCAAGTTATTTGATTCTCTAAATCATTCCATGGCTTTGAATGTCTTTCTCACTTCACTGTATCTCCACAAATTGAAATATCTAAAGAAATATGAAGTTTAGCTGTCAGCTGAAATATTAATTGTAAAGTACGGGCGTTTTTCCAAGTCTATTTCATATACCCTGAAACTTCACTATCCGGGGTCCTGATGGTTCTCCCCCCGTCTGTAGAGGGCTGGGATCTGGACTCGGCTCAGGAACAGTGGATAAAAAGAGGGTGTTTTTGTTAACTTTGGCTGATGTCAAGAACGGAGCCGGAATCCTGTCCTATTCTCGATCTCTCCCCCTTTTCTTTCCTGTATCTTCAGGTCCCCAATAGTTCATGGTAAAAATAAAACAGCACTAAGCCTGGCACCGTGCTCAAGCAGTAGTTAAAGCTGATGGATCGTTGCTGGCTCGTTGCCTGGAGCACGGCGTTATGGGTCTGAGGGGATCTTGGGAACCCCAGGATGTGGAGCTTGGCGCTGGGTACGGATGCAGGAGGGAGTAGGGAGGGTGTTGTGGTTGGGTGGACATGAGGTGTGCGCTTGTATGAACACACAGATCCTGGCATGAATGCATTTTCACATGTCTGTCAAGATAGCAGATGGTTAACAGTAGTGCACACCTCTGCACAAGTTAAAATGGGTCATTCTAGCTATACTCTCTCTCTCTCTCTCTCTCTCTCTCTCTCTCTCTCTCTCTCTCTCAATAGTATATTAGTTGATATTTGAATATATATGATTAGTCATTTTTAGTATGATGCATCTACCATCTGGAAAGCATTGTTTTCTTTTTTGAACATCTGATAATCATTGCAAAAACATCAGATTCGCATATATTATAATGTTAAACCTTGAGAAAACGTCAGCTGAATGTCATCCTAAATTACGTTCTGAGTGGTATTCTAAATTGGCAGCGCATGTTTGTTTTCATGGATGCGTTTCATACTTTCCATAGGTAAATCTGAACCTCTGAAGATCAGGTGTTGGGTCACTACAAAATCTAAAGAAGAAATAGTCAGAAGAAGCTATTTACAAAACTTATTTGTAGAATATTTTATGTTTTTGCATACTTGCATGCACACACACAATGTAAGTAATGAGAACTGGTGGAGAAACATTAAATTGTCATTAAAATGTAAAATTAAAAAAAAATTGCAATATAGTGTTGAAATATGACCCAAACATGACACACAGAAAACTTAATTGTAATTCAAATAATGAATAAAAAAATAAAAAATAAATAAATAATAATAATAATAATAATAATAATAATAATTTAAGATGAATTGAGTTGAAATGACTTAAAAATTCAAGTGAATTGTACTTTTGATTGAACAATTTAAGGCATTTTTTCATGCAGTGAAAAAGAGGGTGCAGTGAAAAACAAAAGCATTAGCACTGATATGTTGTTCTGGTGGGATTATGGAAGAGGTTACAGGGCCGTAGAGGGAGGGTCAGCTGAGGCGGGGTGCTGGAATCCTGGGTAAATCAGGTCTGTCGCTTGGCCCCTTTACCCACGGACAGGTGAGCGATGAGGAACAATGAGGACTTTGTAAGACAGCTGGACAGGTGCACTGTTCACCCTCACAGAGCCTAATGGTACACGCCAGCGCTCCTGCCTCCATGTCTCTCGTTTGCTTTATCTCGTCTCGTCTCAGGCCTCATTTAACATAACTGAGTTTCTCAATGCATGCAAAGAAATACCCTTGAGAATGTACCATAGTTCTGGAATAGTAACCAGTGTGCTATTTGCAGTAAAACCAGGAACAGATCTATAAAACAAGTGTTATGGAAAAATATGAAATGCAATATGTGTCAAAATACACACACACAGTCATGAGCATTCTCATTCTTTTGAACAAAAAAACACATTCAAAATAATAATACAAATAACTACAGAATTCAGAAACACAAGAAATTAGTTTACTTTTAATGTTTAACATTTTCAATGAACATATGACACAAATATATCGCTAACACCTTATAATAACCCTATCAGTTATTAATGTATAACAGTTCAGTAGCTTATAAATATCAATATGTGAATATGTACTGTGTGCAATATGTACATCAAAGTTTTATGACATTCATAACTATTTAATGCATTTTGACTGACTGCTCTGTTTATTGTTGTATACAATGTTTCTTAAAGTTGGGTAATATAAGGTAAGTACAGACATTAGATCTAGGGGTCGTTTCAGAGTTAGTACCTAGTTATTACCCCGTTATTGTAATTACTGTAATAAGTACATACTAGATACATGGGAAACAGGGCTGTAAAATAAAAGTGGGTTACACTTTATTTTAAGGTTCCATTGTTAGTGTTATTATATATTTAAGTACTGAGTGATGTTAATTAACAATGTACTTACTATAGGGTTAGGGTAGGGTAAAGGTTTGGTTTAGGGTTATTTGCATACCATAGTACAGTACTTAAGCAGTAAAATAAAATGTTATCAAGTGCTACCTGTTAATGAAACTTATCATGAAATAAATAAATGCCTTTTGTTTCTTATTGAACTTTTGTTAACTTTTACTTTTAATAACTTATTAATGGAATAATTAATAATAAATGAATAATGAATGAATCCTACTATAGTGAGGCACTATAATATTGTATTATATATAATTACCAGGTAAGGGCGTGTTTACCAAGAGATTAATATTTGGTGCAATACATTATTTAGTTGGATCTTCCGTTCAGTCTGGCCATTGGTCTGAGGATGGTCTCTGACGAGAGGCTGACGGATACCCCTAGGAGACAGAAGAAGGCGGTCCACACTCTAGAGATGAATTGGGGTCCTCGGTCGGAAATGATGTCTTCCGGAAGCCCAAAATGTAGGAAGACTTGGGTGAAGAGTGCCTTCGCGGTTTCCAATGCAGTAGGTAAGCCTTTGAAGGTGATGAGTTTACAGGATTTAAAAAAATCGGTCAACAATGACTAGGATACAGGTGAAACCTTGGGATGATGGTAGGTTGGTCATTAAGTCGATCCCTTGCTCGGGGATCGGAAGAGGGACTAGCTTGCCCTCGAGGAGACTCCTAGAGGTGTTGGCAATGGCGCAGACTGAACATCCCTTGACGAATCGGGAGATGTCCCGGGGCATGGCGGGCCACCAGTAATGGTGGTGAAGGAGCGAGAGGGTCCTTCTCTTGCCTGGATGTCCAGAGCCCGGTGAAGAATGAGCCAGGTCCAGAAGGGGCAGGCCATGGTGAGGCGGGACGTAGAGGCGCCCTTCTGGACCTCCCGGCGGAGCAGGCTGTTGGGCGTTCTCCTGTTGGATCTGCTCGTGGAGCGCCCACTTGATCGGGATGATGACCATGGCTGGAGGGAGGATGGTTTCAAGGTGCTCTGGCTCAGGGTCGGCTTAGTGAAGACGAGAAAGGGCATCCGCCTGGTTGTTCTGGTTCCCTGGATGGTACGTCACCTTGAAATTGATTCTGGTGAAGAAGAGGGTCCAACGGGCCTGATGATGATTCAGCCGTTTTCCATCTCGAAGTTACTCAAGGTTTCGATGGTCGGTGTCGGGAGCTTTTGCAGGACTTGACGGACATGCTCCTCATGCTCCCTCAGGTCACTAGAATAGATGAGGATATCGTTAATATAGACGATGACAAACTTGTTTAAGAATTCACGAAATACAAAGAAAAAGCTTGAAGCGGCAGGGAAGGTCGATGGACGGATGAATCCTTGTTGTAGCGCTTCGTACATGTACTCCTCCATGCCCTTCTGTTCCGGGAGGACAGAGGATAGACGCAGCCCTTGGGTAGAGTAGCCCCAGGCAGGAGGTTGATAGCGCAGTCCCATGGCCGATGGGGTGGGCAGTTTGGTAGTGAACCGCTTACTGAAGACATCCTGGAACGCCCGGTAAGCTGGGGGGATGGCCACGTTGACTTGAGTTTCGTGACTCTCTACTGAGATGGACTGGACAGGTAATGATGAAGGAACTGACAATGATGCTGGACCTTTTTGGCGAGGATGATGAATACAACGATCAAAGCAGTTCTCACCCCATTGCAGGATTTCTCCGGTGGACCAGTGGATATGCGGCTGGTGCAAGATGAGCCAGGGGCGTCCCAGGATGATGTCCGCGGTTGACTCCTCCAGCACCATGAACGTGATGGTTTCCTCATGCAGATGACCAATGCGTAGTGTAAGTGTGGGAAAGAAATGGCGGACACGACCTTGGCCCAGCGGTTTTCCCCGAATGGTGGTGGATTCTGAGGTCGACGGGACAACGTTAACGTTAGGCGGTTTGCTTTTCGAGGGTTTGCTGACTGATGAAGTTTCCCGCTGACCCGGAGTCGATGAGGGCTTGTGCTGCAACAGATGTTGTGAGATCCTGCATTGCCGTTCGGTGGTGGTTAGATGGTATGAGTCGATCTGCATGGGTTCAGGTGCTGGATGTGCGACAGATGTTTGAGCAGACGGAGGATCAGCAGCGGGTGAGGAGAGCAGATAGCCGTTGGCCACAGGAAGATAACCGTTGAGACACGCTTTCTGTTTATGGAATTTGCTTCCATATACAGGGAACATTGCAAGAGAAACCTGCAATCCTCCACCGTGCCGCTGTTGGTTGCTGGTCGGGCCATGGGACTTACGCAGGCAGCTGACGAAGTAGCGGGTGCCGGTGGTGCTGGTGATGATAAACTAACAAGGGTAGCGGTGGAGGGAGTGTCGTGAACCAGTGAGGACCGTACTGCGTGAACCAGCGTGGTGAAGTGGTCTGCGGTGCGGTCCCCGTCTGTGTCCGAAGAGCTCTGCATTTGGTCTGGTCTTCTGTCAGACACACATGAGGACACAGATGGATTAGTGCAAGGGCAAGATTTATTAACAGAGGTTTCAGACACAGGTGATACTTAATGGGATGGTGACACTCAGACGAAGGACGATGAAGGTAAAGACGATGAAGGTCCTGTTGAAGAGGGAACACAGATGAAGGCTTCTAGGCAGGACAGGTAGTCAATGATGGATTCGGTGCGAGACCAGACAATGGGAGTGAAGGTGAGCCGGGTTTATATAGTGGTGACTGGTGATGGTGCCCAGGTGTTTAGAATGATGTTGATGGAGAACGAGTGGGCGTGGCAGTGACCGATGATTGTGAGGGCGTGACAGTCTGCATAACTTAAAGTGTAACTTCGCATATTTTCAACTCTAGTATTTTTTTCTGTAATAAAATGTTGGTAGTACGGCATGTAAATGGACAATGTTTACTCATTCTCCATGCTACCTGGACAGAGAAATGCACACACACACACACACACACACACACACACACACACACACACACACACACACACACACACACACACACACACACACACACACACACACACACACACACACACACACATGTTGGTCTATGTGGTTTACAGGGACTCTCCATAGGCGTAATGGTTTTTATACCGTACACACTGTATTTTCTATCCCCTTACTCTGCCCCTACCCCTAAACCTACCCATCACAGGAAACATTCTGCATTTTTACTTTCTCAAAAAAACATTATTTAGTATGTTTTTAAGGCCATTTGAATTATGAGGACATTTGATATGTCCTCATAAACCACATTTATAGTGTAATACCAGTGTAATACCCATGTAGTTATACAAATTTGTGTCCTCATAAACCACATAAACAGGCTCACACACACACACACACACACACACACACACACACACACACACACACACGCGTCTGGTGCGCTATCTTTCTGGGGACTCACCATAGACGTAATGGTTTTTATGCTGTGCAAACCATATATTCTGTTCCCCTACACTGCCCCTGCCCCTAAACCTACCCATCACAGGAAACTTTCTGCATTTTTACATTTTCAAAATAACTTATTATGTATGATTTATAAGCTTTTGTACCCATGGGGACCACAATTTAGGTCCCCACAGTGACACCCGTCCCCATGAGTCTGTGTGCATTCAGGTTGAAATCCCCACCAGGCTAGAAAAACATGTATACACACACACACACACACACACACACACACACACACACACACACACACACACACACACACACACACACACACACACACACAGCATTTGAATTAATTAAACAGAAACTTTTTGAACATTAATATTACTATTATGCACGCAGGGTTAAGCTCTGCTGTAGTTGGCTGCTACATAACAGCAAAAAACTGAAAAAAATCTTGGAAAGTACGTGTTTTGAGCACCAGCGAATCTAAAGAGAATGTCTGTATATGTCACTGTATCTGCATTTTATTCTAGACTGGCAAGAGAAAACAAGCATGGCTTGCAGCACTTAAGTTTAAATACTCCCCAAATAAGGTATATGTGCGCTCTAATCATTTTGAGGAAAAGATCCCATGAAAATCACCCTGATCGGGAGCTGCATTTAGCATATGAGCGCGAGCATCATTTGGCGGACAACTTCGTGTCATCTACTCGCTCATTAAAGTTTGGTGAGTGAGGTGTGGACAAAAGACAATAATTGCTACACCGTGAAGTGATGGCACTATGAAGCCATGTTCTTTTTAAACCATTTTCATAGGTTTAACATTACATTATCAGCTCGGAAAACACCAGAGACCAGAAATCTAAAGCATCATTCGAGTACGTGACTTCCGCGTTTAGAAAACGATTGATACTTCCGCATTTTGGTATCCTCGCCCGCCAACAGTCAGTCGACAGAGGGTTATTAACAGAATAGTTATTTTAAGAGTAGGTTTATCACTGAAAATTGTACCATACTCTGTCCACTTTATAAACAGCATTATGGTAAAAGGAACACAATGGCAACAGTTTTCTGTACACAACGGCTGAACTTCAGGAGGAACTGACAGAACAGCTGCTCAGTTTGTCTTAAAACACTGTGTTTGCAGTCATCCAGTTTGAAATGTTGACAACAAACATGGAGGTTTTTCCGTTTTTTGTTCTCTCCATATTTATGATGCTTTGCATACTTTAGCCACTGCCTACAACACACTGGATCCGTGACCAGAAACCGAAAGTAACTCACTCCTGCTTACCTTTTTCTCTAATAATTCTTGCACCTGGGAACAATACATAGTTGTTACCATTATGACTAAAAGTTTGCTAAGTATTTTCCAATAAACCAAGATGGTATTTGAATCTGGTAAGCGTATCCGTAGCAGACTGGTGTAAGTAGCCTTGGATTGCAACGTGAACTCTTCTGCAAAAGGGAAGACAACTGTCTGTTTTCTGTAGCCAACTTTTATTTAAAGCTCATTTATGAAGGTGCAAAGCAACTGAGCATGTGTGAGAGTGGAATTTGAATCTGTAGAGCATATCCACACATGTGTATCAATACATTTGAAGTCACAGAGAAAAATCGAGTTGAGTTTATGAGTTGTAAACTTTATTTTCTCACCTACTCAACAGTTACACCTTTACACATTCTTCACTGCAGGTGCACAAATCCTATTCTACGAATTACAAATGAAGAAGCTCATATGCTCAAATTTTTGCTTCAGTTGCTGCAGTGATATAATGCAAATCACAGTCATACACCCGTATGAAAAATGTGAGGTCACGGACAAATTTTGCACATCCGCAAATTAACATGTGATCAATACAATGAGAGTTGCACACTTGTGGAATATCTGGTCATAAATGCATTACTTTTCTAGGATATATTTCGTCAAATCCAGCCACTACAACTGCTTGAATCTACTGCTATGAGTTTCAAAGCAGTTTTTTTGCCTTAAAATGTCTAAAAAGTTCTACGCGGTCTCACTTTTGCACAATACTAAGTGAAATGTGGAGCAAAAGTGATTTGTGCATCTGTGAGGCAGCGGCAGGCCCTAACAGAGCAGAGGATTTCGACCAATCAGAAGAGCTCGTTTTAAGCCGGTGGGGCGCAACCGAGAAAGGGGGAAAAAAAAACATGAGCATCTCCCGAGCAGGCGATGTCAAGTTTACAACTCATAAAAGATTTTTCTCTGTGACTTCAAATTTATTGATACACGTGTGGATATGCTCTACAGCTACAAATTCCACCCTCACACGTGTTCAGTAGTTTTGCACCAAAAATACCCATTCATACTCATTCCGCCTGCAGTGAAGGACCCCTTTAAGTCATTTCAGGCTGAGCAAACTCCTTAGGATTTAGAAAACAACAAAGGTGCCAATCACCAATTCTGATAGTATTATAAAACTTCTTGAGCTTTGATCAGAATTCAGTGTCACTGATGTGATGAAATACATTTTTGCAGTCATAAATGGAGTGATGTGCTTTCACTCTGAAGCCTTGGCCACCCCTTTTGATTTATAACAAATTGGTTTGATTGTGCAGCTGGATTTGTTACAGTAAACATTCACTAGCATACTAGTATTAACTTGATACTATGCTTCTATTCTTTCCATTCCAGTGAGTCGGTTGACATCTGTGTCATTGAGTCGTGTATATATTTCCTGTACAGTAATCACCGTGCCATAGATGATCAGGCTATATGAGATGTCGCATAATTAGTTGGTTATGTCTTGTGGTGGCTGCCTAGCATATGCCAAGTTGCCTTTGAGTTATTGCTTTTGAAAGGTATGCAGAGCAGACTCAAAATGAAGGGAAACATCTCAAATTATTTGAGAAGTGCTCTGGCTTGAGGATCGAAACCAGTATGGTTTCTTTTTCCACAGTGGCACAAGGCCGTCTGCCCAAAGGCAGAGTTTGCCCACCCAGTCGCAATCGCAAAAATGGTTTTATTATTGTTTGAACGTGAAAATAAAGGTTAATTCTCACATTTCCAGGAATCTCAGAAGCAGAAGTCATCATCGTTGAGTAAACTTTTATAGTTGTGAATGGAAACTAAAACAAAGTATATATAAATATATATATATATAATTTTTTATTTTTTTATTTTTTTATTTGCTCGAATAGCAAAAGAAAAAAAACTGCATAATAGCGTTTTTATGGCTTTCCAAACAAGGAAAAAAATTGAAATTGATTACTTTAGTCAGAAGAGAGAAAGATGTCAATGTGTTGTATTAGGCCCTCGTTTACACCTGGTGTTTTTTGTCTTTTTTGTCCACCACTTCTATCCTGATTTCTTTGAGGGGAGGGTGTATGGGCCTGGATAGAAGTATATATATATATATATATATATATATATATATTTTTTTTTTTTTTTTTTTAGATCTTTCGATCTTTTGATCTAATGGACAATCGTTTCTTCTCTGACAGACACAAGACCACAGCGAAAGCTGTGTGTGTGTGTTACAAATCAGGAATGGTGAGAGAACTTTGAGCTTGGTATGTTTTTTCCGTCTTCAAACTTCGGTCTTCAGCTGACAAAGTTTAAATCCCGTCTGGCTAGCGTGCTTCCCATAATGTTTACTCATTAGGTCAATAGCCTGAGAGTTTGTGACCACATTGGAGCACATTAACATTTACACTATGAAAGCGATCAGGTCCAATACATTACCTCTGGAAGTGGTTGAAAGTGGACAAGCACAAAAAGTTTTAGACCCTGTTTACACCTGTATATAGAGTCGTCCACTTTGACCAAAACGCATCTTAATGCCAGGTGTAACCAGAGACTCAGAAACACACACAGCACAGTTAACCCATTTTCTGACATTTAAATCCAAAACAATATAACAAAGTATTATAAATGGCATAGCATTATAAATGTTCTTAGCTTTTGTCTTCTGGTGATTGTATTATGCTTCCAAATGTCCATGTATGAAGATAATCTTGATAAAGAAAACATCTAAGAATTATAAACTTTTGTTGTTTTTCTGCGATAATTCTAAAGGGGTTTCTGTTGAGGGATTCCAAGGGATACCAAAAATACGTCATTACTGCAGCACTCTACATTTTGTAAAGATGATCTGCAAACCTGAGCCTTATGGCATGAATTTAAAAGGAGGAAGTGATGTGTATCAAACAGGAAGCCATGTTGATAAATCTTTCAGAAGGTTGACCCTGGTTATGGGACCATTTGACTCACTTACCTTCCTAGCTGTATTGGAGCATAGCCAGCTGTTCATGTTATAGACTGGAGATACGCCAACTTCCTCATGCTGCCAGTCACCTCATGCACTGGCATCTGGCCATACAGATAAAGACCCGGCTAAACCTTCACACATACCCATTCTTTAATCCCTTGGCTTTACTTTTTCCCTGTAGATCGATTAGACCCTCCTGTAGATTGTAGTTGAATAGGCCATTAAAGATGAAAATATTGTATAATTCCTGTGCTTGATATGAATTACATATTTGAACTTACCGCAGTGTAAATGCACTGGAAACATTTTAAAAGTCAAACAATCCCATGATTGTCTTCACAGACATGATCTAAGAACTGTTTACATAAATTATACAACAGCGAAGCAAAAAAAAAGTGAATGTACAATAATAAAATCATTGTGAAATTTCATCTCACTCCTTCCGTGGAAATCTGTAGACGCTGGAGTGATTCCCAAACCACAACAATTTGTGATTCCTATTCCCTGAATCCCTACAGGAGTTTTCTTTTTCCAGAGAGTAGGTCGTAAGGATGACCACTACCGAATGGGCGGCTCTCCAGAAAGTGTCTTTCCCTTGTTTATTGTGCACACCTGCTCTTCTCTTCATCCTGTCGTATTGCAGAATATTACTGTGTTACGTGTTCTGGCACGTGTGATATTTGTATGATCTAGTCTCTCTGGTGAATTTCAGGATTCAGTAAGTATTTGCCTTGCTTGTTCAGCATTGGGATCCTTTTAGCATCAAGGGCTTGTTTTGCCACAGTGCTGTATTATGCAAGCAGTTTTCTAATGCTTTTGGAATGAAACACACTTCAACCAATGTTGAAATTGTCCTTTTAAATGGCTTTTGTTTGGAATAACAATCCATCGTGGAATTTCACAAATATATTTTACTGTATTTTATACATTTTAAATCTTTTGCTAAAATAATTATATAAAAATAGAATTATATCATGATAAATGATTATCCTTTTTTTTGGAGTTTATATATTAACATCTACATTTCAACAAATATTGTATAATATAAAAAAATTAAATTGTGGTTCTAATTCTTAACCTTTACCTTAATATTTTGTCACAAAAATATTCAAAGGCAAAGTTTTGTTTTCAAAATTTATTTTAATCTATGATTATTCTTAGTTTCTGTTAATTCAATTTTAGGATTCCAGAAGTTTTAAGGGCTGAAAGTTCTTTAAGGTTCCCACTCTTTTTTAACCAACAAAATGTTTTTTTAAGTCATCTGTGATTTAGATAAGTATTAAGCATAAGGACTTAAAAATAAATAATAATAATAATAACCAATATTGTTTTTACAGTTCGGCATAACTAAATAAACGGTATATGTATTATTTAAAAAAACGTTTTTATTATTAACAATGTAAACTGTGTAGACTGACGCAGGCTAGAGTGAAATGGTTGAATAAAGTTATTTTTGTTTGTTTTTGCGCAAAAAAAGGTATTATCGTCGCTTCATTAAATGAACGTTGAACCACTGGGAGTCACATGGACTATATTAATGATGGTTTTTCCTACCTTTCCTGGCCTTGAAAGTGTTTATTAAATTGCTGTTTATGTAGGGACTGAGATGTCTCAGATTTCATAAAAAATATCTTCATTTGTGTTCTGAAAATGAACGAAGGTCTTGCGTTGAGTAATTAATGACAGAATTTTAAAGTTAAAGATTTCTTAAAGTCATCTCCAGGCCTGCTTAAGTTTTTTGAGACGCCCTTATAGGCCCTGGCCCCCTGGTTGACAACCAAAGAGTTGATATGTGGTCTGGATGTGTTGCTCAATTTAATGTTATGGTTAAGCAAAAAATAAAAAAAGAATAGATTTCTGTGATGTGCAGGCAGTGTTAGGATTTGAATGTATCATTCTTAGCCCTTCACATTAGATTCAATTAGTTCTGGATCATTTCATGAGCACACTGCTTTTTGTACATGTCAAATATTCGTTTATTGGATGTTAAACAGTTTCTGTTCACATTTTCTGCAAGGTTTTTGGCCACTTTTGAAGGTTTTTCAACATTTTTGGCAGCTGAAATTTCAGTGCACCTTTAGATCAGTTTGAAGATTAATTTAAAGGTGCAACTTTTCCAAGAAGGTTTTAACAAAAGTAAAACTAAGCTAGAAGCTAAGGACGCTGTCCGAGACTTCACACTCTTACACATTAGCTGGCTGTTGGTCATCTTGCAGAGCATCATAACCCACTCCTTAATACAAGACACGACTTGGCATTGATATCTCCAAATGTTCTAAACTAAAGCCAATACGTCCATATCGCAGTGCAGGTTTCTGGAACTGAATGACCAGAAGTGGGCTTCCCATAATCAACTAGTGACTCAAACAACTGGCCCACAATGCTCTTTTTGCCGGGAAGAGGGTGTTACGTTAACCCTAAACAAAGTGGCCTCCAAACCCGCCATCACGGGGAGTATCAGATCAACTGCTTTGCGGTAAGACATGCCTGGAAGAGTCCATGCGTAAGCTCATCGCATTGCACTGACTGGAGCTTCCCCATCACACAATGGCACAGCAGAAGAAAGGCAAACCAGAGCGTGCAAGTCTCAGGCCCAACACAAACACATCTGTGGCCGAGGAACGCACCACACACCATGCGCGTTAAGTGCTGGACGTCCTGTCGGGGAACGTGCCCACTCGATTTATTGTGCGGTCAGAACAAAAAAATGGCACAGCTTGTCCCTCTTGGACTTTTAAAGATGGGTCTGCCTTCTCCCCTTGATTGCCTTTCAGCTGGAGTTTGTTTGCCACAGACAAATGTGAAACGCTTTCCCCAATCCTATTTCCCCGGAACATTGGCACTGGATTTGGAAAGGCGCCATATGAAAGATTGAGAACACAGTAATACTGTCAAAATTTGCATTGCTTTCATCACTGGCGCAGAGAGATCAGGTTCATCTGTTTCATAAAAACCACATATTATCGTGAGCTACATGTTTCCATGTATTATCTAAAAACACGCCAGCACTTTTCCTGCGTTGGGTGCAAGTAACAGTATCGGGTTACCCCTTTTTCTGTATTGGTCATTTGTAATAGTGTTTAGATTTACTTTAGTGTAAATCTCTCACAGGTTCTCGAATGAATGTTCCATCTGGAGAAACCATCAGCTTTCTGTGTGCCGTTAAATTTCAGCGTGGGGTGCTGCGTGTTCCCTGCTCTCTACTTCGAATCACGTAGAGGGGCAATGGAAATCTAAATAACCCATGACACAAACTACAAAAACTTCACTCTTCTCCTGTTTTTTTAAAAAAAAGCGGTTCCAGAAGAAAAGTTTAAGGTGGATTCTCAGGAAGCTCTTCCAAAGGCAATCAGCAGACCCTGACAAATCACGAAAGACATGGGAAGTCATAGCACTTTATGTTCCAGAACTACTGCTTCTGGAAAGAGGACATGTAAGCCTCTATATATTTATGATGTCTCTACGCTCTTGAAATCTTTAGAAATAGTGTTTGCTTCCCTTTCCTGGGTTCCTTCTCTCTCTTAAATGGGTAGTTAACCTCAAAATTACAATCCTATCACCATTTACTGACCTTCATGTAATTTCTAAAGTAATTTTGGGGAAAACTTGGAAACAAAACATTTGTTGGAATGCATTTTGGAACTGATGACTTTTCCTGTTCCCAAAAGTGTCTAGCTCCAAAAAGAACATACGAGTAGCGTAAAAGTAATCCATACAACACTAGTGGTTTAACCAAAGTCTTCAAAAGTGATATGATGATTTTGGTGAACAATGCCGAAATGTGTTTATTCACTCCCAAGTACCAAATCAAATCAGCACCAAATTTCCCCTCATTGGTTCGTGTCTCAATCAGGGCTTGATGTTAACTTATTTTGCCCACCAGCCACTGTGGCAAGTGGTTTTCCAAAGTTACTAGCCCCTCAGCATTTCCACTGGCCACGGTTTTGACATTGATACATTATCTCATAATTTGGGAGCCGGTATATTAGGCTGCTGTCACTTTTAGACCTGAAACACACATATCCTAGCCTGACGTGGTCATACTCAATTCTAGTCTGAATATAATAAGTCTGAAACTGCTCCAATGGGCTGTGATTATGAGGCGTGTTTCAACCGAACCAGGAAAGACCTCAATTGGATAGAGCTACAACCAATCAGAGCAACGAAGCAACCTTAACAGAGCTCAAATGCACTGTGTTGCTAAGTCCGCATTTTTTTCCCCCGCAGGTTGTTTTCTATGTCCGCGGGTTGAAGCGAAGTCCTATTATGTGATATATAGACCCATGAATGTTAATTTTAGCAGGCAACCTTGCCAAAATAACACACATTTTACCCCCCCAAACAAAATTTTTTTCCTGGAGAACCCCCCAAGAAGCTTTTGTTGAGGGCTAGTAGTTGGCGGGTTTTGTTGTAAAAACTTGGCAACCCTGTCTGCACGTGCGCTGGAATAAACGGTCTTTGCCGGTGTTGTAAAAAAAATAAAAGAATTTAATGATACACAGAGTACTTACCCAACATGATAATCATTTCTGAGAGAAATTGTGAAGGTGAATGCATATACAAACAAGCTCTCTGTTTAAGATTTGAACAAATATAATCCAAGCCCCTTTGATGACGTGCATGATTACGTTTCTGTTTATCATCTGTCCATCATCGTCTAAAGCCCGCCCTGATGATTTCATTGGTCCGAACAGTTTCTGTTTGGGGATAGTTACTCCTCTATGGAGCGAGGCCAGACTGAACTGCTCGATCTAAAAATTTTGTGGGCGGGGCTAAATTCGGCTGGCATCCAGGGTACACATATCCATTATACTGTTACACATGCGTTTTCTTTTTCAACTGTTTACATTCACTCAAAACATATCTGACAGTTTATGTGAATACTCGCCAAGACCGCCATTTTGACATTATTTTGTGTGTATTTGACTGTTTAAGTGAAAAATAACTACATTTAGTACTGAGAAGCAGATTTATGTGCACACAACATCTGCAGGAATGAGTGAAATTACACACAATACACGTAATCCTGCACCGACATTCAAGCCCTGTAACACCAAGATTATTAATCTTGAACAAAGGAAACGAGTGAGGGGAGGCGGGATTGTGTGCAACTCGCTGTCAGAAAGATGTGAGAGAGAAAAAGTCTAGCTGGGATTGTGTATATAATCTGCGTAAATGTATTTATTGGAAGCGTTAATTTCAGTATCGATAAGTATTGACAACATTACATGACATTGACAATCAATATTTTTGACAACATTATTATTTCGGATGCCGTTTTAAAAGACTACAATTGAAAAATGTATATTGTATATAAAATTCAACCCGCCAAAGTAGCTAGTTGGAGTGACTACATTTCACGCCACTGCTGAAATACACCCGCACTGGATTTTAATTGATTTGAGTATGAATAACCATTTCAATTTAGCTCTATTCATTGTGCCATTGGGGCTTAGATTACTTTTACGCTCTATCCTTTTTGGAGCTTGAAACATTTGGATCCCATTGACTTCCACTGACATCAGATGAAACATTCTTCAGAGTATCTTCTTTTGTGTTTTGTAGATGTAGGAAAGTCATGTATGTTTGAAATGACATGAAGGTATGTATATTATTAAAAGGTTTGTTTTTGGGTGAACTGTCCCTTTAATTGGACTAAACAGGGGTGCTGTTCCATTCATAATGAATAATGTCTGGGCTCATTCCGGATGTTTCCGAAGACAAGGCTGGAAAAATTGGACCCTTAAACCAGCTGGTGTCGAACCAGGAACCACTAACGTCAGTTGTCGGAGGTGGTATACAATAAAAGTAAAGTTTTCAGCAGGCCATTTGTAACAGGCATAGCAGTTATAGATATGGGCTGGTCCAAACGGTTGTAGGTTCAATCTTTAGATAAAATGTTGTATCGATTACTTAGAATCCAAAAGCAAAATAGTAAATACAAATGTAAAGCAAGTGGGTAATCCTAAAGGATCAAGCAGCGAATTTTCCATGTAATTATTAGCAGCATAAAGTAAGTGTTGAGACGTGTATTATGGGACGGTACGTCATTGGCTCCTTTGAATACTTTCATGTCTTAGGTCATACTGGCCATTTCCTAATTTCCAGACTCTTAAGTGTACTTTGTGCCATTGACCAAGAGTTATTCAAGTTCTCCATTAGCGCACAGTGGTAGAAAATAAGAAACCCTGAGCACCCTGATTTCAGTTTGATAAGTATAATATCAACATGAAAGTCTCTCCTTTACCTTTAAAACCTGTTTTTAAGAAATACATTCTAAAAAATATGATTTGTCGGCCTATTTTTGTTTTGGGGTCAAATTCTGGATACATAACGAAACTTCATGGTTGCATAAAAGTCTCCACAGGAAGCCAAGAAGTTGAAATGTGTATATTTTCATCTCTGAGAAGTCCTCTGACATGCTCTAAAATGGTATGCTCCTGGGATATTCCTACACCTCACTGACCCCCTGCAAAGTTGCTGAAGATGCACATTCAGAGGCATACAGCAAAGTTTGAGTTCACTGAATAGTCTCGATTGTGTAAATAAAATAGGAAAATGTTGACCAGTGAGTAAGTCTTTAGCCATTAGCACAGAGGAAAAAAATATGCTTTTGGACTAAAGACATTTACAGTAAATGTGATTAGTTTATCCACCATGAAATACCTTCCTTCTAACTTTTTCCTCCTTCAAAATGTTCTGAAATCACTTGTTATAAAATACCATGATTCAATTTTGGAAAAAACTAAGCAAAAAAACAACAACAAACTATTTTGTTAAAAACATTTTTTAAAACCAATTTGAATTTTGAATGTGTAACGATAAAACATGTTGGAAATTTGGTACATGCGTATGTACACCGATCAGGCGTAACATTATGACCACCTTCCTAATATTGTGTTTGCACCATTTTTGCTGCGAAAACAGCCCTGACCCGTCGAGGAATGGACTTCACTAGACCCCTGAAGGTGTGCTGTGGTATCTGGCACCAAGATGTCAACAGCAGATCCTTTATGTCCTGTAAGTTGCGAGGTGGGGCCTCCATGGACCAGACTTTTTTGTTCAGCACATCCCACAGATGCTCGATTAGATTGAGATCTGTGTGATTTGGAGGCCAAGGCAACCCTCAAACTCTTTCAAAATCTTCAAAATGTTTGCTTTGTGGCAGGGCACATTATCCTGCTGAAAGATCCACAGCCACCAGGGAATACTGTTTCCATGAAAGGGTGGAGTTTGGTCTGCAACAATGCTTAGTTAGGTGGTACGTGTCAAAGTAACATCAACATGATGGCAGGAACCAAGGAACATTGCCCAAAGCATCACACTGCCTCTGCCAGCTTGCCTTCTTCCCATAGTGCATCCTGGTGCCATGTGTTCCCCAGGTAAGCGACACACATGCACCCGGCTGTCTACGTGATGTAAAAGAAAACATGATTCATCAGACCAGGCCACCTTCTTCCATTGCTCTTTGGTCCAGTTCTGATGTTCACATGCCCATGGACAGGGGTCAGCATGGGTACCCTGACTGGTTAGCGGCTATGCAGTCACATATGCAACAAACTGCGATGCACTGTGTATTCTGACACCTTTCTACCAAACAGACCAGCCTTTGCTCTCTACGTCCATTAATAAGCCTTGGCTGCCCATGACCCTGTCGCCAGTTCAATCAATCAATCAATCACTTTATTTATATAGCGCTTTTACAATCACGATTGTGTCAAAGCAGCTTCACAGTGTTAAACAGGACAATATTGCAACAAAATTTGATTTGGCTCTACAGTTGTTCTGAAGAAGACAGTGATGTTATCAGCTTATTTTAATTTATCAAATAGCAACAATGTTGGCAGATCAGTATTATAGTTTATAGAATTCAATAAAACCTAATTCATACATTTTATTTGTATAATTAGTTGAATAACTTTGATCATAATTTTAGTGTCCCCAACTGAGCAAGCCAAGCCAAAGGCTAAAGTGGCAAGGAACCAAAACTCCATCAGGGCATGATGGAGAAAAATAAACCTTGGGAGAAACCAGACTCAGTCGGGGTGCCAGTTCTCATCTGGCCGATTGTAACGCCGTGTATGATTATTATTCTGGCAACCTTACAGGTCAGAAATCATATAAGATCGGAATATTCAAAATTTCAGGGTATCACGCAAGAGACGGGTTTATTTAGGATGGCGCGTTGATTACACAAGAGTATGAATACTTGAAAGATCGGAATTATTGTGCCGGAGACGGGTTTTGACATGACGTACCGGTGAGGCAAATTCAGAGGAGACACCAATTGACACGGCTCAGCAGACACTCCAGGATGCGTTGGTCATGTCCAGGCGCAGGTCCACCATCCGATCCGGACACGGCCCGGATCCGGGATAAACCTAGGGAAAAACAGAGGGACTAACATTAGCGTAGATGCCACTCTTTTTATGATGTAACGAGTACATCAAGTGTAATGGGAAGTGTTCCCGGTTCCGGCTGACCTAGTTAATGCAGCCTAACAATCAGTCAATTGATTTGAATAATGAGAGTTAAAAATGTTCTATGTGTATGCCATTGTAAATAAATGCGTTTTTAGTCTAGATTTAAACTGACAGAGTGTGTCTGCTACCCGAACAATACTAGGAAGACTGTTCCAGACTTAAGTTGCCAAGTAGGAAAAGGATCGACCACCTGCAGTTGATTTAAATATTCTAGGTATTTTCAACTGGCCAGAGTTTGGAGACCGCAATCGACGTTCACCACTGTTCCTTCCTTGAACCACTTTTGACAGATACTGACCACTACAGACCGGGAACACCCCACAAGAGCTGCAGTTTTGGAGATGCTCTGACCCAGTCGTCCAGCCATCACAGTTTGGCCCTTGTCAAACTCGCACAAATCCTTAAGCTTGCCTATTTTTCCTGCTTCTAACACATCAACTTTGAAGACAACATGTTCACTTGCTGCCTAATATATCCCACCCACTAACAGGTGCTGTGATGAAGAGATAATCAGTGTTATTCACTTCACCTGTCAGTGGTCATCATTTTATACCTGATCGGTGTATATGGGCCATTGGCAAAGCTTCAATTTTGTTTTTTGATTTTTACCTCAAAATTTTGAGATGTGAGTAATGAACAGTGTGTTCAAACAAGTTTCAGTTGTTAAATATTTTTTTTACTTTTTAAAATAGGTTTTTTGACTCTTTTTATGTCAGACTGTATAACCAAATAGTTGGATATACTCTGGTTGTACCAAAATTGCTACCACAGTACCAATACCCATGTTTGAAATGAACAGTTTTTTTACCAGTATTTAAAAGAGATCTACAAACCTTTTTACGCTCCCACCAGGATCAGTTGGGGTCCTCTGGATGATACATTATCATATACCGTTAATATAATAAAAGAGCAGTTGTGTGCAGCTGCTCTTTTGTGAATACCCTGAAAATTGAGAATATACAAACGTATATGTTTTATAACCGAAAATAATGCCATAGTGTTTAGTTTTAAATTTTTATTTAAGAAACAATTTTAAATGGTTTATGTAGTCTGTATTTTATCATTGTGTTGCACCACCTAACATTTTGGGGATTTAAGATAAACATAAAATAATATGTATTATTTAAATGTAAAAAATAATAATATTTAAACTAAATAGGTTTTCACAAGTTCACACGTACATCAAATTAAATAGAGTAAAGATAATGCGTATTTGGTGTGTTGTCTGAGGGAGGGCTCAATTCATTATATTATTGTAAATGTAAATAATGAACTTGGACACAAAAATATGCACGTCAAGAACTATGAACTAATAATTATAAATGGTTCTTGAGCAGAATGCATCATATTAGAATGATTTCTGAAGGAAATATAAAATAAAAAAGACTGATTTTACAATACTTTCAAAAACGGTAAACATTTTTACTGGCACTGTACAAAAGTGTACAAATCATATGATTAGGGTGCTTTTTTATCAGTTCTGTTTGATGGAAAAGTAAAGTTTTTTCAGAGGTACAGAAAGTTATTCTATTAAAAAAAAATAGCATAATTGATGAATCGTTCACTATAACATAGGGGCATTTATTAAGAAAACACAGGATCAGTTTTGATTTCATGTCGAGAGTTATTTGGATGCCACCACAAGTAGTAACTCAACCAGCAGATACTTTCATCCCCACTGTATCCCAGTCCATCCCTCTGAGAATTAAGTTATGCCTGTTGCCGTTTCCCACACAGAAATACCTGACCCATTCAGCATATCTGCAGGTTTTAACGCCTCATATCTCATCTGCACATCTAGAAGCTTCCAAAAAATTATATATCATTTTATTGGACCAGCCGCAAAGTACTTCCTCCACATCTAGCCAGGTTGTTTATCCCAGAAAGAATCTGCGAGAGAGAGAGAGAGAGAAAAAATGAGACGAAGAATGGGAAAAAATTGTTTATAGAAGCAGCTAATACTATTTTCCCTCAGATGTTTTTGTGTTGTTACATTAACAGTCCTCCATACGCCCGGGATCACAGAGCCAGGGTAATGGCCAGGAACAAAGAGTGTTGCCGTAGCAACAGGGGAGCCGAGAAGGTCATCGAGGGTCAGACAGTCAGTGGAACACTTGAGGGACAATAAAATAAATCATATTGCCTCCAGAGAAGTGTCTGATTTAAAACACTTTAACCAAGCATTGAGAATGTCTGGAAAATGAAAAGAAATGGTGAGAGGAGGGCAGCTGCTGCGTGTTAGTCTGTAATGAGATCGTCTCTGTGGCCCTTCTACTCCTGCGCTCCATTGCAGAATGGAAAAAGGCCTTTTAATCTTCCTGAAGAGGCCCCGGCTCTTGCCTGCTTTTTCATGTGGCTGTGCGCGTGCGGGCCTGCAATATTTTCACAGTTTCATCTTTCCTTTTTTCTCTTGACCCTTCATTTCACTGTAATAATTGGTTTAAATTAGGTAAACTTAAATTAATGGGATACTTCACCGATTAGCATTAAGCTTTGTATCAGTAGAAATGATCAGTAGAAATTATGCTTCTCTCCCTCATGTCCCCCTGAAACGAGATATTTCTGTATTTTGTGTCTGGGGAAAAAACCTCTGATGATGCAAAAATTGCCATTTAGCGTCATCGGAGGCTTTTTTTGGCCAGAGGCTAGAGACTGCAGCCAGTACTATAGGAGCAAGTAACGCATGTTTTCATACGCATGGCCACTTGGCCATTCGTAACAGAGCTGTGCGGAGCAAAGCACGTTGTGCCGTGACAGGCAGCGGGAGCGGGCCGGTGATTAATGTTGATGAGTGCCAGCTGCGTGGCACACCGGTCTCGTCTCGCGGCCATGTGACGGGAGCATAAAAGGAGGAACAAGAGCTGCGGAAGACGAGAGAGGACCAGGCCTGGATTTATGTTGAGCTTTGTTTTATGTGTTTGTGGGCAGTCGTCCATGAGGGGCTGCCCACGTTTTATTTTGTGTGTGTTTGCGGGCAGTCGTCCGTGAGGGGCTGCCCGCGGTTTTACTTTCGGTTTGTTTATTTCTTTTGAATAAATGTTGAATGTTCGCCGGTTCCCGCCTCCTTCCTTCCCATCTACGAACCGCGTTACACACGTGTTTTGCAATGAATTCCTATGAAAGTTAAGCTTCCATAGGCATGAACTGAAAACACGCCAGACTGGACTGACTGTGAACCTGCACGAATCTTATTACCTCAGCTGTACACGTTCACTAAAGGCATATCCGACTGTGTTTACCTGAATGCTCACCAGACCGTGCATTTTTACATATGTTTGACCATTCAAACCGAAATAATAATCTACAAAATAAAATGAATCGCGATCACATGTTGTCTGAAAGGCGTGTGTGCACGCTTCACGTCAGAGTCCGGCAGCACGAGCACGTTCTGCGCCGCGCTTATTTTTTCTTATGCCCGCATATTTCTGTTGCTTTCTTTGTCATGCGTTGCGTGTATATATTTAACTCTTCTACTTCCAATGTTTAGCAAATGGTGGAAGCAGAGCTCTGCACACACGTTCTGACACCTGCTGTCACACATTGACGCAAGTTAAGAAATACAGCTCATATTAGCGCTGTCCTCCTTAAGGTACCGGTACTAATAAAAGTCCATATCGTACCGTTTGTAATAGCAGGGTATCGCAATACTTTTCTACTACCGGTATATTGTGCAACACTAATTATAACACAGCACACATAAATATAAAAATGCCTACATGTCATAATGGATAGTTATTGCATGCATCAGAATGACCTATTTGCAGTAATGACGAATGAAATTGGCTAATTATTTGACCAATCGTGCCAATACATTTATATGTACTTAAACTGACTTGTCAGGTTGAGGGTGTTTATATTCTGTCATGCAAATAGTGAATCCGCCATTGAGCAAGCGCCACTGGCTTTTAAAGGGAATGGGAGATGAAACTCTGACTGGCTTATTTCACTTTACGGCCGAAACACACCCATGACTCTTAAAGAAACTAGGTGCAACACTTTTGGACCATTCTCCAGGCACACCAACCATTTTCCCGCCGTTAAGCAAAAGTGGATTTGGACACGCCCCAAGTGTGCACTTTAGACCATGCGCTCAGATAATTAAAATAGGGCCCACTATTTATGATTTGGAGTTTAGAAAAAATTTAATGTGCTTTATTTTTACTTTTGGTTAGGTTAGAGGTTCAAAGACAAAAAATCCTGTGGAAATTGCTTTCTGTTCATCATCATAATTTACTCACAGTAGCTGGCATTTAACATTCAGACTGTGGGGTCAAAGTTTATGTCTGGTATTTCCTATCACTATGAAAAACGTACAGAATTGAGGGGCACAGACTGAATGTTCCACATTATTACCTGGTTAGGAAAACATTGGGAGGAACCGAGCCAGTCACAGTGAACGGCCGTGCTAATAGTGACGTGAAGACAAAACAGGAAAGTCTCTGACGACGTTTTATTAGTAAGAAGTATAAACTTTATGGGACGTTTGCTCTGAGGCCACGTTATTGAATTCAAAACTTGAGCTTCCTGAGTTCCTCTTTTTCTCTGCAGGGATATTAGATGATCCTTTAGAAGTAATTCAATAAGAGAAAGTTTAACCCTTCCCTTTACCATAACCATTTGCGAGGGTGTAATATGTTGGTTTTGTGTGCTACTGTGCATGTCAGATGCTATTAGACTTTATGATCATATGGGGCTCATTTGGTTGGAAATTATGGCTGTTGTTTATGCATATTAGCTTTAAATGCTGTTCAAAAGCAATTCATTCTCCTCATCCTAGACCAAGTGTGACTAAGCTCCTTATATAGTTCCTAGAGTTATAGAGTTCCCTATTGGAATAAAAGGCCCTATATGAACCTTAACTGACCTCAAAAAGCAATTTATGGTGACTGAATTGGTAAAGTGAGTGTGTGTGGTATTCATTCGAATTCATTTTTGAAGATTTTGGGGAAAAATGAAGGTAGATTGAAAGCACGTTGGGACAACAGCCTGGATCGGAAAAATGCAGAATTTGTCAGTAAAAACATGTGTGAGATGTTGAGAAGGTTTCTGGAGCTCACGACGGGGGACGCCGTCCGAGCCAGGGACTTTGGGAGGAATTATATCAAGCATGCCGTTCCACGTGTCCCAGATTATTGTTGTTGAAGTGATCCTAGGTTTTAAAGGGTGCAGAAGGCACTGGTGTTTTTGATGCTGGTGAAACGGTTAGTCTGAGCACTGAGATAGGAGCAGTGTGTGGATCAAAGCTTTCGGCCAGGGCCTCAGACTAGCATAGTGGAAAGCTGGTGGCTGTAGGCATGTGTATGATGAATGATACAAATCTTTATTGACACCTGAAAGCAAACATCTTTCTGTAAGCAGAAAGCGACAGGAGTAAACAAAACCAGTTCTCTTTGTATTCACATAAATCTGGGACTGTAAAATAGACTCAAATCTCTTTTTAGTCCACTTAAATTGCAAATTGAAGTCTCAAACAGCTTTACATTCACACTTCACCCAAAAATGAAAATTTTATGTTTATCTGCTTACCCCCGGTGCATCCAACATGTAGGTGTCTTTGTTTCTTCAGTAGAACACAAATGATTTTTAACTCCAACAGATTTTAACTCCAACAGTTGCTGTGTGCCAGTCATATGAATGGGTAACAATTAAATGGACTGCAATTATATAGCGGTTCCAACATGACCTATGTTAAATGTGATGTTGGATGTCCTATGGCCATCCAAAGCACTTTACATATTGCCTCACATTCACCCATTCATACACCGACGGCGGTGTTAGCCATGCAAGGCGCCATCCAGCTCGTCGGGAGCAGCTGGGGTTGGGTGTCTTGCTCATGGACACCTCGACACTTGGTCAGATGGAACCGGGGATTGAACCACCAACCTTCCAGTTTGTAGACAACCTACATGAACCACTGAGCCACTGCTGCCCCCAACAATTCTATGAGAGCAAAAAAAAAAAACATGCTTAGACAACTTGCACATAGAGTCCTTTGGCTCATGACGACACATTGATATCTCAAGACACAAAACAATTAGTTTGTGTGAGAAATCGAGCAGTATTTATATAATTTTTTATATAAAACCTCAAATGCAACGCTATATCCAACAGCCTGGAACGTGCTTAACTTCCGTCAATATACGCGCTCTGTGCGTGTACGTGTAAAGACATCAATTATACATGCTCTGGCGTAGTTTACCGGCACATGTCTAGCGGCAACATCTGCTTATCACAACTATGTGGAAGGTAAGACTGTTGGGAAGCACGACCTGGTCATCAGGCTCCTCAGGAGGGCGAGACGGTTAAATCCTCCTCGACCTTCCTCTGTTCCCTCTTGCTCTGGTGGTTCAAGCACTTCAGAAAGCTCACACGGGGCACTAGAAGGGGACAGAGGCCATGGCGCTTTGGTAGGGACTCCTATTCCTCTGTCTCCGACTTGACCAACAAATGGGAACGTCTCAGTTATGTATGTAACCCTTTTTCCTTGAAGGAGGGAACGGAGACACCACATCTCGTCGCCATGTCCTCTGTACACTGTTGGGCTGCCAGTTCATTTACTTGGCTCCTCAGCAAAAACCTGATTTGATGCTTTGAACTTTCCACTTCCCGCTGGATTTTGTACTCCGAATATAAGCTTAATAAAGCCTCGTCTTGAGAACCTTGTCGTCTGTCCATCAGTCGTATTTTTTTTAACTTCATTGTTGCTGAGTGGAGTCAAGCAATCAAAATGCTGTTAACTCAACCAATCATCACATGTTCAGCGCCCAAGTCCCACCCCCTGAAGTTCCTGAACTTTGAAAAAGTACTACCCCGCGAGCAGAGGCTTTCTGAGAGGGACATTTTTACCCAGAACTTCATTTAGATCTCAGTCCCCACCACCCCTAAGTCCTTAATTCCTGGGGAAAGTTCCTGCGGTGGAAACGCGGCTAAAGGGGTACTGTACATAATAGATTGTTAACCTTTTAGCACTATTAATCAGAAATAAACAAATTCTGAACTACTGTGATACATACAACCAATGTAATAAAAAGCTGCGAGATTCACTTTTAGCACCACTCACTGAAAATGTTGCTTTGAAAATGTTGCAAAATGTATAAGAGGCAACATAATATCATTTTACAGAAATGTTTTTCTAATGAGTCTGGGTTATATTGTGCATGATTCATCACTTATTGTCCTTTTTCCATCAGGACGGAGTTCAAATCTAGTCCCCATAACTATTAGAGTTTCTGTATCTTATTGAGGGTTTTGTATCTTATTCAATGTGATGACTCAGTGCTGTTATAAAATCTTTAAACAGTGCTGGACGGCGTCCTCTTGTCCGTGAGCTATCAATGTCATTAGCCTCATTTAATCTAATTTGAAGCCGTTTGTTTGAGTTAGACCTGGGTATGTGGAAGAAAAATATTTGAAAGGATAACAAGTAGCCTGCTGTCTACGCTCAGTTATATTTTGAACACCGCTCAGACACACACACACACACACGGCCATCCACACATTCACTAATACTCACATTAACCCCAACATTTTTCACACATGCGCATTTGCATACAAAGGTTGTCCAGTCAGTTGCTGAATTTTTATTTATTTTTATAATTACAATTTAGAAATTGTACAATTTATTTACATACAATTAACACAGACGCATCAATCTTGGACAATATATGCCTTGTCTAATTTATTTGAAGAAATTAATACTTTTTATTCAGCAAGGATGCATTAAATTGATCAAAATTGTTTGAAAAAAAAGACATTTATAATGTTACAAAGGATTTCCTCAAAAATATTAAGCAGCAACTGTTTTTAATATTGATAATGATCAGAAATATTTCTTGGGCAGCGAATCATCATATTAGAATGATTTCTGAAGGATCATGTGACACTGAAGACTGGAGTAATGATGATGAAAATTCAACTTTATCATCAGAGGACTAAATATATATATATTTAAAAAGATTTTAATTTCACACTGTTACTGTTTTTACTATATTTTGATTAAATACAGACTTTTTAAATAATTACATGATTTTAATTTTATTTTATGAATTTTGAAAGGATAATCTTCCTTCAAAAACATTAAAAGAAATCTTTCTGAACCTACGTTTTTGAATGATAGTTCATGCGCATAAAAGAAAAATAGAATGAAAACACATGCAAGTAGCATCTGAAATCTGTTTTAGAGGTATGTTGTTGCAGTAGTATACATTGACAACATGAGACTTAAGAATTAAACGGTTTAGTCAAACATGGGACCCCCAGGCCTACTAACATTATTATAGATACATACTGCACGATAATTACACTGCGTTTATCAGCGGATCACGTTACATACAACACAACAGTTATATGTTCAAGAGCAGAACTGCTCTGTTGTAATTCATTCTGTATATTTCCTGGGAAACAGCTGTACACATCCTCAGTGATACCTAATAACCAAGTACTTTGAGAATATAGCTCCGCATGTTACTCGCTTGGGTTATTTAAAGTAGTTAAACAGTAAATGCGCTGTTTTTAAATTAGCTTTGCATGCTAACAAAAACATCTTCATAGATTGTAGCAGTAGATTTGTAGTAATCAAAGCAGTGTTTTTTTAAAATTTGAACTCAAATATTTCTGTTTGTGAACGGCAGAATTTGAAATGCTTTGCTGGGAAAGTGCGCAGTGGCCAGCCAATGAGAAACAAAGCACATTTATCAAAGCACTGTCTTTGTTTATGAGTCTTATGAGTTTTGAAAACATCTAAAGTCATTGAAATCTTTTTGATTTCACAGGCTGCTTTTGATGCGAAAACATTTGCATTTGTAAAATATGTAAATAATATTATTTTACCTTTGACGGATGGGGAAAATAAATAGGCTGAATATGAACTCCTGTGCTGCTTAAGGTTGAAAACAGTCTGTATTGCTTGTAAGTTTTATTTGTATTTTAATTTCATGTGCTTGTTCTAGTTCTGATTACTTTTATCTCAACTGAGAATGGTAGAGAATCAAAACGCAAAGGTCATGGGTTCATTTCCCAGGCTGAGCTAAGTTGAAGGTGCTTTGTCACTTTTGATAAAAGCATCTTCAAAAATGAAGATCTGAAAATTACGCTTGTTTCTTACCTATTTGTTTGTTGGTAACATAAATATTCAAAATCTTCAGTGGCAGTTCTCTTCTGTCTTATATTTTCCTTCACCTTGTCTGGCCTCACATTCTTGTGTAACAGAAATACACTTCTTTCTGTTGATACAGTATTTCTGAGGAGCTGTGTGTGTGTCTGGAGTGAGATTGGTAATATGAGGACGTGAGTCTACAGCAGAACAGTGTTTAGTTTGAGAGGTGTGAACTTCCCTGTCAGCTCAAATATTCTAGGGCAATCAGATGTCACAGAGATATTGATCTGAAAATCCCTGATTCATTTCAATTGTGCATACCTAATTTTTCTTCCTTTTTATGACCTTCTCTGTTGTCATGCAAGACTGCAACCGAGCAATTGTCATGTGCTGAACTTTGGTTTGTATGTTGTACGCTACACAACCTATTAAAATAATAAACAACCTTTTAATATCATCAGAATTGAATGCTTTAGGACTACTCAACTTTGGAAAGCTCTGGGACCAAAGTTTTGCCGGTTGCTTTTTAAAACCCATATTTCTTCTAAAATTGGATGTATTTTGTGATATATGGGCGTACACCGGTCAGGCATAACATTATGATCACCTTCCTAATATTGTGTTGGTCCTACTTTTGCAGCCAAAACAGCCCTGACCCGTTGGTCCATGGACTCTACTAGACCCCTTAAAGTGTGCTGTGGTATCTGGCACCAAGATATTAGCAGCAGATCCTTTAAGTCCTGTAAGTTGCGAGGTGGGGCTTCCATTGATTGGACTTGTTCAGCACATCAACAAGAGATATGGGGAAATTGGAGGCCAAGTCAACACCTCCAACTTTGTTGTGCTCCTCAAACCAGTCTTGAACCATTTTTGCTTTGTGGCAGGGCACGTTATCCTGCTGAAAGAGGCCACAGCCACCAGGGAATACAGTTTCCATGAAAGGGTGTACATGGTCTGCAACAATGCTAAGGTAGGGGGTGCGTGTCAAAGTAACATCAACATGGATGACAGGACCCAAGGTTTCCCAGCAGAACACTGCCCAAAGCTTCACACTGCCTCCGCCGGCTTGCCTTCTTCACATAGTGCATCCTGGTGCCATGTGTTCCCCAGGTAAGCGACGCACATGCATGTGATTTAAAGGAAAATGTGACTCATCAGACCAGGCCACCTTCTTTCATTGCACCACGATCCAGTTTTGGTGTTGACGTGCCCACTTTTTACCGCTCTCCGTGGTGGACAGGGGTCAGCATGGGCCACCCTGACTGGTCTCCGGCTATACAGCCCCTTATGCAACAAACTGTGATGCACTGTTTATTCTGACAGCCTTCGCTCCTTACGTTCATCAATGAGCCTTGGCCGCCCATGACCAGTTCACCACTGTTCCTTCCTTGGATCACTTTTGATATCTGACCACTGCAGACCGGGAACACCCCTCAAGAGCTGCAGTTTTGGAGATGATCTGACCCAGTCGTCTAGCCATCACAATTTGGCCCTTGTCAAACTCGCTCAAGTTCTTATGCTTTTCCATTTTTCCTGCTTCTAACACTTTAACTTTGAGGACAAAATGTTTATAAAATTATTATATACACATAGTGAACACATTCTAGAACACTCTAGTTTACAGTTATAAATTAGTTTGTCTGGTTGAAATACAAATTCACTAATTTATATATAATTGGGAGGTCTGATTCATTTTAGTGATTCATTTTGACAGTCCTATATAAAATAATCTGTTCAGTATGATTCAGGGATTCATTTAGATGAATAGTTCACCCTAAAATTGTCATCATTTACTCACATACTGTACAAGTCATTGAAAAGCTCTATGATTATCATTTTTGTGTTTTGAAGAATGTTTGTGTCCATGTGGCTCTGATGTTTGGTTACCAACATTCTTCAAAATATTATTATCAATATTTTAAGCTGAATATTTAGTTTTATTCTGTTGTTTGTAACTCTCGATCACTGTGAAGCAAACCATTTTACCAAATTGGAGCTTGACTAGTTTATCTGCTTTCAATTATAAGTAGTGTAAAAGTTTTAACTCACTCTTCAGAGTATTGTTACAATAACTCAATAGCCTCCTGCGCTCTTACATAAGCATGCACAAATCAATTTATATTCTCTGTCTACCCTTTTTTCTTCCTTAATCAATCTATCTATCACAAACACAAGCTTTCCAATCCCCAACATCCTTAACCTCTGCAGGCATATTACCCTACTGAACACATTCATTCTCACTCTGAGGTCTGCAGGGAAGTGTGCTTGAACTGCAAAACTGTTAACACTCATTTAAGCCCGTTGCTATCTGCTACTATCAGACATTTCTCGAGGTGAAGACAACTGAGAAAAAGCTCTCCAGAGTCTGAAGGCCTGATGGTGTGTGAGGTTAGGGTGTAATCTGAGACTCTTTTTGAAAAGGTCAGAGCTTCTGAGGCGTTGATAGCCGCGGAGGCTTTAAGAGGAGACGGTGCTCATGCTGCGTAGAGCTAGATGGTGCTACATGGTTTTGAGGTCAGGGTTTGGGCAGTGCATAATCTAACACTAAGCCCTGCTTTACATCATTCACATAGCAGTGTAACTGCAAGTGATTTCTAGGTTGGTAAGTATTTTCTTTAACAACGCTCATAAATTGTAATATGATGATCTGAAATGAGCCACTGATAATTATTATAAACATGATAATCATAATATTAATGTAATATAATGAAATACATTATTTATTACTTTATTTATCATGCAAAATTTTGGGGTAAGATTTCAAATAAATAAATGTTACATAAGCAATTTCTCTATGCAGCAAATCATCATATTAGAATGATTTCTGAAGAATCATGTGACTCTGAAGACTGGAGTAATGATGCTGAAAATTCAGCTTTGACATCATAGTAATACATTTAATTTAAAAAAAATTATATAAACATTAAAAAGTCATTTTAAATTATAATGATATTTCACAAATTACACAAAATTCACCAAGTGTGTGTGTGTGTGTGTGTGTGTGTGTGTGTGTGTGTGTGTGTGTGTGTGTGCATATATATACTGCTCGCTAATCGATTTTACAATACTTTGATGTCATAACCAATCGACCTAATGTGGCTTTTGGACTAAATAATAAAGTAGAAAAGTAAGTAACAAGCTGGAAACTTTTCATTCATATTTTGTAAAGTGTGTTATCACACCATACTATGAAAGACAAAGGAGGTAGAATTCAATCTGCCAGCTGCTGGCAAAATACAATTTATGTCAAAGGTATCTTTTGAAAATCTCCAAGCACAAACCTGTCTAGGAAAGGAAATAGCATGAGCGATGACTCATTAGACAGCATTACTTTTTCCATTGCTCAGGGATCTACGTTTTCTTCTCCATACACAGGTGATACATCTTTGCGGGTTTGCCTTTGGGTACAGCCGGTTTCCAAAGGACAGCCCCGCCAAAAAAGTCCAGGTTTGTGATGTCCATGGAGCTCAGTATTTGTTGAGACTGGGTCAGAGAGTTGCTGATTCAAGCCTGTGGTAAATCCTGAGGCTGCACTTTTGTGCCATTCACCTACTGTCCAATGAAATGTCCGTCTATCCTTGTTTAAACGTGCTGGGAGAAAAATAACGTTTTAAACGAAAATGTGAATTTAAAGGTGTTGTACATTTACGTCCCAGGAAAAAAAAATTCTTCTTAAACCTAAAATTTTATTTAAAATGAAATATCTTTAATGTAATTATTTATTAAATTAAATGTAACTTAAATTGTGTGGATTCAGGTCTGGACTTGGCCATTCTAACACCTGGATATGTTTATTTTTGACCCATTCCATTGTAGATTTTGCTTTATGTTTTGGATCATTGTCTTGTTGGAAGACAAATCTCCGTCCCAGTCTCAGGTCTTTTGCAGACTCAATCAGGTTTTCTTCCAGAATGGTCCTGTATTTGGCTCCATCCATCTTCCCATCAATTTTAACCATCTTCCCTGTCCCTGCTGAAGAAAAGCAGGCCCAACCCATGATGCTGCCACCACCATGTTTGACAGTGGGGATGGTGTGTTCATGGTGATAAGCTGTGTTGCTTTTACGCCAAACATAACGTTTCGCATTGTTGCCAAAAAGTTCAATTTTGGTTTCATCTGACCAGAGCACCTTCTTCCACATGTTTGGTGTGTCTCCCAGGTGACTTGTGGCAAACTTTAAACGAAATGTCTTTCTTCTTGCCACTCTTCCATAAATGCCAGATTTGTGCAGTATACGACGATTGTTGTCCCATGGACAGAGTCTCCCACCTCAGCTGTAGATCTCTGCAGTTCATCCAGAGTAATCATGGGCCTCTTGGCTGCATCTCTGATCAGTCTTCTCCTTGTATGAGCTGACAGTTGAGAGGGACGGCCAGGTCTTGGTAGAGTTGCAGTGGTCTGATACTCCTTCCATTTCAATTGTATCGCTTGCACAGTGCTCCTTGGGATGTTTAAATCTTGGGAAATCTTTTTGTATCCAAATCCGGCTTTAAACTTCTCCACAACAGTATCTCGGACCTGCCTGGTGTGTTCCTTGTTCTTCATGATGCTCTCTGCATGCGGCGTGGCATGGAGGCGATCAGCCTGTGGCACTGCTGAGGTGTTATGGAGGCCCAGGATGCTTCGATAGCGGCCTTAAGCTCATCCAGAGTGTTGGGTCTTGCGTCACTCAACTTTCTCTTCACAATATCCCACAGATTCTCTATGGGGTTCAGGTCAGGATAGTTGGCAGGCCAATTGAGCACAGTAATACCATGGTCAGTAAACCATTTACCAGTGGTTTTGGCACTGTGAGCAGGTGACAGGTCGTGCTGAAAAACGAAATCTTCATCTCCATAAAGCTTTTCAGCAGATGGAAGCATGAAGTGCTCCAAAATCTCCTGATAGCTAGCTGAATTGACCCTGCCCTTGATAAAACACAGTGGACCAACACCAGCAGCTGACATGGCACCCCAGACCATCACTGACTGTGGGTACTTGACACTGGGCTTCAGGCATTTTGGCATTTCCTTCTCCCCAGTCTTCCTCCAGACTCTGGCACCTTGATTTCCGAATGACATGCAAAATTTGCTTTCATCTGAAAAAAGTACTTTTGACCACTGAGCAACAGTCCAGTGCTGCTTCTCTGTAGCCCAAAAGTGGCTTGACCTGGGGAATGCGGCACCTGTAGCCCATTTCCTGCACACGCCTGTGCACGGTGGCTCTGGATGTTTCTACTCCAGACTCAGTCCACTGCTTCCGCAGGTCCCCCAAGGTTTGGAATCGGTCCTTCTCCACAATCTTCCTCAGGGTCCGGTCACCTCTTCTCGTTGTGCAGCGTTTTTTGCCACACTTTTTCCACATTACTTCCCACTGAGATGCCTTGATACAGCACTCTGGGAACAGCCTATTCGTTCAGAAATTTCTTTCTGTTTCTTACCTTCTCGCTTGAGGGTGTCAATGATGGCCTTCTGGACAGGGTCGGGTTGAGTATTGAACCAGGCTGGGAGTTTTTAAAAGCCTCAGGAATCTTGTGCAGGTGTTTAGAGTTAATTAGTTGATTCAGATGATTAGGTTAATAGCTCATTTAGAGAACCTTTTCATGATATGCTAATTTTTTGAGATTTCAAACAATTTAGATTGGAATTTTGGGTTTTCATGAGCTGTATGCCAATATCATCAGTATTAAAACAATAAAAGACCTGAAATATTTCAGTTGGTGTGCAATGAATCTAAAATATATGAAAGTTTAATTTTTATCATTACATTATGGAAAATAATGAAATTTTATCACATATGCAAATTTTTTGAGAAGGACCTGAATATGCGATTATATATATATATATATATATATATATATATATATATATATATATATATATATATATATATATATATATATATATATATATATATATATATATAATCGCATATTCAGGTCCTTCTCAAAAAATTTGCATATGTGATAAAATTTCATTATTTTCCATAATGTAATGATAAAAATTAAACTTGCATATATATATATATATATGCTTTAATTTAACTTTTATTATATATATTTTTGAAAGCCTTTGGGAACTTTTATCCATGCCTTATAATTTTTCAAATTAATTTGTATTTTTTCCATCTCAAAAAAGTAATTTTTCATCTCCTGACCACAAGGTGGCACTGCGCCGAAAAGGTTCAGTTACACTCAAGTCATGGTTGCCATAACACCAAGTTTGGTCTGAATATAGTTAATCATTTCAGAGCTATACCCTCATAGCCATAGCACCATGGTGGACCCATCACAACTCTGCAGTCATTATGTTAAGCCCGTCCACCAACTCTATACACGATATGATTGGCTTATGTGATCTATACATGATATGATGATTACATGCTGCTAGGGTGCATCTAGATTTTTAGGCTACTTACGTCCACTTTGGCATGCTATTTGTAGAATAAGTTTTAGTTATTTACATGAATTCCCTGGTGGGGTTTTGTCGAAAGATGATCTAGTTCGATTTAATGAAAATCTGATAGCCGGTCTAGAAAGAGTTAGAAAACGAGTTAGTGCAACTTTGCACAATTGATGGAGCTAGACAGATAGAGTTAGAGACTTGTTTCTTATTAAAAGTCTTTTTTATTTTATTTATGAGAGGTCTTATATTTCAGATGAAACTTTGGCTTAGACGTAAAATTATACAAATTAGTAGGTGTGTTCACCTACTAAATAAAGTTCTAAATAAACAACTTAAAGGGGTCATATAATGGTACATGGACTTTTACAAGCTGATTGTATGGAAATGTGTGTTGGCAGTGCCTGTACACATCCATCCTATAATGATAAAAATTCATCAAGTTTTGTTTTGTTTTTGTTTTGTTTTTTGCAACTGTTGATTGACAGGCAGCGTTTCACCTCACACCCGCCCTGAGCGAGCTCTGACATCAGCACAGTCCGCCATTGTATAAGTAGAGACGCTGGAGCAGAATGGCGTATAAGCGATTGTTGTGTTCTGTCCTTGGGTGTAAAAATGAACACAGCAGTCATTCTGATGTTCCTAAATCCGAACCGCTGAAGACTCAGTGGCTGAGTTTTGTTTTCGCCGATGCTTTCATGTCTGCGCGAACTGAAAAGCATTTCTCACCAGACTGCTTCATAACCGAGAATTAGTATAAAGCAGGTTTTGCTAAGAAGCTGCTCCTGAAGTAAGGATTCAGATCTGTACCAGCTCTTCATGTTCAGTGAGTGTAGTTTGAAACTTGTGTACGCTTCACGATGAATGCAGATAAAGTTTAGAGGGCAAGTTAAATTACAGCATGCTTTATATGTATGATGTGCTTTTCTATGTATCTACGCTGGTTTTAAAGTTAACGTGGATGTGGTAACACTAAGCTTAATTATGTAGATGGTTTATAACGGTGTCTGTTACTGTAAAAAAAACTTTGTGTTGTTACAGTTATTACAATGCATAGATAACGTTACGCAACACTGACAAACCGACATTAACAGAAAAAAAAATGTTTTATTGGCATTAGGTGTAATATCAATCTGTCAGTGAACTAACTTATACATCAGTAAACACATAGCATCCGCGCTAAAGTTACCCTGCCAGTACATAAAGACAGATCAAAGTGACATTACGTTAACCAACCATTCAGAGACGTCCTGTTTAGCCTCAAATGTCAATTTCGTTGGAGCTGTCGTCTTGTCCCGGGTCCGACTCTGGTTCAAATTGATAATGTTGCACAGATCTCTCCTCAGAGACTCCCGTCGCCATTCTTAGGCCTCTACTGTTGTCAATGGCAACAGCTCCACGTGCTGGCCCAAAGAACAGAGGGGCGGGTTCATTTATCATTTAAAGCTGTATACACTGAATTGACTTGGTGAAAACAGAGCTGTTTTTGACCAGGTAAAATTTGTGTTTTCTTACAATACTAATGAGAATTTTTAATTAAAGTATATTACACTAAAGAATCATATTAATGACCCATTTAACAAATTCTAAATACTAGATATATTTTATATGACATTCTCTGATGACACCTTACCATAGGGTAAAAGCATAATTCTTGTTAAAAATGTAACTGTTTCCAGTTTATCTGCTAAACCTCCTTAATAAATGATTGAATAAATAAGAGTCAATCTTAAGGAATGCAAGTCACTTCATGCCAGTTATGCAGATGTCAGACAGAAAGGATGAGCAACCGCTCCAGATCTTTTGCTGATAAATGAACATTAATAGTGTAACACGTTCAAACCTACAACCTTAAATCCTGAACCACTGACACCCATCCACAAATAATGTTTGTGTCCAAACCACTTGAGTGTGAGTGATCAGTAAATTGGTGAGCTCAGACTGCAGTATGTAGTACATTCTGTCACGCCTATGTGTTTTTATCATTAATGGCGTGAGTCAGCCGGCACAGGGGAGGTTGTGTGTGTTTGGTGACTGTCTTTACCCAGCGGAGTTGCTTCATTCACAAAAAAAAAAAAAAAAATGCTGCTCTTCTGACCTAGTTCCTGGCAATGATGTTTAATTTTGCCCTTGTGCACATTTTTGGACTGTCTGTTTGGCTCAAGATTAAGAAGCTGTTTTTTAAACACATAGTGTGTGAGAGTCTCCGGATCTGTGCTGTCCTTCAGAACATGTCCGGCTTTCTCACAGTCTTGTGGAGTTACATGAGAACAAAGTATTTTGACAACAACAGGGAATCTGGGTCACAGAGTTTGAGGGACTAGTAGGCCAGTACATAGTCAGCACGACGGGGTCTGTCATTAAAAGAAAGGTTTCTTTTCGTTGTAAACCAGGCTTTTATTTTCTCCTCTGTCATTTAAGGAAAATAGACTCTCTTGCAGTGATTTACAAATGAACTTCCTGCAATTGTCTTCATCTCAGATTTGAGTAGAGTTCCAAAACCTAGTGAGCTCTCTTACTGGCTATTGCCTACATGGACAGCTGCCTTCTAACTGACATTCAACCTTTAAAGGGAGTAACTGCATCCAAAATCACACTAAATTTGAAGAATTTGCTTCCCAAAAAGTAAGTTCTAGAATTATGCAGGTGTTCATATACAATCTACCATATTGGCATTGTGATGTGGCCTACAATGTTAGATTTACAAACTTTTATCAATATTTTTTATTGAAGTATGTTTACTGATCACACAAATTTTAAAAAGGAAAAATATTTTAAAACAAATGACAATATTTAGACATGTTGTATTTCTGTTGGTTCCAGGGGTCACGTTAACCAAATATTTTCTGACCAAAGTAATTCTCACTCCTGTCCACTTGGTGGCGAATGCGCTCCTGCTGACTATCACCTTAATGGTCAACGAATGGATGTTCTGAGTTATGTGACATTGTTTACAAGCTGTTTTATTGGCGTCTTTCTGCTGTTGAAACACTGATTGAGCGATTATTATCTTTCAATAATAACATTTATTTATTTTTCAAAATACCATATCAATATTTACATTTCTGTATTTTTTAACATACCTTCTGATGTTCATTCATGTGTATTTCGTTCTGTAATGTAGTAAAGAAGAAGGGATGATCACGTTCACTCACGCTCCCCTTTGCTTAAATTGAGACGTTACAGTGATCTCTTGCGCTACATTAGAGCGCCATAGTGTATGCTTAATTTTAATTTTGAGATAAAAGATAAAATGGACAGAATTTCAAAGCTGAAGACAAAGCACAAACTTGTAGTGATTTATGGAGTAAACATTCATAATAAAACCTGAAAAGTGACCCACAGTCTCTGTTCAACTTTGTCTACATAAAAAAATAAATACATGCATGATCTAGCTATATGCTTGTGCTGTAAGTTTATGAATACAAATGAAAATGTGAACAAAATCAGAGCCTATTATATGGCCTATGACAATTAAAATGATGGATAATAATAGATTGATGAATTCACTATCAAAAATCACTGCATTGGAAATAAATGGGAGGCAAATTTCATCTAGTGGAAAGTTTTGGCACTTTTTGGCCCAAAAATCTTACTGAAAGCTAATTTTTTGAGCATTCAAGATTCACGACTGATGAAGTGTTTTGTTTGGGTTCATGTCTTTGTATTTATGCTTCTTGTCCTGTTCCTGGTTTTGCAATGTGTTCCTTTTTGTCATGTGATCCTGCCATGTGCTCCATTGTCATGTGATTCCCTTGTCCCCATGTGTTATGCTCTCATTGGTTGTTTTTGTCATGTGTTCTCAGTTGAGTTCTGTCATTGGTTCATTGGCTTGATTGTTCACTGGTGTGTCTTGTTTAGTCGTTAGTCCTTGTATATTTTAGCTCTCATGTTTGCCCTGTTCCCTAGCTTTGTTATATTTAACCTGCTGTTGGTGTGTGTCTGTTCATGGTTCAAGTCAAGTCGAGTTTCAGTTATTGTTTGTTTTGTATATGTTCATATTTATAATGAATCTGCACTTGGCTTCTCATTTCAACTTGCCTCCAGTGGATCACTACATTAAGTTGGAAATTTCATTTTCAGGTCCATGCTCAAAAAAGTGAATAAATGGATTATAACTACAGCATTTATATAATTTAGTATGATAAAATCCTCTAAAATACAAAATATTTAATAAATAAAAAAACATTATCAAATTAAAATATAGTACATTCATTTAATTGACATTAGAAAAAAAAAAAAAATGTAATTTACGTGAAGACCGCCAGGGGGTTAATGGCTACACTTGGTTACTGCCTACACTTGGATCCGGCTTCATGTCGAGAACAGAACTATTAACTTCAATCAGCATACATTTAATAAAAGATGCAAATGAGTGAGGAAATGAGGCATAGGCATGCAGTCCATTCAATGGGCTGTATTGTTATTTACCTTGTTGTCGATCATTTAGCCCGAACAACACTGCAAATTAGTTTTTCCAGTGAAAATTAAGGCCTTAGGACAGTACAAGCTATTGAATGGGCTGCACATCTATCCCTCAAAGCGTTGTTTTTATTTGCACATGAAATATACCCCGTGATGCCTTTGTAAGCTCATTTAATCAAAACCAGATTCAAGATTATCATGTTGACCAATCTCAAATTCCCCACCGAACCTGTCGTTCTTCATCTAGGGACCTTGGACCATGAATAAACAAAGCAATTTAGTGCAAACGTTTGAGTTCTTGGGATAAGACCTTGGGAAAAGCCTCTGAAAACAGGGGTTGAACGACTGACAGTGTGAGGGATAATGCATGTCTCTCAAAGTGGCACGGTTGGATGATGGTGTTCAGGGGCTCTGCAGTGAGTTAAGAAAGATTAAAGAAGTCTCAAAACAATTCAGAGGGTATTAAGACCCTCTGGACCTCTTCCGAAATCCTCGGTCCATTACGTGGCAACAGTATATCAGAGACAAATTCCATACAAGCTGCACTAATAGATGGACCTTAACCGTGACCTGGAAAAGAATCAGCGTGTGACGTTTTTGATTTGGCATATGATTGTCAGCTCACATCTGCATACTGCTGTACAGTTGGAAATGTGTCCAAAATATGCACACAGGCTACTTACGTCCCATTCCAACTGTTTTCACTGGGATTGTCTTTTCTGTTGAGAATATGTTATGCAACCTGAAAGATCCACCCTGTTGGTTCAAACGCATTTCCAGCAATTTGTTTTAACAGGAGCATGAAATTGACCTCGTTTCCTTTTCTGGTTGATGTCACCGATCAAACTTTTTCCCTTCAATCACCTTGGCTGCATTCGAATACATTTCCCAATCCAATAGATTCCCAGTGGATAAACTCAAGTCTTGACCTACTTTTTTTTCTTGTTGAGTGAAAATGCAACCGTTTGTGAACGTAAAATGGGTTGCAAACTTTTAAAGTCAAGTATAATTAATAAGAGTAAGCATCACTTACAGTAACCAACAATTTGCAAGCTGTACCAAGTCGTACTATGAAGTTATTCAACTGACCTTTCCGCTTCTAGACAGATGTTTATACGAGCGTAATCCATAATGGATTTCTATTTGGAAAGCTGGCCAACTATTATTTTTTTGTTCCAGTCATCTCTTACTGGATGTTCTGCACTTTTTTTCCCAGTCTTATCCAGACGCCCCTGACATACTGACATACAAAGTACCAGATGGGTGGAAAAAGTCTCTGGTTTGGTGGAAGTTACAAGATAGCTCAATGTTCTCAGACAGTGAGTCAGCAGAGATGACTGAAGCCTTACTCATATCTGTAAACATTTGGAATGGGTCTGTAGATCTGCCTTATCTGATCCGTTTGGAGCTGTAATTGTATGGTGAGTAACATCTAGCTAAAGGTTATGATGAATTTCTTTACAGAGTTAGCATGGGGCGAGAACGTATGGCTGTGCAGGTAGATTTGGGTTTGTTTAACCAAACTGAGGCTCTGAGAGGATGGCTACAGGCAACTTCTCAGTTTGTTTATGTCTGTCGTCGAAAAAACTAATATATTTTATTCATCTGTTTTCCAGTCCCCTCATCCCCTTTCTCTTTTTTTGTTTGTTTCTGTCTCAAAAGTTAGATTTTCTCTGTAATTCAGTCTTTTATTTTTAAAATAAGCTAGAGGCTCCTTGAGGAATCAGCGTTGCGTTCAATACATCTGTGACTCTTTCGCTTTCTAAAAGGAGCATTCCCTCACATACTTATGCTTTTATGCATTTATAGCTGGATGTTTTATTATATTCATATATTTCGTTTGACATTTATGATTCAGTTTTATCCCTAGGGTTTAGTGAATTTGCTATTTATAAAGTGTAAAACCTGTAAAGTCAAGGTTGTTTGTTTCAAATAACCTCTATATATACTGTCACTTTTGGAGCCAGTAAGATCATTTTTTTTATGTTTTTGAAAGAAATCTCTCATGCTTACCAAGGCTTCATTTGTGTGATTAAAAATGCTGAAAAAATAATATTGTGAAAATTGTTTATGTATAATGTAATGTACAAAAAAATGTAATTTATAATACCTGTTGGGACACTGTGCAAATTGTGAATAAAAACAAAATGCAATTATGTGCAAGTTTCAATTTTCAATATTTTATTCAGAATACAACATAGATGACATATAGAATGTTTAAACGGAGAAAATGTACCATTTTAAGGGAAAAATAAGTTGATTTTAAATTTCATGGCATCAACACATCTCAAAAATGTTGGGACAAGACTGTGCAGCACTGTGTGGCATCCCTTCTTCTTTTTCTAACAGTCTGCAAACGTCTGGGGTCTGAGGAGACAAGTTGCTCAAGTTTAGGAATAGGAATATTGTCCCCTATTTTGTCTGTTAAAGGCTTCTAGTTTCTCAACTGTCTTAGGTCTTCTTTGTCGCATCTTCCTCTTTATGATGCGCCAAATGTTTTCTATGGGTGAAAGATCTGGACTGCAGGCTGGCCAGTTAAGTACCCAGATCCTTCTTCTACACAGCCATGATGTTGTAATTGATGCAATATGTGGTCTGGCATTGTCATGTTGGAAAATGCAAGGTCTTCCCTGAAAGAGACGACGTCTGGATGGGAGCATATGTTCTAGAATTTGGATATACCTTTTTTTGGAATGTGAAGCTCTCATGAAATCCAAACATTTCACATTGTTTCAAAATGTCTCACTTTCAACATTTGATTTATCTATATTCTTTTGTGAATAGAATGTATCTCAGATACTCTTAAATACTGAAAAATCACTCAGATACTCTTAAATACTGAGCACTCTTTGTTCATTACTTGTCACATGTTTTTTTGTTCCTCTTTATTATTTACTAGCTTTTATGTTTTGAAGCAATATTAGTTTATATATTTAAATTCTTAAAGGGGGGAGGGGGTGAAACACTCAGTTTCAGTCAATCATGTCAATCTTGAGTACCTATAGAGTAGAATTGCATCCTTCATATCTCCGAAAAGTCTTTAGTTTTATTATATTTATAAAAGAAATATAGGCTGTACCGAGTCTTTCCGAAAAAAACCGAGCGCCTGGAGGCGTATCGTGTGGGCGGAGCTAAAGAATGACGAGCGCGCAAAGCGGTGACGTCCTCAAGCGTGGAGAAACTCATGGCTATCGATCTCAGCTAATAGATATATGATCCAGAATCATTCGGAGGCTGAAATAAATTGAACAGGAGAAACAGCAACAGCAGGAAGTCCGTCTCTGTGGTATGTACTGTATTTAGTGGCCTGTCAACATTTGTTTGTCTTTACTCGCAGTTTATGAGGACATGATTCGGTTTATGGACTATTGTATGCGACTAAACCTTAGCAGTAGCAAGCAAAATGGTTTTGCACGTCAGACTAGTGTAACGTTATACATAGAACAACAATGGAGTCCGTTAGCGCATTTGAATGATGAAGCACGCGATCGTGTTGTTTACTGATGTTTACTCACGCGACGGTAGCCGACAGCATAGACATTTGAAGCAGTTTTACTCACCGGCTGCTTCCAAAGCAGGACCGAACCTTTATCGCTGGGACCGCTCCGTCAAAAACACACTTCTTTGGTGTGATTTGGTAAAGTCCTGACAGCAGTGAACGGTGGAGATCCACTTTGCGACGCGACTGAAGCGATGTTGTGAAGCTTCCCGTCATTTCTGCGTTCAAATCGGTTCAAATGCAGCGCTGCCTTCCCAGAATGCTGTGCTGAAGCGTTGAAGTCGTTTGATGTCACCAATAGGAATAAAGTGGAGTGTGGCGCGGAGTGTTTATGGGCGTGCATTTCCTCTCTCGCTCTAGTCACGCGCGCACGCACCCTACCGGGAGAAGAGCCCGTTCGGCCCATACAAGGACCTTCCGCTCTTATTAACGTCAAGCCGAGCCATACTTGAAAAAAACTCTCTGAAACTTGAGAAACTGGAAGGAGTATTTTTAACACAGAAATACTCCATCAAACGTCCAACATTAGTTTTTGAAACTTTGTCTATGTTTAGGATGGGAATCCAAGTCTTTTACAGTGTATAAAGCTCAGTATGCATGAAACAGCTTTTCACCCCCCCCTTTAATGTGTAATTGTTTTAATTAAATTTGTGTTATTATTTAAAAAAGTACTTAGAAAAAGGTAAAAGGCTATAATAATACAATAATATTTTAAGTTTTAATCAATGAGATTAATTAATGCTAAAAAAAAAAAAAGTTCAAGAATTGTTTTGGAATCGGATTGTGAGGTGCCTGAAGAGTCCCGCATTACTATCTTTGTTGAATAATCCAGAAGATAATGAGCTTTAAAAACAATTGCATATTAAATCGCAATCGCAACATTGGTTTAAAAAAAATCGCAATTAGATTTATTTCCCTAAATCGTTCAGCCCTAATTTTTAAATGCAATTTATTCATACGAAGATCATCCTACATTTTAAAAAATGTATTGGTGACGAACATAAACCAGGACAACAACCATGCCATTGGAATGCCCCTAAAATTCAAGCTATTAGGATAGAAAGGCCCCTGTATAAGTTTTTGTCTTATATTTATGTCAAATGATATAGCTACAATATCACACAAGTGCTGTTTTTGTCTTGATTTGTCTCGATTTTCCTGTTAACACTGTAAAGCTGCTTTGAAAAAATCTGTATTGTAAAAAGCACAATATAAATAAAGATGACTTGACTTTGGTGACGTGGATGATTAAGTTACTGTTGATCGTCTGTCCATCATCGTATAAAGACTTTGATTGTTCCAAACTGCTCTGGCTCGAGCATAGCTGCTCCACAACAGATCAAGTCCAGGCCGAACTTCCCGACCTCAAATGTTGTGGGCGGGGCTAAGTTTGGCTGGCAACCAAGCTAAATATACACTATATTGCCAAAAGTTTTGGGATGCCTGCCTTTCCATGCACATGAACTTTAATGGCATCCCATTAATCTGTAGGGTTTCATTTGGAGTTGGTCAACCCGTTGCAGCTTCAACTTTTCTAGGAAGGCTTTCCACAAGGTTTAGGAGTTTGTTTATGGGAATTTTTTTACCATTCTTCTAGTAGCGGATTTGTGAGGTCAGGCACTGATATTGAACGAGAAGGCCTGGCTCGCTCTAATTCATCTCAAAGGTGTTCTATCGGGTTGAGGTTAGGATTCTGTGCAGGCCAGCCAAGTTTATCCACACCAAATTCACTCAACCATGTCTTTATAGATCTTGCTTTGTGCACTGGTGCTCAGTCATGTTGGAACACGAAGGAGCCATCCCCAAACTGTTCCCACAAAGTTGTGAGCATGAAATTGTCAAAAATGTCTTGGTATGCTGAAGATTTAAGAGTTCCTTTTACTGGAACTAAGGGGCTATGCCCAACCCCTGAATAACAACCCCACACCATAATCCCCCCTCGACCAAACTATATATTTGGCAAAATGCACTCAGTCAAGTATCGTTCTCCTGGCAACCACCAAACCCAGACTTATCATTTTGGATTGCTCTAGAGTCCAGTGGCGGTGTGCTTTACACCACTGCAAGGATGTAAGGCACTGTAAGGCTTGAATGCAGCCACTCGGCCATGGAAACACATTCCATGAAGCTCTCTAAGCACTGTTCTTGAGCTAATCTGAAGGCCACATGAAGTTTGGACGAAGCAGTCTGCATGCGTAGGTGCTTGATTTTATACACGTGTGGCCATGGAAGTGATTGGAACACAAAAATTAAACGATTTGGAGGAAAGTCCCAATACTTTTGGTAATATATTTTGGAAATATGCATTAAATTAACTAGACAGATGCTCCGATCAGCATTTTTGGGGCCGATCACCTATTACCAATCACCAAGATCATGATCTGCCGATTACAGAAAGGCAGGGGAATGGGAATCTTTTATCTATAATCTTGCAGAGTTTGCACCATTTGTAGAAATGAAACTAACTCTAAATTAACTGTATTGAGAAAACTGTAGAAATAGGCTAGAGTCAAGATCTTGAAGAACCCCCAAAAGTTGATTTTAAAACATGATAACTTAAGGCTACCATAGGTCATCTTTCCCAAATAAAGCAGAGTAAAATATAATGATTCCAAACAGAGGGGTTAAGCAGACCAACACACATCAGTTCAGCTCAATGGGATGTAGGGATGTAGCCTCTTATAACACTGATTACATTTAATAATTGGCAGCTATATGTAAAACTTGTTACACCAAATACGGAATGCCAATGCCATCCTTTCTAAATAATAAGGGTGCTCGGATCAGGATTTTTGGAGCCGATCGCTAATCACATGAAGCAGTATCTGCCGATCATATAGAATTATTTATCTATTTATCATATATATTTATTTTTAGGGAATTTTAAAGACATTCATTCAATGAATTGATTATTTCTGAAAATGGGGGAATTCCCCCTTATAGATGACTCTTGTTATACATTATCTCACCTAAATCTTTGATTATGCAGTGCATTTTTGTTTTTAAAGACAATTTTTTCCGGTAGGTCTAACATTAGTATTGAGTTAAGAAATACTAAAGAAATTTAATAAATAATCAAATGTAAATTGGTCTTCCCTGAATAAATTAGATTAATCCTTACAAAAAAACAAAAACAAAAAGGTTAGTCCTTACAAAGTTGCAAAAGTTAGCCATTCAAGAGCAGTGAGTTTCATTTAAGGTTCATCAAACAACACGACAAAGAGAAATTGAGAGACGGCAGCAGTTTCTACTGCTTTCACTTTAAGAGCGAATACACAGAGATGGTTAGGCTACAGTTACACAAATGTTAACGTTCACTCGTGAGCCACGACGGGGTTTACGTGCATACTCTTCAAGAGTAGACGGTAATTTAGTACATACATGTTGTGTGTATTTGACCATTGCAGCGCAATTTGTACTCGCAAGCTTTTTGTGAGAGGGGCTGTGTGTGTGTCAGGTGTGTGTGTGAGATCACGGTCTCTTGGAGAGCGGGCGTGAGTGCTGAGTGAACACTGGCAATAGGCTACTTAACAATAAATGCAAATGATAAACTTTATTGACGATGCAACACTGCTTCGATTGTGCAAGTGGCAAATCCTGTGTCAACTGTGCAGCTTGATTTTAGTTGCAGATGCGATGCGCTGATGTGAAGCCATTTGAGCACTTTGAGAGTGAAAGAGAGAGCCCGCACGCGGTGATTCACTGTTTGTGAACTTACGTCTCACAGAAAGTTTTCAAATGACTTTGTAAGTTATTTAATACAGAATATGAATTGTACCTCACCTTCAGCATTATAATTATTTTACACGCGCTGGAAAGAGAATGAGACTGCCGCTGCATGTCATGCCTTCGCGCTCACGACAGGCGCGCGTTGTTGTGTCGTCAGCATGTGATCGGTTTATGAGATCAGCCTTTTTAGAGACCGCCAATCAATTATCCCAAAGCGATTATTGGCCGATTGAGATCGGTTGCCGATCAATCGGAGCACCCCTAAATTTAACCATTACGTGTCAATACTTGACAAATACGTTGATTCTTTTTATCCCAGTGATTATCGGACAAACTGTTGTTTAAGTGAGCTGTTTAACTTTGCATATGTTTATCCATTAGATCTTCACTATGTAACAATGCTGTCAAACACAAGAGGTTCATGTTTACTTTCCCAAGTCTCCTGCCTCTGCCTTTTCATTCAGACTGAATAGGAGGCTGTTTGATGCTGAGTCAAACCACAAGAAGCACAGCAATGCAAATGACCCTATGGGTTGTGTGGGGGACTCATGGATATTAATTAGGCTATATACACTCACCTAAAGGATTATTAGGAACACCTGTTCAATTTCTCATTAATGCAATTATCTAATACATGGCAGTTGCTTCAATGCATTTAAGGGTGTGGTCCTTGTCAAGACAATCTCCTGAACACCAAACTGAATGTCAGAATGGGAAAGAAAGGTGATTTAAGTATGTTTGAGCGTGGCATGGTTGTGGGTGGCAGATGGACCGCTCTGAGTATTTCACAATCTACTCAGTTACTGGGATTTTCACACACAACAATTTCTAGGGTTTACAAAGAATGGTGTGAAAAGGGAGAAACATCCAGAATGTGGCAGTCCCATGGGCGAAAATGCCTTGTTGATGCTAGAGGTCAGAGGCGAATGGGCCGAATGATTCAAGCTGATAGAAGAGCAACTTTGACTGAAATAACCAGTTGTTACAACCGAGGTATGCAGCAAAGCATTTGTTAAGCCACAACACGCACAACCTTGAGGCGAATGGGCTACAACAGCAGAAGACCCCACCGGGTACCACTCATCTCCACTACAAATAGGAAAAAGAGGCTACAATTTGCATGAGCTCACCAAAATTGGACAGTTCAAGCCTGGAAAAATGCCTGGTCTGATGAGTCTTGATTTCTGTTGAGACATTCAGATGGTAGAATCGGAATTTGGCGTAAACAGAATGAGAACATGGATGCATCATGCCTTTTTACCACTGTGCAGGCTGGTGGTGGTGGTGTAATGGTGTGGGGGATGTTTTCTTGGCAAACTTTAGGCCCCTTAGTGCTAATCATTGTTTAAATGCCACTGCCTACCTGAGCATTGTTTCTGACATTGTCCATCCCTTTATGACCACCATGTACCCATTCTATGATGGCTACTTCCAACAGGATAATATATATATATACAGTGAGGAAAATAAGTATTTGAACACCCAGCTATGTTTCAAGTTCTCCTACTTAGAAATCATGGAGGGGTCTGAAATTGGCATCGTAGGTGCATGTCCACTGTGAGAGACATAATCTAAAAAAACAAAAAACAAATCCAGTGATCACGATATATGATTTTTTTAAAACAATTTATTTGTATGATACAGCTGCAAATAAGCATTTGAACACCTGTCTATCAGCTAGAATTCTGACCCTCAAAGACCTGTTAGTCTGCCATTAAAATGTCCAATAATCCACCTATTATCCTTAATTAGATGTACCTGTTTGAGGTCGCTAACTGCATAAAGAGACCTTACCATCCCATACAATCAATAAGAATCCACCTACGAACATGGCCAAGACCAAAGAGCTGTCCAAAGACACTAGAGACAAAATTGTACACCTCCACAAGGCTGAAAGGTGCTACGGGGATATTGCCAAGCAGCTTGGTGAAAAAAGGTCCATTGTTGGAGCAATCATTAGAAAACGAAAGAAGCTAAACATGTCTGTCAATCTCCCTCAGACTGGGGCTCCATGCAAGATCTCACCTCGTGGGATCTCAATGATCCTAAGAAAGGTGAGAAATCAGCCCAGAACTACACGGGAGGAGTTAGTCAATGACCTGAAAAGAGCTGGGTCCACCGTTTCCAAGGTTACTGTTGGTAATACACTAAGACGTCATGGTTTGAAATCATACATGGCACGGAAAGTTCCCCTGCTTAAACCAGCACATGTCCAGCCCCAACTTAAGTTTGACAATGACCATTTGGATGATCCAGAGGAGTCATGGGAGAAAGTCATGTGGTCAGATGAGACCAAAATAGAACTTTTTGGTCATAATTCCACTAAACGTGTTTGGAGGAAGATGAATGATGAGTACCATCCCAAGAACACCATCCCTACTGTGAAGCATGGGTGTGGTGGCATACAAATAAATAGTTTAAAAAGCACAAATTGTGATTTCTGGATATATTTTTTTTTAGATTATGTCTCTCACTGTGGACATGCACCTATGATGACAATTTCAGACCCCTCCATGATTTCTAAGTGGGAGAATGTGCAAAATAGCAGGGTGTTCAAATACTTATTTTCCTCACTGTATATATATAAACATTATTTTTAACCCACCGCTCATGAATGAAGTCTATGCCACATTTCCAATGCCAGTTTGTAAAAAAATAAAATAAACCAAAAAAAAAAAAAAACTTAAACCAGAACAAGAAAACAGAGCTGAGATTGCAGTTGAAAACATTTGAGATTACAATACAATTCTGGGAATTCTCATTCTTCCACTCACAGTATTGTGCATGATATGTGTTTGTGGGAATTACTCTGGGAATGACTCATCAGTGAGTCATGGCAGTAAGGGGGGTGATTCCAGACAGCATGACACACGTGTTCCTTCAGTCAGTGGAGTACCACAAGGTGATATTTCAGGACCAATCAATTTCAGTTGTATGTTTTTTATTATGTAGAGTTTATCTAACTGCATCTGTGTGGCTGGAATCGCCTGCAGAAAGCGTTGAGAGATGCATGGTGTTCATTTTTGGCAGGAAAGTACTGAATGAGTGGTTCAAATCATTCATGTCTGAAAACCTGAAACCTGTTTGCACTCTTTTGTTTGAAGAGGTTGTTTCAGTCCAAGTAATTGTCTAGTCATCTTAGCTGGTTAATTTGATTCAGATTGTTCCGAACATTTAAAAAAAACATTCCCCCTTGGTCATCTGTTCTTTTTTTTTTTGTGCAAAATAATCATGTACCACATATCTCTGACTAACGAATGTTTAAATAGATTTGTTTTCCAGAAATTCCTAGCCAGCAGTTTGTGACGAATCTTATTCTGTCTGTGTTACATCTATCTATCTATCTATCTATCTATCTATCTATCTATCTATCTATCTATCTATCTATCTATCTATCTATCTATCTATCTATCTATCTATCTATCTATCTATCTATCTATCTGTCTGTCTGTCTGTCTGTCTGTCTGTCTGTCTGTCTGTCTGTCTGTCTGTCTGTCTGTCTGTCTTTCTGTTGGTCGGTGGGACTGACTGACTGACTGACAGACAGATAGTCCATCAAATCTGCTTCTCTCTGTCTCACTCTCTGTCTATTTGTATATTTATCTCTCTATTGGTCTATCCTATCTCTTTGTCTGTTCCTCTCCTCTACTTTTGCTGGTCTGTATCTCTTTCTGTCCATCAGTCTGTCAGGCTTTTCTGTCTTTTTGCCTGTCTGTCCTTTTATCTGCTTCTCTTCTCTCCCACTTATCTCTCCATATTTCTCCATCATGCCTACATCAGATCTCTGCAGGTTTGCACCACATGTTGCTTATGTCATGAACCTGCATGGGATTAAGCATGTCTTTCTGCACACTGTGTGGATTACAGCATGAAACACAGAAGTATTGTGTTTCATTTTTGATCTCAGAGCTCTTTGATTTTGACTGGATTATAACACAAGTGAAGCAGACCTCCACTATAAAGTTTTGTCCCTTTGGGTTGCCAGGTTAGGTATAATTAATCTCTAGGGCAACTGCTGTCCCAGTTTCATGTCTGTAGGAATGACAGTGCTGTGCATGAACCTCTGGTCTCATAAATTCCTTCCGGAAGGCGTAAGAGAGCCTGTGGGAGGTTCGGAGCCTCAATGCCAATGCAGAATAAACAGTAAACATCGTAAAAACAAAGAATAAAGCAATAAAAACACACATTTGAATGGAAACGTTGTAAAAACTTGCACTCTTTTGTGGTATACTCAAAAAGTGTGAAAGTGTTTTCTATTGTTGCTCAAAAGCCTTTGAATCCTTTAAGCCTTTGATTCATTTGATATTTAGATATGAGATCACATTTCTGAATCATATTATTTGCAGTTGTTTGTTCACTTTTTAACCATATATGGAACTATTACAAACACACTTCATTATGTATAGGTTATATTTGTGATTTCAAATCGATTAATGGCTAGACGGCTTGGTCAGAGCATCTCCAAAACTGCAGCTCTTGTGGGGTGTTCCTGGTCTGCAGTAGTCAGTATCTATCAAAAGTAGTCCAAGGAAGGAACAGTGATGCCCGGCGACAGAGTCATGGGCGGCCAAAGCTTATTGATGCAAGTGGGGAGCGAAGGCTGGCCCGTGTGGTCCAATCAAACAGATGATCTACTGTAGCTCAAATTGCTCAAGAAGTTAATGCTGGTTCTGATTGAAAGGTGTCAGAATACACAGAGCATCACAGTTTGTTGCGTATGGGACTGCATAGCCGCAGACCAGTCAGGAGGCCCATGCTGACCCCTGTCCACCGCAAACAACGCCAACATCAGAACTGGATGTGAACATCACAACTGAATCACGGAGCAGTGGAAGACGGTGGCTTGGTCTGCCGAATCACATTTTCTTTTACATCAGGTGCATGTGCGTCGCTTACCTGGGGAACACATGGCACCAGGATGCACTATGAGAAGAAGGCAAGTTTGGCAGAGGCAGTGTGATGCTTTGGGCAATGTTCTGCTGGGAAACCTTGGGTCCTGCCATTCATTTTGATGTTACTTTGACATGTACCTCCTACCTTAGCATTGCTGCAGACCATGTACACTCTTTCATGTAAATAGTATTCCCTGGTGGCTGTGGCTGAAAGCATTCTTTAGAAATGTTGGGCCATATTGATAGGATAGCATCTTGCAGTTGATGGAGATTTGTGGGATGCACATCCAGGGCACGAAGCTCCCATTCCACCACATCCCAAAGATGCTCTATTGGGTTGAGATCTGGTGACTGTGGGGACTATTTTAGAACATTGAACTCATTGTCACGTTCAAGAAACCAATTTGAAATGATTTGAGCTTTGTGACATGGTGCATTATCCTGCTGGAAGTAGCCATCAGAGGATAGTAAACATGGTTGTCATAAAGGAATAGACATGGTCAAAAACAATGCTCAAGTAGGCCGTGGCATTTAAACAGTGCCCAATTTGTACTAAGTGGCCTAAAGTGAGCCAAGAAAACATCCACAACACCATTACACCACCACCAGTCTGCACAGTGGTAACAAGGCATGATGGATCCATGTTCTCATTCTGTTTATGCCAAATTTTGACTCTACCATCTGAATGTCTCAACAGAAATCGAGACTCATCAGACCAGGCAACATTTTTCCATTCTTTACCTGTCCAATTTTGGTGAGCTTGTGCAAATTGTAGCCTCTTTTTCCAATTTGTAGTGGAGATGAGCAGTACCCGGTGGGGTCTTCTGCTGTTGTAGCCCATCCGCCTCAAGGCTGTGCATGTTGTGGCTTCACAAATGCTTTGCTGCATACCTCGGTTGTAACGATTGGTTATTTCAGTCAAAGTTGCTCTTCTATCAGCTTGAATCATTCGGCCCATTCTCCTCTGACCTCTAACATCAACATGGTATTTTTGCCCACAGGACTGCCGCATACTGGATGTTTTTCCCTTTTCACACCATTCTTTGTAAACCCTAGAAATTGTTGTGTGTGAAAATCCCAGTAACTGAGCAGATTGTGAAATACTCAGATCGGCCCATCTGGCACCAACAACCATGCCACGCTCAAAATTGTTAAATTTCTTAAATCACCTTTCTTTCCCAATCTGACATTCAGTTTGGAGTTCAGGAGATTGTCTTGACCAGGACCACACCCCTAAATTCATTGAGCAACTGCCATGTGATTGGTTGATTAGATAATTGCATTAATGAGAAACTGAACAGGTGTTTCTAATAATCCTTAAGGTGAGTGTATAATATATATAGGATTATAAGGATTATAATATGTTGAATGTGGAGTAAAATAATTTTTATTTACAAAATATTGTTTTTAAATAAAGCTACACTGCAGAACAAATGTATTTACTATATAGCCATAATATTTAATATACAGTATGTTGGTAAGTTGGGCATACACTGTGCCATTTTCTTCCAATTTCGAGCCAAATTCTAACTTGTGCGACTCTTTTTTGGGTCACACCGATTTTCAGGTTTATCGGGCGACGTTTGTCGTGAGGTGTTCGTGCAGTGTACAGGGGGAAACAAGAGGCGGCAAACCTCTCCCGATTCGGATGGTCGGATAAATTTCTGGCGTGTCAGAAATTCTGGTCACCCCTCGTGAGGTTATCGCACAGCTGAAGCAAAACCACAAACTTATTGCCCTGTTTTCCCTCACTGCATCTGCGCGAAAGCAGAAGTTTAACCATTTAATTATTAATTTAGGGCTAGCCTACTTGTTTTACTTCCACACTTTATTTATTTATTTGTATTTAATATGAATTCATATTTAGCCTACTTAATCTTATTAAGACGGGAAGTGGGAACCGTTGTCCATCTTGACACAATGTCATGTTGTCCTTTTTTCTTTTTTTTTTCCCGTTTTAATTCATGAATGCAAGTCAGTGGATATCACACAATGTGCAAACGCAGTCTCAAACCCAGTCAATTATTCCCTACAGAAAGTGAAATTAAAATCTGACAAGCAATTTCGGCGCATATTCTCAGACAACGAGCAATCTAATTCAACATGCTGATATCGTAGCCTATTGTCTTAATTATTTTCTTAATATTCCTCTTTTGGTCCATATTGTGAGAAATAAATAGAAGAGAAGTAGGCCTATTTCGTGTTAAACTAGTTGTTTTTAGATAAATCTTCTCTTACTTTTCATTGAGACTGACATTATAGACTGATAATCATTTAATTATAGACCTATAATTCCTTGTTTGATCGGGCTAAATGTTTTTAAATAGTGAGGAGAAATCCATCTATTATTTTATTATGCAGTGTGTCGATTATGCATTATGAAATTGTGTGTGTGTGGGGGGGGGGGGGGTGCAAATTAATCTAATATCTATTTAATAATAAAAGTAGGCCTAGGCTACTCTAATAATAATAATAATAATAATAATAATAATAATAATAATAATAATAATAATAATTTTAATACATAAATTCTAAATCCTCTTGATGTCGATAGGTGATGCATTTGATAGGCTATCTCTCTATAATACAGCATGGTCTATTGTTGCAACAAGGCACGGGGTTTTATTGCGTATTTTTCACCCGTACATTGTGAGCAGACAAGTCGCAGTCGACGGCCTGACCGCACAGTGAGAGCACATCAATCGTGAACTTTGGCTTTGCATCGCATGCGATCTACTCGTACAGTGTGAGCAGGTAGCCTTGCTGAAATCGCATAGAAATCGCACAGTGTATGCCCAGCTTAGTTAGAATTACAAGAATATTGTGTGCTGAAATCCATATAATTTACTGTGCCAGACATTGTGACTGTTTGACGGCACATGTATGCTTCCTTCTCCAACCACAGCAATGAAGACATAATGTAGGCCTCACACTCCCTTCCTCCCCTGTCAAATGTAAATTTTGTTTTCTCCTTTTTGACTCTGAGTCGCCGTAAGAAAGACAACATTTCTGTGAAATGACATGGTGACACCAATGATTTCCAATTACATGCCTGTCAATCAAAACCTGAAGACGTACTGATAAAAGAAAACAGAATGGATTGACAGCAGACGTAATCACATCATCTGTATAAATGTATTTTAAGTTCTTGAATGTGGCTGCCTATGACAGATGACACAAATATGTTTAACTACTTCTCATGCTCACAGACAGACGTAGAAGGAAAGATGATAGTGGCATTGGCTGACCCAAAGCCTGCCTGACCCAAAGTGTTATAATTTTAGACTCAAGCCTCTCACATGGTCTGGAACAAGGACGGCGTTTGGAAATAAACTTGGAATTTAGCTTAATTGTAGTTTACGGATTTAGGAGGGGCCAAGTGTTCAACTTCATTTTCTTGCATAAATAGAGTGTGAGTATAGGCCAGAGACATGGGGTTTGGAAGCCACAAAAGGACTTTGAAAAACTTCAGAGGCAGACAGGACATTCTGACTTCTACTGTTTCAAAACATTATGCCGTACAAGACAAACATTGGCCTCATAATGCATAGCATACGGTTTAAAATTATACTTTAATTAATGAATGAGGTAGAAACATTATTGTCTTTCAGAATCGGCAACAGCTTGCACATTAAGGAGTCAATGTCAAACTAATTTAGTAAAGCTAAAAGAAACGTTACAGCTATGAATATAATTTTTAATGTAGATAAGTCTAGAATTAGTTTCCGTTTATATTACGCTTTATATAAATGGACTTTTTAAAAATAATAAAATTCACTAGAAATTTTTCAATTGGAGACCTGGATTTTTTTTTTTACAGTGTATAAATGCAAGGACTGCCGATGGCCGAGAGTTGTAACTTTAACTGTGCTGCATCTTCATGAAAGTCTATCATTTGAAAGTGTTTTTAAGCCTTTCCAATTTAAACATTTCAAGCGCAAGAAGATGCAGAAGAACTTGCGCGTGTCTGACAGAAAGCCGCGTCTGACAACACACGTATACTGAATTGAGCTCTCTTTCATGTCTTCTTGTAACGGACAATAGCCCCATTTCCACTGAAATTACCCAGAACAATTTGTACCAGGAACATTTTTCCCCCCAGACCTGCTACTGTCTGCGTTTCCACTGCGGTCTAAAGTGCTTTGAAGATTAGGCAAATTAGTCCGGTGATGTAGGACTGTTCGCGACTGCTGCTTCCAGTCTGTGATGGACAGTAATCATTTTTATACGCCACTAGCCACGTTTACGTACACATTTTTTGTCATTCCGATTAAAATCACTCAGATTGAAAGATTTTGTGGGCTGTTAACATGAGACGTTACCTAAAACAATCTGGTGTTTACATGCGCTTACTTTTAATCACAATCATTTTTTGACATGCAATTTGTCTGCCGCATCAAAAATGTTGACCTGCTGTCCTCTCCACCAGCTGGAATGTGTTAACTGTAGCCATAGCAACTCTTAAAGGACAACTCCGGTGAGAAATGAACCTAGGGGTAATTAACAGATGGTTACCGAGTAGATCGTTCTCTGGGATACGTTTTCTTGAAAATAGAATGTAAAGAGTTTTATCTCTAAAAACAGATTAGCTTATAACACTAGTCTATGGGGCACAGGGTAGACACAGGGTGGTAAAATTAAATCGCTAGTTTATACCACTAAAAAGGCTCAAAATAGCCTCACACTAACACGGCAGCATAATGAGGGTCCCTACATGCAAACCGAAGCATTGAGAACTTTGTAAGAGTACAAACAGTTTAATAAGAAGATACGTTGTAAACATAGTGCCTTAAGCGCTCACGGACAGGCACCATCTCGAAAAACAGTCTCGATGAATCGATCTACGAGCGCTGTTCTAAGTGAGCTGGTCGATAGGAATTAAGTTTGTGAAATGTAATAACATGGACATTTTTTTATTTATTATTTATTTATTTTCTTTGTTGTGTTCAGTGTTTTCTTCCGGAAACAACGGACCATATGAGAATCCAAGTCACAGTTCATCACTTAGCAGAGCGCTCGTGGCTCGATGAGTCGAGACTGTTTTCCAAGATGGCCCCTGTCCGTGAACGCGTAATGCACTATGTCTATAAACTGTCTTCTTATTAAACTGTTAGTACTCTTACAAAGTTCTCAATGCTTCGGTTTGCATGTTGGGACCCTCATTATGCTACTGTGTTAGTGTGAGGCTATTTTTAGCCTTGTTAGTGGTATTAACTAGCGATTTAATTTCACTACTCTGTGCCCCATAGACAAGCGTTATAAACTAATCTGTTTTTAAAGATAAAACTCTTTACATTCGATTTCCATGAAAACGTATCCCAGAGAATGATCTACTCTGTAACCATCTGTTAATTACCCCTAGGTTCATTTCTCACTGGAGTTGTCCTTTAACAGCCAGCAGGACTAATACGGTACTATAAAAGCTATTTATTTGTTGTAAATAGGGATGCACCGATACCATTTTTTTAGAACCGATCCGATATTGGAGTATTGGTCAATACCGATACTAAACCGATCCGATACCAATGCAGTTTTGTTTAAAAATTCTATGTAGAATTTCTAAACCTTAGTGTGTTGAATTGAAAATCACTCTTTTGTGAGTTAAACACTGGGTTAGGGTTAGGGTTCGGGTTAGGTAACATGATTTACAGCAATAAACGCCAGCAAGATAAAGTCATTTATGAGAAACCATAGACAGTTATCTACAGATCAAGCATAATAACAGAAACAATAAATCATCATGGAGAGAGTTTCGTGTTGACTGTCGTAACCGAACGCGACACAGTTTAAAGCTGAATGGAGAGTGACTGACAGCCACAGCGGAGGGAGAATGCATTGACTTGAACTTGAATTTAATGACTTAAATATTAATCTGTACTCACAATAAACTTCAGAACACGTATAATATAGTGCACGAATCGCTGATGATGCTTTATAATGTTTTTGTGCCTTTTGTGGGGCACTGGGGCTTAACAATAACACAGAATATTATGCGCACAGTATCAAATTTGGATCGGTCTTGTCTGTCCGATACCCAATCCGGCAAATAATGGCGGATCAGAGCCGATACCGATCCTGAGCATCCCTAGCTGTAAAGTATAATAATCATCAGAAGAAAAAAAAAATCTTCTGTCAGGCACAGTTGAAGTAAAAACTGCCTGAGACAATATACGCTGTCAAGATGAGAGGGTGTAGCCAGGCTATGTCTGTCTCATTATTCCAACATTATCTTCATAACTTCTTACAAAAATAAAAAGCTTACCCCTCAAAAATATTTACTTTCATCCCTTATTAGCATTAGCAGGTTGTTTACATGGTGAAATGAATAACGAGTATGGAAAAGATTCAAGCTGTGCTGCTTTTGCTGGTTATGTATTTGTTTACTAAAGAGGTAATTAACAAAATGGAGGAAAAGAGCACTAACGTATTCTGAAAGCTTGTAAAGCTGGATTTAAAATGACAATAATGTATGTTATTATCAGCTATTACGGACTTTAACTGTGAGATGGCAGAAACGAACGTGCCATCAGACAGAAAGAGCAAGACTGATTTTTATTGAACGAAGACAGTTGTTGTCAGATTTTGTTGGTGATTTCAAATGTTAAATTTAGTCGCAAGTTTGGAAAGTTTGATGTTTCCCCATTCAAAGAGAGAGGAGCTGCACTTGCGTACCCGAGAGCAGTTTCAAAGATGGCCGCCGAGTGAAATGACTTGTCTTAAAGGGACTTTAATTGTATTAAGTTGGGAATCAGTGATTTTATAAAACATCTTCAAATCTCTTTTCAAAAAAGTGTCCAAAAGCTATTGGTGCCAAACTTATTTGTAATCAAATTTGCACTTGAGCCCTGTTTGGCACGGCACAATGACAAACCGTTCTCAGCCCAGATTCCTCAGCAAGGAATTGGTCACTTGTCTGTTGCCTAACTACCAGTTTCTCTGTAGCTGGCACAGTATTTGAGCGATGTGTAAACAAATTAATAATAAAGTTAACAGAAATATCTGATCATCCCCCATAACACTGTCTGCAAACTCTTCCTTTCCAATACAACGGCGTATGCATTCCAATGAGCTCCATTATCAACCCCAGAGTGGAAAATGATACCATATCCATACCGGCTTGGCCACTGTGGCCTAAGGGTGGAATAGCACCTATAGAGTATTTGATTTGTAAACGCTAATTAAGATTTACTGATCAGAGTTGTAATGTTTTCCATTTTTGGCAATCGGTCTGATAGGACTGCTGTTATAATGTCCGACTGATTAATGGAGGAAAATATTCATTTTACATTCTTTTTTCCCTCTCTTTAAGGAGACGCTCATGGTCCTTTTTTTCGGATCTGGCCTGCAGATCACAACGAACTGGACATCTGGAGAGCCGGCAGGATTCCCAGGTGGGCCGATCCATCTGTCTGGCATTGTTCTGATAAATAAAGATTATGTGTTTTACATTTATTTACATATTTTGTTCCGGCCATGGCAAGTTCAAAGGATCTAATTTTATGATGCAGACTGGAGCCACTGCAGGAATTAACCCTTCAGATACTGCCATGAGATGCATGTAGCTCAATATAATGCTCATTGGTGGAGTTTTTTTTTTTTTTCTTCAGGAGGAATTTGGCAATTTGAAGAACTAGGTGTGCCACTAAAACTTATAATTAAGGAATAAATTACCCTAATTTAACTCTTTTTACCCTAAAAAAATTAAAATAGGTCTTGTTCAATTTAACAATAAAATAATAAATAATTTTAACACATAAATAGACATTTGAAAATACTTTTTTTTTTAAAATTAATATGTATTTTTTTATTCTTTCATTTTATTTTTAAATAGTAATAGTTCTTTTTATGACAGGAGCCCTATCGGAAATGTATAAAACATCTGTTTATATATATATATATATATATATATATATATATATATATATATATATATATATATATATATATATATATATATATATATATGAAAAGAAGTTGTCATTGTGTCGCTTGTATTTTTCATGCTAAAAAGTTGAATTTGGCTTGACCTACCTTTTTGCCTTGGGATACAAAATGTCCCAAAGTTAATAAAGACTAGTTGAGAGATACGGTGAACACACCCTCGTAAGTTCATCAAAGAGCGAGGCCAAAGGTTAAGCTGAAATGTGTGACTTACAGAGACTCTGCTGACAGACCGACGGCGACGTCAGTGACAGGACTGTTATTACAGTATTATTACAGCATTATTACAGCATTGTTAACATCACACACATCACTGTCTGTAAAAAAGGACCTTTTGTCGTGTCATTGAATGTTTGCAGATCACCCATACAACTGAAATCAAGCGGAATGAAATAATTGCATTCACATCTTCGCGCTCCTATAAAGCACAATCTGTCTCCCACATGTCAGATATGTTAAGTTATCTGCTGCGATCCATCTTCTCTTCAAAGTGAAGCTTTGTGTTTGAGGAATGCACTGGCTGAAGTGAAAAATGTCTATTAATAAGCCGTGCCCTGTTGGGGACCCTATTTCAGCAAAAAATATGTCATGTCTACTTAGGGTGTCGCTGACTTGTCTATGTGAAAACAGGCTTCAAAGCAGGACATAAGCATCAAACTTAAGAAAACAGGCTATCTGCTGGGCACATCACTCTTGTGGCTTGAGAAGAAAACAAAATGTGTGCTGTTCTGGGGGAGCTGTAGAGGCTGGAAGCATGTATATTCATGTTGACAGTCTGAGAAATCTTTAAATGAGGGTTTTAAATGATTGTACCTTCAAGGGCAGAGATTTGTGCGTGCATGGGATTTGAGAGAAGCCTTCGGGGAATACACTTAAAATTGCGCCGTGGTCGTTGACACTTACTTGCATGTGCTGTTTTTAGAGTGTTAACACTTGGCATGTTTGGATCATTTATAACGAACCCTAGTTTGATTGCTCTGTTAGTGCGGTTCATTTAAATTAGTGTCAACGCTGTCATTTGAACCCTGGTGCGCACCAAACAAATGGACCGAGACCACTAGAAAGATGGCTCTCGCTCTGCCTTCAAACAAACTCTGGTGCGGTTCGACTGAAATATGAACGCAGCATGGACCAAAGACATGTAAATGAACCAAAAACGGGACATGATGTCACAATATGCGACCCTAAATATGCGACCCTCTGTTTGTGTGTGTGAAGAAGGGTTTCCTGACGCTGTTTTGACTCCTTTACACATTTTGGTATCTTTAATTTCAGTGTTCAAATGACAATGTGAACGCTGAGTGGATCGGGACTAATTGTTGTTGTTTTTTGGTCCGGAAAAAAAAAAAATGAACCAAGCGAACCGAATTACAAGTATAAACTACGTGGTGTTATTGACTATATATGATGAAAACATGTTTTGTGCTGAAATTCTCAAGTTGCGCAGTTTATTAGCTTTTTGTTCGCTTCACCCAATGTTTATTCACTGGTCAGTTTCAGCTCATGCAACTACCGAACAATATTGACAGTAATTTGATAATTAACATTGAAAGATAGATTTTTTTCATTGGGTTTTGGATCGTGCCAGAGAAAAAAGCTGTGTGACCATCAAAATGGCACTAAAAAATGAAAATCCCCCACTGGATTGGATTTTGAAACATGAGTTTATGATATTATAAGTAGTGCACAAATGGTAACGAATTGTACCTGAAATCGTATGACTTTAAAAAAAAAATATTTGATTATACAAATTTTCGGTTGAATTCATATTGCCTTTAAAGCACTCCAGACTCTTTTCTTGAACTTGATTCTCTCTCAAGGGATTGATAGACATACAACCGTGTTCAAGTTACAGAACTTTAACCTTCATCATTCCAGCCTTGTATAAACAGCCTCTGAGGCATTTACTTATGTTTCTGACTACCTAGAGGCCTGTATTCTGAGCCGTGGTAGTTATTGACTGCTCCATTATATATGCTGTCTTGAGGTTTAATCTAGTCATGCAGTACATGAGGGAAAACCCACCACTCAGTGTCATGCTGAGTGAGATATTTGTCTTTCACCTCTTAAAACCGCTCCCCTCCTTCCCTTCTTAAGGGTTATTGACAGGCCTAGAATGCTCCAGGGTGAGTGGAGGGGCATGAAGGGGGCGGGACCCTAGTATTGAGTGACAGCCTATGGTTATTGCATTTACTGACAGATAGATCATGTCATTAGTTCTCAGTGGAAGGAGGTGGAAAACCATCTAAATGCTTTTTTGCAGCACTTGAAACATGACTCTGTATTATTCCGCAGGAAGAACGTCAACGGAAAACTCATATACTTCAGACATGCTGTTTAATACAGGTATTCATGCGGAACTAAAGGGTCTGATATTAGATCAGTGGAATAACTGACAGTGACCTGATTATGCCTGTCATTAGTTAGCTAGTATGTATTATTCAGGTCTGATGGGTCCTGTCAACAAGAGAATTGTCTGTTTTTTGAGTTAGTTTACCCTAATGTATATTTACATAAGCTAAGGGTGGATGCACTCTATACTGAGTAAAATCAGTGCTAAAGGCTGTTTTAGGCACAGTGTAGTGTCATGTATTGAGACTTTGACTAGCAGAATCAAGTCTGGTCCTCATTTTAGCATATTCTGGAAAAGAACCAACTAGGGATGCTCATATTGACCGTTTAACCATTAACCGATAGTAAGAATTTTGACCGATTGACACGATCAGTTAAACGGTTTACATTTTTTTGTTGTTGTTTTTTACTCACGGGGCGCTTCGACATATGCAATGAACCACACCTCTGACACAGACATATTTCGCAAAATGAAGCAATGGGAAAGAAGCATATGGGACCATTTAGACAGAAAGGGTGACAAAGTTATGTGCAAAATAAGAAAGATGATTAAATGTAAAAGATGAAAGTTTACAATACAGCAGTAGTACAAGCTCCTGACTGGTGGAGGAAAGCAAATGAAAGTCGCTTTCCTAGGCTGGCCGCTCTAGCGAGGCGTCTCTGTATTCCCCGGGCATCAGTGCCATCTGAAGCCTTGTTTAATGCTTTTCGTAGTGTGGTTTTGTCCGACAGCGTATCAGAAATCTCGGCCTGAGTTTTGTTTTGTTTTTGGCTTACATTGGCTTACATTGTTGCAGCCATTAAAATAGTTCAGTTTTGTTTTTAAAGGGGTGATGAATTGAGAAATCAACTTTCCCTTGAGCTTTTGATATTTAAAAGGTCATGGTAATATAAGATTATTCTGTAAGTTTCAGAGCTGAAAACTTCCTTTTATAGACACCAAGCTCAGCAAACGGTCCTGTGCGTTATTCTGACGTCACTGCGCGATGAAACACCACCTATACAGAAAGTGTAATCCAGTAGCCCCGCCCACCGACTCATTGATATCGTTTATATCGTCCGATCTTGTGGGCTATGTGTAATATCTAAATAATATTCCAATCAATTGCGAGTCGCTGAGAAATAAATCATTGTGTTTCTTTGATAAAGACGTTTACGAGCCCTGTGATCGAGAGAATCATTCTGTTTGCCGCTTCTCCCTCACTCTCTCCTCTCCGTCATGTGAACTGACAAGGGCCGAAGCTCATTAAATATGCAAATCTTATCCAATCCTAACCGTGGGCGTTTACTTCCAAGTCTCCAGTGTAGCACGCCCATCAAAACCCAGTGGTTTGGAGAGACCCTTAAAACCAGTGTAGAAAATAGTCTATTACTTTTTAGTTATGAGGTTTTTTAATGTAAAAACCACACAAACATCATTAGTTGACCTCAGACAACAGTATAAATATAAATATATATAAATATATATATATATATATATATATATATATATATATATATATATATATATATATATATATATATATATAAACAAAACAAAAGACCTTTAATACAGTAGCTTTTAATCAATGTTGTATACTGAAGACTATGTAGTTTTAATTTTAGCCTACATTAATTCATTCAAATTCATACTTAAATGCTACTGTACATCTCTGAGCTGCCACTGTAAATCTTTCTAAATCTTTATTTTATATAATACAATATACAATACACTAGGAATTTGTACAAGGGTTTTTTAAAGTAAAGTTTTAAGTTTAAGTAAGGGTTTTCAAGTCTTTTAAAGGCCCTCTGAAGTGCCTTGAAACGCGCCGCATTATTCAATGTGTTGACGTGATTTCCCCTGAAATGGCTTCAGCTGTTAGCAGCTCCTCCCCTTTTTTGAAACAGCCAATAGCGTTTCGTTAATATACAGTCTGACTAGAGGGCAAGAGCGGACCTTCTCTCTCTGTTTGGTAAAGCCAGTTTCCTCTAACACTGTTAACCATCATAATCTCCTCCATATCGCTTTTGAAATGCAGCATTCTGTGCAGAATTCAAATTGGTCGATATGTTTGTTGTCTGCGCGGACTCGCGCACATGAGCGCTCTCGTGTCTGTAGTCTAAATTTAGTCCAGAGCTGTTGGGGTGTGTTCGCTGCTGCGGTGTGTGAAACTAACGTGAAAACAGATTTTATTTTTAAATATTAAAACTAACAAAAGATGGCCAAAACTTCGACCAATGGCTCAACATTAAGATCACACTTTACAGAACTTGAGTCCCTGTGAATGTATTCAGTCTGTTTTTTTTAAAGTATTAATATTACAGCATGAACCTTAAACCGAACATTTCAGCTTCCACTCACTATTTTCCTCAAAGATGGTGGCAAAGTCAATTGGAGACACATTGAATTGCCTCGAAGGAAAGTCATATCTTTTAAAGTCTATTATTAAAAGGTGAAAAATGGAGGAGCAATTGTGATTCTGGACAGAACTCAGGACACAGTGACTATAATAGTTCAATTTAGTGTTATTATGTTTTAGATATTGAATATGAACTGTGCAGGGTCAATGACACATATATTTAATAAATCTACCTGGAATGGAAGAAGATGACGATGATAGCTTTTATTGAAAAGACATCAGCTGTAAGTCTGTATTTTTACGTTCAATTATGCTCAATTCTATCACCAACACAACATAAAGCAACAATCAAAAACTTTTTAATTTGGCCTTTTTCCATGACAAGCAAAAAGATTTTAGTTACTTGGTTGCTAACACTTGTCAGCTTCATCCACAGAGACATCTCACTCGTCCAAAATCCCATTCTATTCTATTCTATTCTATTCTATTCTATTCTATTCTATTCTATTCTATTCTATTCTATTCTATTCTATTCTATTCTATTCTATTCTATTCTATTCTATTCTATTCTATTCTTGTGAGTTGATTACTTTTTGATTTAAACTTAATTAAACATTAATCAATTTTAATGTTAAAATTAAATGTATATTCAGTTGTATAAAATCTATATTTTCAAGTTTAAAGTTTTAGTAATTTTGCAGTTTTATATTTATTAAAAAAAAAAAGAATATATAGTTTTTATTCCTTTAAGCTGAAATAAAATAGGTTTTCTTAGAATAGGTTTTTAATGGTTTTAGTTAACTATCATAGCCTTGATTTATTTTTTTAATCAACTGTCAAGTAATACATCATACTTCCATGCTGCAACAATAACATGAAAGAAAAACCTTCAGTACACCTACCCATGACATGGTAATACAGCACTGATACAATGTGTTGAAATAATGACAAAATGCATGCATTGATGGATATAAATATAAAGAAAGGAGAGCGTGATGGAACTTATTTGGGCTCTTCAGCTAATGTGCTAGTGTCCAGCTTATGGGCAGACGCTTTTATATGAAACATGTGGGCCTCTGTAAAAACCCAAAGCCTCTTTCTCCCCTTTGATCACTTAACTCCCCTTCTCTCTCTGGTGGAGCCCTTGTGAAAAAAACAGCTGTGGCAGATATTACTGGACGTCGTCCAGGGCTGATGAAACATACCTCGGTAATCCTCCGCACCTAAGTGCACAGTATGTCATGCCGGAGCGCAAGCGTGCATCTCAGAGGTGAGAGGCACTCCGTTACCGCTGCAGGTATGTCAGGAATGACTACATATGCTCGCAGGCTGACTAACACAAAACTGTCCGCAAGTAAGAGTTTCTGCATGACTGCTGCGGGAGCTGTTGCCCAAGTGGGATGTTTGCTATGTTTTCTGAAAAGTATTATGTTTGTATTTTTCTGATAGGGGAAAAAAAAAAAAACATCTATATGTATGTTTAAAATAATAAAATGCAGCGAATTATAAAGTCATGCATTAAGGATAACAACATAATAAATATACTTATGAAGCCCTTTTGATGTTATTGATATTATTTTTTACTTGTATTACACACATTTTTGCTGCCAAAACAGCCCTAACCCGTCGATGCATGAACTCCACTAGACCCCTGAAGGCATGCTGTGGTATCTGGTACCAAGATGTCAGCAGCAGATCCTTTAAGTCCTGTAAATTGCAAGGTGGATCAGACTTGTTTGTTCAGCACAGATGCTCGATTGGATTGAGATCTGGGAAATTTGGAGCACAAGTCAACACCTCAAACTCGTTGTTGCACTCCTCAAACCATTCCATTCCTGAACCATTTTTGCTTTGTGGCAGGGCGCATTATCCTGCTGAAAGAGACCACAGCCACCAGGGAATACCATTTACATGAAAGGGTGTACATGGTCTGCAGCACACTGCCTCTTCTTCCCATAGTGGATCCTGGTGCCATGTGTTCTCCAGGTAAGTGACACACACACACCCGGCCATCCATGTGATGCAAAAGAAAATGTGTTTTTTCAGACCACGCCACCTTCTTCTTTTATTGCTCTGTGGTCTAGTTCTGATGCTCACGTGTTCACCTTTGGCACTTTCCATGGTGGACAGGGGTCAGCATGGGCACCCTGACTGGTCTGTGGCTATGCAGCCCCATAAGCAACACATTTCAATGCACTGTGTATTCTGACACCTTTATATCAGAACCAACATTAACTTCTTGAGCAATTTGAGCTACAGTAGATCATCTGTTTGATCGGACCACACGGGCCAGCCTTTTCTCCCTACGTCCATCAATGAGCTTTTGCCACCCATGCTCTGACCCAGTTGTCTAGCCGTCATGATTTGGCCCTTGTCAAATTTGCTCAAATCCTTACCCTTGCCTATTTTTCCTGCTTTTAACACATCAACTTTGAGGACAACATGTTCACTTGCTGCCGATAATAATTTTTCATGGTCGATTCAGATTTTTTTTTTATATAAGCAAGTTGGCCAATTCCGATACCGGCTGCCAAAGTTTTTTTTTTTTTTTGACAAATTGATGTGTTGTTTGTTTGCTCTATAACAGGCCAAACTGGCCTTCAAAAATGTATAAATAAAACATCTGTAGCCATTTGACATTAGAGGCATCCAGTGCATTTTAATCATCCAAAAATGCTACACATACCGATTGCACAATTTCCAGACTTGGAGCAAGTACAGAATAGTCTGACTTTAGCTTTAGCTGTAAACAAAGCAGATTCGCTAGGAAAAGAAAATGCCATCAAAACTACTCTGAAAACAGACGATTTCCTTCAGAGATACATATAAACCAAACAAAAAATATTTATATTTTTCCTCCTATATTTTGAGCATCACGTGCATTGATTGACCTGTCTGCACTATTCTCTATGCATCTTCAGCATCTCCTGTCTCTGGCTTGTGTTACTGTCCAGTTAGCAGACTTGGTCATGTTTTCGCACAAATGACAATTCAGAAAATGATTGCAATACAGTTTGAGTGCAAGTCTGGAAATCGTACACAAATACTCCCACAGAATTTGAGGTTGCACAAATTAAATTCAGAAAGTTCGGTCTGGACTTGATCCGTTGTGGAGCAACTATTCTTGAGCCAGAGCTGTTAGGACCAATTAAAGTGTCAGGGCGGGCTTTACACATTGATCGACAGATGATCAACAGTAATGTAATCATTCCCGTCACCAAAGAGCGTTTGGGTTTAATTTGTTAATTGTTTTAAATTCATAAACGAAGAACTTGTTCTTTACTATTTCTCGCAAACATGATGATCATGTTGGTAAATACACAGTGTATCCTTAAATTCTTTTTACAGCAACGGCAAAGATTGTTAACACTCATCTTCTTCTTCTTCTACTTCTTCCATCATGCGTACAGTTGAGTTCTGTTGACATCTCTCAACATACGTCACTTACTCGTTGCTCTGATTGGTTGTAGGTCTATCCAATTGAGTGCAGAGGCATTTCTCCCCATAATCACAGCCCAATGGAGCAATATCAGACTCCTATTCTGACTAGAATCTGAGTATGACGACATCAGTCTAAAATACCACCAGTCTCGAGTCTTTCCAATTGACAAACTCAATGGCCAAATATGATGGTCAGTGATAGATTTATCTTCAATTGTATGGGAATAAAAATGAAAGAAGTAAAAAATAAATTAAAAAGTTAATTATTTCCATATTAATACGTAAAACATAATATGTACGTCCTTTAAAATCTGTTTTTAATATTAATACATTTCATTGTTTACAATTTAGTTTACTTTTGTATGATAATTTTGAGACCCAAAATCTGGGTCGTGGAGGACTGTTTTAGCGCATGCTTATGTTCGCTTGTTTGTTTATACTTAAGGCATTTATAGAGATGATGATTTAGAGCTCAAGTCAAGTGCCTGCTCTTGTATGTTCAGTGTGTGTGTTTGCGCTCATGCTCATGTATGTGTGCTGTTGTTGTCCATCGCAGTGGGAAGAGCTTGGCCAGTCCTCCTTGTTTGGGATAATTACATGTTTCTGTGGTCTGTGGCCCATTCTCTGTCTCTATGTGGCCAGGGTATCTATGTGGCAGGATCCACATTTAGGAGCACTGTCTCCACTGTCCAAATCTGTCCCACTCCTTCGCTATTCCTATAGAATTGCTTGCACTTTACCAATATACTATCCAGTGTATTGGGCAAAATTATATTCTATGTTTGATTGTAGTTTGTTTGTTGGGGTCTTCGATGTTTATTAGAGCTAAAAGGAAATATATTCCAAAGTTGGTTAGTTCATGAAATATTTAATGTACATAAAGGGAGTTAATGGTAATAAATCAGCCACTGGGGTGTGTGTGTGTGTGTGTGTGTGTGTGTGTGTGTGTGTGTGTGTGTGTGTGTGTGTGTGTGTGTGTGTGTGTGTGTGTGTGTGTGTGTGTGTGTGTGTGTGTGTGTGTGTTTTCAAGAGTTGAGCTGTGTGATGAATGGATCATCTGATTACTGAAAGGGACCGGATCAAGTGATTTATGCTACAGAGGGTGAGTGTGCTGAAGTCAAGGCATTTATTTTCAAAAGAATTGCAATGAACAAACATTATGAATTACTTATTGTGCTGTTTTTTATTATATATATACAATATATATACAGTATAAATTGTTTATCTGGTATTTCAGACTGATTTAACTTGTCAACTTGTATTTTGTGAGTGAAGGTTAGGGTAGTACATTTAAAAGGTATTTTCATATCAAGTTTTAAGGCTCGTTCACACCAAGTACAATTATTCTAAAAATAACTATATTAATATAACTGCGTCCACACCAGCGCACAAAAATGTTCTGTTTATTAAAGCGCACTGTAGTTTTGTCATCCACCACCATTTTGACATTCTCTGAAAAAGTTTGAATAGCGGAGTTAATTGTTTGACTGAATTCCTATAGACTCTAGTACATTCAATATTGACTATTTTTCATCTTTTAATTTATTGCTGGTCCGTTCAGTAGAACTGTTCATAACAAATCTCATACAACTAAATGATAAAGGTATTAAATATTTGCACAATTTGGTACAAAACCTATTCAGTGCAAGTCAGAAGCCAAATTCTTTACTAAATATGGCATTTTAGACCAAGGGAGTCTGGGACCATAGGGTAAAACATTTCCATGGAGCCCCTCTTGATTATAACAGTGATTAAACACAAAGTTTATGTAGATGAGAGTAGTGAACATAATATGCTTGTATTATTGGTGTAAATGGTCCCCATTGTAAACTTAGGCTAGTTTTTATTAATAGGTTGCAGCTCAATTTTATTATTCACCGTATTTTCCAGAAAATAAGTTGCACTTGTAAGTTGGATTTGGTCAAATTTGGATTTTTGAAAGGAAAAACTATTTGCATCAGTCACATTTAAATTTTTAGATTGAGGAAAAATGTAAAATAATGGTAAATACAATGAAATATTAGCAAACTCTAGCAAACACTACACTGTAAAAAACAAAAACAAATTCAGGCTCCAATTCAAAATGTTCTAGTGACTGAGCACATCTAAATTTTTCAGTTGGCCAAATTGTATTTCTGTGAATTGATGCAATTTAATTCACAGAAATTCAATTTGGCCAACTAAAACATGTTGATGTGATTAGTCACTAGAAAATTCAGTGGAGACCTGAATTTTATTTTCTCTCCCTCTAAATCTTTAAAATGTTATGGTAGGCCTATTCAGAACAGATATATGTATAAAATAAAAATACATTTTAGTGTCATTAATTACAAACAGCATTTATTTTAAATGTCATAGCAAACTTATTTAAAGCGAAACTGAAACTGAAATCCATGGCAGGCTTACGTATTCGGCATGAATTAATCGTTATTTGCGGTGTAACATTTGCTTGCTAAACTATTATATATTATGTAAAGAAGGCTTTATATTTCTCTCGTGTCCCACTATCAACTAAAAAAAGCTTTCTTCACACATGCCAAAAAAAAAGTTTGAAATAACACCATGACATGCCCATCCTCACTGACACAGCCTACATTGTACAACAGACAAATCAGATTGAGTAACCAAATAACTTTTCTATGCTTAGTTGTCTCATAAATGGTTGCGATGTCAAGTTAGCAATGTAAGAAGAACTGATATGTGTGTGTGTGTGCGTGCGTGCGTGTGTGTGCGTGTGCGTGTGCGTGTGCGTGTGCGTGAAGCTTCAACACAATCACTTGGATTATATCAGTAGAAACAGATACAATAATCTGTAAGAGTAATGCTGCGTTCACACCGCACGCGATTCGCGCGAGTGATTTACATGTTAAGTCAATGCAGAGACGCGAATAGGCGTTTTGCGGCGCGAATGGCGCGCCAATGATCGCGCGAATTAAGCGTTTTGAACGCGTGATTTGCGCGAAACACGCGAATCACTCAAGTTGAAAAATCTGAACTTTGGCGTGCCGCGTTAACCAATGAGGAGCCTGCTTTCTGCTGTCACGTGGTGAAGTGCCGGATGGGAAACCCATAGGGGAACCCCGAGGCCAGAGTAATTTAAAAATACTACTGTATTGTGTTACAAAATGTACTTTTAATACTTTTTCAGCCGAGAATGTAGTTGTTTAAAGCTCAAATATGTGATTTATTCATTAAGAGAGCTCCTATTTGAAAATTTGATCTGGTGTTTTCGGAGGTGTGAGACCCAGGCGATCACCAGGCTCAGCGCTCATCAACCCCAGTGAGAGCAGCCTTAACTTGGATAGTCTTTCTGCCGACTGCCGCTGCCTGGCAGAACCCCCTCCCATGACGCGAATTCGCATCTGTTGTGTAGTGAATGTTACGCGTGAATGAAGCGAATTTCAGGCGCGACTGAAGCGAATGGATTCAAATTGTTCACGCGTCCAACTTCGCTCGAATAGCGCGATTTATTCGCGTCATTCACGTGTGATGTGAACGCAGCATAAGGCATAATTCAAAATGGTAAAGGAACTATTTGTATTTGTGTAACAACAAAATATCGGCGAAACGTCATATTTTTGTAAAATAAAGAAAACAAACTCAATGTCCTGGTCCTGTGAACTTCTTCCTGAACCACGCAACAAAAAATGTGCCAAGATTCAGCAGTGAATAGTAGTACAGCAGTACTGCCTACTTTACACAGACATGAAAAATATATCTCTACTGATCAGGCATAACATTATGAGATGACGTGAAATATTACGGAGCAATGAAAAAAGTTGACGTGTTAGAATCAGGAAAAATGGGCAAGGGTAAGGATTTCAGCAAGTTTGACAAGGGCCAACTTGTGATGGGTAGACGACTGGGTCAGAAAATCTCCAAAACTGCAGCTCTTGTGGGGTGTTCCCGGTCTGCAGTGGTCAGATATCAAAAGTGATTCAAGGAAGGAACAGTGGAGAACCGGCATCAGGATCATGGGTGGCCAAGGCTCATTGATTAACATGGGGAGTGAATGCTGGCCCGTGTGGTCTGATCAAACAGACGGGCTACTGTAGCTCAGATTCCTCAAGAAGTTAATGCTGGTTCTGATAGAAAGGTGTCAGAATACACAGTAGATCGCAGTTTGTTGAGTATGGGGCTGCATAGCCTCAGAGCAGTCAGGAGGCCCATGCTGACCCCTGTCCACTGCCAATAACGCCAACAGTGGGACAGATCTGGACAACAGAGCAATGGAAGAAGGTGGCCTGGTCTTATGAATCAATTATTTTTTTTTTTTACATCACGTATATTTGTCGCTTTGCTGAGAAACACATGGCACCAGGATGTACTATGGAAAGAAGGTAAGTTGGCAGAGGCAGTGTGATGCTTTCAGCAATTTTCGGCTGGGAAACCTTGGGTCCTGCCATCCATGTGGATGTTACTTTGACACGTACCACCTAGCTAAGCATTGCTGCAGACCATGTACACCCTTTCATGGAAACAGTATTCTCTGGTGGCCTCTTTCAGCAGGATAATGCACCCTGCCACCAAGCAAAAAATGTTCAGGAATGGTTTAAGGAGCACAACAACCAGTTTAAGGTGTGGACTTGTCCTCAAAATTCCTGTGCTGGATGTGCTGAACATACAAGACCGATCCACAGAGACCCCACCTCGCAACTTCCAGAAGCCTGCAATCGCCTCGTGAAAGCCGCACATTCACAGAAAAGCAAAATATCACTTTCCCAAACCTTATACTCGAGTCCTTTAGAATATTCAAGAAATGTCAAAAAACTAATATTTTCCATGCATACTGAATTGAACTGAACTGAATTACTACTGTACTATGTACTAACTTTATATTTAAAATATTCTTTACTTCTCATAATAATGCCTCGAGTTTAAACTTGTTCCCCCCCACTAGTTCTGTAAATCACTAAATATACAAATTATTTATGAAAAACATAGTCTCTTTCATCTGAAGTATGATTCATCTAATTGGCACAAACATGTAAAATATTTGATTTGTGTAAAAAACTGTTTTGTTAAATAACTAAACTTGTTTGTTTTTCGTGTGGGAAATTCTGAAAATTAGTTGTCAGCAGGGCTTAGCACAGCCGTTTTCTCCTCACTCGCTCTAACATCAGCGCTTGGAACATCGCAATCAATTGTCTCGCTTCCAATTAATAACTTTAAAGCAGAAGAGAACAAGTCATATGGGAGTGCTTTATCTCTAGGCCAAATGCTCTCTTCTAAATGGAAGCAGATTGGTCACATGTCTCTGTTTTATTGTTCTCGTCGCGTCTGATGCCGAGGCATACTGAGATGCAGATGATGGTTTTGCTCTCAGGTTTCTCAAACAGGCTGTGGAAAGCATAATTCAGTAAGTAGCTATGTGTTGCTCCAACTCAAAGCGCCACCTCAGCATCATGGCAGTGCCAACACACCTAGCTCTCCAATGGCATCTGAAGTTCATTATCACAAGTTTCATTTTAGACTGCAAACAAACCAAAGTAGCCCGACGACAGCCTGTTTCCTTTTTGCCTTTGCCAATAGGTCAGGACAGATGATACCCATAATCTGTCTGAAACTCAATCCCTACAGCTGCAAAAAATGAGATGTTTTGAATTGTTTTCTGGCCATTTTGCTTAAAATGGTCAAGGCCCATCTAGAACTGGTTTAAACATGAAATTCAAATACCTCTGGATTCGTAATACATCTCAAGCGCGTTGTTCTGCATTTACGTAAGCATGCTATAGCCTCATAAGTGGCACCTGCATTGGACTAATGAACTGATGCATGCTACGAATGACATTAGAATGAAGATTCATGCATGGCTTTCTACCCTCAACCCCACCTGGTGCTCCATCTTAAAGTTCCCGATCTGCAAAACCCTTAAAAGAAAGTTCAAAATGTGATATGCATCTAGGACAAAGCTATTAGTCAACATGTTAACCACGTCAGCTCTTTTTGTACTTAAAAAAACACCAACCGTGCATGTTCATTGCAGATCCAACATTGCTGCAATATAGACTAGAAGCCTTTTAATTCTCTTTGTTTTCTACTTTTTTCTTTTTTTCTTACATTTTCAAAGGATTAGAGAAAAATATAAATAACACCAAGTGTTCGCCTTCCTAGAAAAGTCTTTCTGTGAGTGTGTAGAGGGTTGTGAATAACAATCCAGGTTCATTTATTGCTTGTCTGGACTGGCTTGCTTTTGCCGAGAGCAACAATATAAGGCAAGCAGGTGTGATTTGAAACATTGACCCTTAGGAGAACCCTCTGTGGAGCTTTTCTCAACCAATCACTGATCTAATCTTCAACCTGTCAGTCAAACTTACAGTATAGGGCCTTTCAAGGGAAATCCGCAAATATAAAACTGAATATTCAACTTAGCGCTATGACAATTTTTACATGTCAGTTCTGGTCTTTTTATTTGTACAGTTGATATATGGCTCAAGCTGTATCCTGAAGTCATTGTCTACTTATTTGTCGTGGATCTTACATTTTGTATAAACATGAAAGTATTAAGAAATAATTGAAGACATTTCTCCTATAGGACCTTTTTGGCTAAAAGGGTTCTTTAAAATTGAGGGGGAATATATATTTACATTTACATTTACATTTATGCATTTAGCAGACGCTTTTATCCAAAGTGACTTACAACTCAGGAGTACAGGAAGCAATCAGTCAAGAAGAGGCAAAGAAACACAAAAAGTGCCCCAAATACCAAGATTTGTACACTACTCAGAAAAAACAGAAAAGGGAAGAAGAAAAGAGGAGTAGAGGGGAGAATTTTTTTTTTTTATGTAAGATTAAGTGCTCATGGAAGAGATGAGTTTTTACCTGTCTTTTGAATGAAGCGAGTGATTCTGTCGTGCGTATGGAGGACGGAAGATCGTTCCACCAACCAGGAACAATGAAAGAAAAAGTCCTAGAGAGAGTTTATGCCATTCTGTGATGGTACCACAAGCCTTTGCTCATAAACTGAGCGAAGGCTTTTGGTGGGGGTGTAGACTTGTAGGAGTGAGTCAAAGTATGCGGGTGCTGAGCTTGCGGAAGATCCATAAGCAAGAGCCAGGGCTTTGAATTTGATCCGGGCAGCGAGTGGTAGCCAATGCAGAGAGATGAATAGTGTTGTGACATGAGCTCTTTTGGGCTCATTGAATACAAGACGTGCTGCAGCATTCTGGATCATTTGTAGCGGTTTGATTGCACAAGATGGAAGTCCCGCCAGAAGCGCATTGCAATAGTCAAGTCTAGAAATGACCAGGGCTTGGACTAGAAGCTGTGTTGCATGTTCCGTAAGGAACGGTCTGATTTTCCTGATGTTGTGCAATGCAAACCTGCATGACCGAGCTGTCTTTGAGATGTGGTCTTTGAAGGACAGCTGGTCATCAAAGATTACTCCAAGATTTCTGACCGACCCTGAAGTAATCAAAGATGAACCTAGCTGGATGGTAAAATCGTGTTGTATGGTGGGATTAGCAGGGAAAACAAGCAGCTCAGTCTTAGCTAGATTGAGCTGCAGGTGATGTTTTTTCCTCCATGCCGAGATTTCCGCCAGACTTGAGATTCGTGCAGCTACTGTGGGATCATCTGGTTGAAAGGAGAGGTAGAGCTGTGTGTCATCAGCATAGCAATGATATGAGAGGCCATGTGCCATAGTAAGTATATAAGTATTTTTGGGTATTATGCAACAAGCTTTGCACATTGGCATTTGCCTATTTTCTGCCATTCTTCTCCTCTGGTGGGTTAGGTTGAATGGGGACCATTGATGGAAAGACATTTTCAGGTTTCTCCAGGGATGTTCGATTGGGTTCAAGTCCGGCTGCACGCAAAACACCAGCACCCATAATTTTTTTAAAAAAAAGCTGCGTACACAGATTATAGCCTATATATTTACTCCAGAATTTCTATGAACATGGAAAACAGTAATGGATGGACATTTTAACCTTTACGCTAAAGAGAAAACGCAACGCAATTTTAAGGGTAACAAGCGAAATATAATTATATTTTTCTGCTCAGCTTGCTACATTGGACATCATACACATGGCAAATGAATGTTTTTTCATATACTGTATAATTTCCAGCCCCTGGTCCCTGCATCTGAAAACACCCAAAGCATGATGCTTCCACCACCACACTTTACTGTCAGGATGGTGATGTGCAGGTGATGAACAGTGCCTGGTTTCCTCCATACATGATGCTTGGTGTGGAGCGAGTCTGATAGAGTCCTTTAGGTGCTACTTTTGCAAATTCCAAGGCTTGAGTCTGGATACTCTGTCATAAAGCCCAGATCAGTGGTCCTGGTTGTTTCAAACATGTTCAATTAAGGATTTTTGAGGTTACATGCTTCTGTTAACCTTCAATGCAGCAGAACCTTTTTGTCTTGACACAGTCCTGGCAGTTGTTTTGACCTCATGGCTTGGTTTTTGCTCTGATATGCATTTTCAGCTGTTAGACCTTTTATGGAGAGGCATGTGTCTTTCCAAATCATACTCTTTCAATTGAATTTGCACAGGTTAACTCCACCTGAAGTATAGTAACATATACAAGCGAGATTGGAATACTTGTGAACTACATGTCAAATATACCAGAAAAGGGTATGAATACTTATGCAATGTAATTATTTCATTTTTTTTTTTTTTTAAATAAATGTACAGTTATCATGAATCAGTTTTTTGCTTTGGCATTGAGGTGTATGGAGTGTAGATTGATGTGGAAAAAACGTAATTTAAAGCAGCCTAGCACAAGTCTACAATATAATAAAATATTAAAATATGAAGGGGTATGAATACTTAGGCAAGTCACTATATATAGCTTTTATCTGTAAAATAAACCAGAATGCATTGAACATTAAACACAAGATTGATATATTTAAATATTACATGTCTTAATAGTTAATTATGCAAAAGTAGTGTAAGATTGGAGCAAACTGATTTTTTCTTAGTTGTTGTTGTTTTTACTTTTACAATCGCAGAATTGGTTGCTTTCACCAGGAAGAACTTTTTGAGTTCTGAAAGTTACAGTACGTATTTCATACAATGTTAATATATTTCTTTTCAAAGGATTTTATCTCTTATGATATATCTTTAAAAATTAAACTTTGACGTGTCATCATATTTTCAGAGTGACCAGAATCCCAAATGTTCGGATCAGTTTTCTTGTGCACAGAAGGATTCCTTGCCTTTTTCTATTCCAGTATAAGTGAAGATAAGCGCTGTCTACGTTTAATGTGCACTGATGGAATGTGCAGGGCTTTGATGCACTCTGACATCCCGACAAACACCTTTAATACCCACCTGGCTGACTAACCGTCCCATCTGCCTGTCTAATGCACAGCAGACTGTATACTGTGTGTGTTGTGTGTGTGTGTGTGTGTGTGTGTGTGTGTGTGTGTGTGTGTGTGTGTGTGTGTGTGTGTGTGTGTGTGTGTGTGTGTGTGTGTGTGTGTGTGTGTGTGTGTGTGTGTGTGCACATGGACAGCACATGTTTCTTCAGGAAAGAGAGCGAGATCCAGTGTGTAAGAGAGAATAAGTCCAGATATTTAGCTCTATAAAGGGCAATAAACAGTATAAAGGCCCCACTGCGCTCTTCACGTCTTGTGCTAGAGCCACTGTTTTCTACAGCAGACAATGCAGCCCTCTGTCTGCTTTTAATTAGGATCTGTGGTGATGTCGAGTACCAGGGGCACAAGACTGATTGTGAGAGCTGAACTGTGCAGGAACCCACCATATGAAGCCACAGTCCATAAGTCAAAGGCCTTAATAAACAATAACGACCATCTCAGCTTTGATTATCAACCACAGCAATCGCATCATGAATTGGTTATAACTCTCGGCGCCGCTACTGAAATGAGCAACAGCTTCCATAAAGTAGTGGGGTAAACTGTGCCACTGCTGTTTGCTTAATAACAGTAAAGATAATATCAATCCATCCATCTAGACATACATACATAATTGTTTTTTTATTATTATTTATGCATTTTAAGATTTATGGATTTCATTTAAAAGTAAAATTCTACATTTTGTATAATTTTTATTATTATTATTAATACAAATCACATAAACTAAATGGTCAATTCTTTTGATCCGTTAAGATTTTTTTTCTCATTTAAAATGTTGAATTCATTTTATGAATAATATGCAAGGCTCATTCAATTAATTTTGATGGTATTTTACTATTAATTAAAATGCAAATATCTTGAATAAAGACGTAACATTCTAGTCTATCTATCTATCAAGTCTATCTACACTACAGTATATTGATTAAAGTATAAGTTAGGCACTAGCCTGACACGCCAGACCCACATCAAGATGTTTGGTCTGGAAACTCACCATTGACAGGGCTCAATCCGAGGGGCGGGATAAACGGTTGTCTTTCAAACTCCCTCTGCACGCGATAGGATAGCGCTACACCAACCAGAGCAACAAAGGTGAAAGATTAAACCAGAGCTTTTTGATAGATTAAACATTCGCCGTGTCCGGTCGGCAAAACTCAGAAGACATCTTCCCTTTTTAAGAATGACTTCAGTGCCGTTCTTTGTTCTTTTCTCAGAGAAAAGCTTAACTCCAGTCTTCAAGAGTTAGGGGAATACAGCTCAGAAGGGTATTGAGAGTTGCTAGACGACACTCGCGGGCAGATTAAATTTGGTGCCGCTAGGGTGCTTCTAGATTTCTAGGCTATTTAGGCACCACTCCAAAGACTGAATTCTGGTGTTCCAATCTCTTCCATGGCTTTGAATTCAAGCATGGCACCTGTTGCTACCTGTGCAATAAGTCCATTTGAGAAATTTCCTCACTACTAAATATTCCACAGTCTACTGTTAGTGCTATCTATTTATCTATCTATCTATCTATCTATCTATCTATCTATCTATCTATCTATCTATCTATCTATCTATCTATCTATCTATCTATCTATCTATCTATCTATCTATCTATCTATCTATCTATCTATCTATCTATCTATCTATTTATATCCATCCATATCCATCCATCCATCCATCCATCATCAACTTTATTTATATAGTGCTTTTACAATGATAATTGTTTTAAAGCAGCTTCACAACAAAATCCCTCTGTCTTTCATCCCTCTCTCTCTCTCTCTCTCTCTCTCTCTCTCTCTCTCTCTCTCTCTCTCTCTCTCTCTCTCTCTCTCTCTCTCTCTCTCTCTCTCTCTCTCTCTCTCTCTCTCTCTCTAATGTGTGTGTGTGTGTGTGTGTGTGTGTGTGTGTGTGTGTGTGTGTGTGTGTGTGTGTGTCTATGGGTTCATATGGTAATGATTGTTTGGCTTTTGAGGTTTCTTTGTCCTGAATGATGTGTCTCATCCGTGGTAGTTCACTGTGTTCTGTACAGCTCGTACACTTCTGTATACTGACATAATTCCACTTGGGAGGAGTAACATTTTTGTATGTGACCTGAACAACCAGATGCATTTACATTTTGCCGAGTCGCGTCTTGTATGCATCTTAAACCACCTCCTGAGGCAGTTAGAGGTGTTCAAGCATTTAGTCTGGATTTGAGGGCCAAAGAAAACCATATTTCCACATCCTGTCATTTCACGTCCATTCCCATAAGTGACAGCGTTGACTGATGGTGAACACAATCAGAGGAGGGAGTCACACAATAAATAATGCTGCGTTTATGGCAAGCGTCCTCAGGGAACAGTACAGTGCTGCACAATCACAGCTGAAAACCAGACTTCACCTGTTACATGTCCTTATGCATCTGAGCAGAGAAACTTTGTCCATAACACTATTGCTTGAGTTCAAATTGGGCAACTTAAGATGTTCAGCTTGGGCAACATTTACATATATGGGTTAATAGCTCTATATCCAACCATATCCAGTCAGTCTGTAGTCTCAAACTATGCATGACAACCTTTTGCAGGAAGAAAGCACAACTAAGGCCTCGCAAATAGTTATTTCATTATTATAGCCATGTAAACAGTATGTGTGTAAACATGATTTCACTGTGAAAAGATTACTTGCTCCCCTTTTCTGTGTAATGATATATTTAATAGTTGGTCATTTATAGTTTACATTTGCCCATTTACATTAAAACTGGATAAGTGGAAATATTGTGAGTAAAAGTTGCAAAAGTTACCTTTAATGCTATATTTAATGAACTTAAAATTCTTTGGGAGGTTCAAACCAAATTCGCATAGTCTCCTGTGTAAAATAAAGTGGAATTGTGATTGAGAACTTAAGACATTTTACAATGAAACCATAAAAAGTATTCTAGATTCCTGTTATTAACATTCTATGACTATGTGATCATGAAGCCCACCTCACAGCCAAAACCATAACAAGTTCTGCTTTAGTTTATGTCAAGGCATTGTTTCTTGAACAATCAGTGCTTCTTTGATTCCAGCAAAAATAGTAAAGATAGCGAATGGAAGTGAGAGTGCCGTCAGTGAGAGAGCCGACTGATAACAGCTGGCTTCGTAATGGACGTTAAAACTAGATTATATGGATTTGAACGAAAAATCTGTTATGGGCAGCCAATCAGAATTGCATATGATTGAGTTTTACCAACCTGGCTTCAGATTTGTAAAACATTTTTTCATGTGCCATGTGCCTGCCATTTGATAGTTTCTCATCCATTTATGTTTTAGCACTCCACAAAGCTCAAAACATTGGAAAGAAAGAAATAAGAAAAACACTGGATAAAAATCGAGCATTTAGCTTGGAAAAAAAGAGAGAGATCGAAATTGAGATCAAAAACAGACCCCCTGAAACAAGTTCAACTTGAGTTAAATGTAAGAAACTTTTTATTCAAGTTAGCCTTTCCCAAAAGCGTATTTACCTATGTGGCAATGATGTGTTAAAAACTTTTTTTTTTATTACCCAGATCCTCAGATCACTCATAAAGTGTCTATAAACACTTATTTTACCGCTGCTAATGTATGTGATAACCAAATCAAAATATTTTTTTAAAAAGTAACATTTTTAAACACTACGTTGTCTGATGGAAAGACTGTGCACACTTCAATTATTGTAGTCCCGTCCCTCTTATCATTGGCCCTCATCCAAGATCTCAGCAGGAGCATGTGACCAAGAGAAAACAGCTCTTTTGGCAGACTGTGCTTAGGCACATATGGAGCTTATTGCACACCAGTCACTGCTGCCATGAGCCCACCATTGCATCTCTCACTTGCTTAACCTGGATCACACATGCATGTTCCAGGAAGCTGAGTGTACCTCTGGATGATGACCGGCTGGCCTTGCTCCTCTGGACCTGCTCCCCAATGCATGAGCACGTCCAGTTGTAGTTTAGCTTACACTTTTATCCAAAGCAAATTACAACATGCTTATTGTTCCCATGAAGAACCTGAAGTGTCTTGCTTGAGTAGAAGCCTCATAGGCCGCACTCCTAAATATCGTGTGTGCGCATTTTGTGTAATTAAAAATGGTAAACCATTACAATATTTGTTGTGTGAAAAATATTCATACTTTTACGTATCCAATGCGCATAACTCTTGGTCTTCGAGGCATTGATCTGCAATCCAAATCTTGAGTATGATGAATACGATGCGGTCTCTCGGATCGTAAAGACGTTTGCAGTTTATTAGCAGCTCCGCCTAATATGGCGCATCAATACCATCAGCCTTAAGATTAAGCTCACGGACGGCGACAAATGCATGCGAGACTTGGAAAATAACAGCAAGCATCACGTCGACAACGTTTTTGACCAACGATGTCTTTGTTGCATTATAAGGATATAAAACGTCATCGCATTATGAACGTCTACGTTTATTAACATCTACGCAGTCCCTCACGGATATAGTCACTGAATGCCAATTCTAGTTTGCAGGACATATCCTATAAAAACTGGCAATGTGGACACCCAGGCAAAGGAAGCGGAAGCAGAGCCATCCGAAGATCACGCCTCTCATAGTAGCCATTGAAGATAGTTGAAGAAACACCTATTTATGTGATGAGACATAATGCCAGTTGGAACATCCTGTGGTAGCTGCTGCTTCTCACTGGTGCTGCTGGTTTGCATACTGTTTTGTTTTTGAATTTGTCTGTGTACCTTCCACTGATTTGGAATAATTACATTTTCTGGAACTAATCATCAGCTATATCGCCAGAGGATTCTGCTCACCTTATCTGCTCACCATCTATCCAGCACAGTTGCTCAATAAGTCCCCATTCTCTTAAATCGTATTGCAACAACATCCATCTGTCTATATCCAACTACAGACTCATATTACAATCATTTTAATTCTCTATTCTTACTATTTACAATGAAAATATCTGAGTCATGATAACCTCTGGTCATTAAACATCTGCAAGAATCTCTACAGATGCCTTACTGTACATAGGCTCGCCCAGACCCCTGTCCATGCTATCTCTGCCTCCTGAAAGTTGGATCACTCCTTTCCTCTTTTTTATTTTAATTTTACAAATAAAATGAATTATATCAAACTTTTCTGTAAAGGTAATTTATATTACATATTTTCCAGGATGCTCTGTTTCTGTCTGTTATCACTTTTCATTTGATAAACTGTCTTGCTTTTATAACTTTCAGCAGAATAAAAAAAAAAATGCTGCATTTCTCAAGGAATCTGGCTTCGTCGCATTCTATTTCTGTAATTATAGACCAATTCCTGATCTCTCCCACCTGGTCATGGAGTTTTTGCTCATATTTCTAGTCAAATACACCGTGCTGAGATGGCTCTCCTCTGGGTTGTCAATAATCTCCATTCTGTGTATTCTGTTACCCCAGAAGTAGTATAATGCTACTATATGTTGTTATCTGAGCTCTTATAATAAGTAGAAAATATTTATCTCTATACAGAATTAAAAATGTACTTCTCCCCAAATCTAGGTGTCCCACAGGGTTCAATTCTTGGCCCTCTTTAGTTGTGTTGCATTACATTGTGCATTTGCTGATATATTGTTGATATAAAGATTTGACTTACTATGGTGTAATAAACATTGTCGCAAAGTCTGCTTACTGAAATATGCTTTCAAGGTAACGTTTTAGCTCAGCGAAATGGATGAGGATTTGTTGAACGTGCAAAAGTGCTAATATTGGAAACGTCAGTTAAAATGCTGTCAAAATTCTTAATATCTACTGTCAGGTAATGCAACGCTTATCTATAGGATAATAATAATATGATAATAATCATTCAGACACAGCCCTCAAATCCGGTTTGCTTTGTGTCCCAATCCCAAATTGAATGTGATAAAAATACAAAAAGAAGCTAAAGAAAGGAAGGGAAGATGAACAACAGTGATTATGGAGAGAACAGTTTTCTCTAGGACAAGCTAATGAGAATCTGTCATCAGTTTTCGTGAAAAGAAAAGGAAAAAAGGAAGAGGATTTCAGCAGGTTCTCCTCATAGGGAGTCATCACCTCCTTTAATAAGAGTCGAGCAGGTGTGTTTCCCTTTTCCAGCTGCTGAGAGAGAGAATGTGTGTACAGGAGTGGGGAGTGAAGGCTAGACACTGAAGAACTTTGCAGAGGAAAGCTGCTCCAGAGAGCTGATAGATTGAGGTGGAAGCACTAGATGTTTTGAGGCTTTGGAATGGAATTGTCCGCAGAGAGTCTGAAATGAAGGTAGAAATGAGTAACCCAAAAAGCTCAGGACAGTCTCGCCAGCTTCACTTATCTTTCTGGGCTGGGCTAAGTTCCTCTCTCTCTCTCTCTCTCTCTCTCTCTCTCTCTCTCTCTCTCTCTCTCTCTCTCTCTCTCTCTCTCTCTCTCTCTCTCTCTCTCTCTCTCTCTCTCTCTCTCTCTCTCTCTCTCTCTCTCTCTCTCTCTCTCTCTCTCTCTCTCTCTCTCCTCTCTTTCGCCCTCTCCTTGCATATGAGTGTAATAAGAGCCATGCGTTGAGTTGTGGATGAGAGGCGTCAGTTTGTAAGAGTGAGAGGAGCGGGACAGGAACACACACACTGAGCTGCTGGGAGTTTCTGTGCTGCTTGCAAGGTGAGGGTTCAATCTATCCACTTGATGCGTCTGTGCATGAATTATTGTGGACATGGCGCAATTTACACAAACAGCTTACAGCTGGGTCTGAAGATGTTGTCTGCACAGTTGTGACTTGTAACTAAGTGCAATAGACAATGTGTGTTACATTATGCAAATTTGAGCACAAGTGAAGTTTCTTTAAGTATGGTAATTGGATGATACAACTAGTAGATAATAGTTTGACTTACAGGTCAGGTGATTGGTACTTGATAAAAGTATGTGAAATGTCTTGCTGCTTCTGTGTGTGTGTGTGTGTGTGTGTGTGTGTGTGTGTGTGTGTGTGTGTGTGTGTGTGTGTGTGTGTGTGTGTGTGTGTGTGTGTGTGTGTGTGTGTGTGTGTGTGTGTGTGTGTGTGTGTGTGTCTGTGTGTGTTTTAAAAAAACGTGCACGTTTATTTATCAACTAGAAAATTTAAAATAACAAAATTAATTTATTGATTTATTGCAAACATGACCATATTTAGGTCAAATGTAGGTTATTTTTTAATGTTATTTCTTTATTATGTTTATAATTTTTCTCTAAACTAAACTTATTACTTTCTATATTAAACACACACACACACACACACACACACACACACACACACACACACACACACACACACACACATATATATGCTGTGAAACGTTTAATTGTGATTAACTGCATCCAAAGAAAATTGTTTACATAATATATGTGTGTATATAATTGTTTATATAAATACACACATATACATGTATATATTTATATATTAAAAATATGTATTTGTATATAGAATATCAATTATATATATATATATATATATATATATATATATATATATATATATATATATATATATATATATATATATATATATATATATATATGTATATGCATGTATGTGTGTATTAACATGTATGTGTGTGTATTAAAATATAACTAATAATTATACACAGTAAACACATACATTTTCTAAACACAATCATGTAATCATGATTAAAGGGGGGGTGAAAAGCTGTTTCATGCATACTGAGATCTTTACACTGTTAAAGACTTGGATTCCCATCCTAAACATAGACAAAGTTTCAAAAATTGAATTGGTGTTTGATGGAGTATTTCTGTGTTAAAAATACTACTTCCGGTTTCTCACAAGTTTCGGAGAGTTTTTTTCGAGTATGGCTCGGGTTGACGTTAATAAGAGCGGAAGGTCCTTGTATGGGCCGTACGGGCTCTTCTCCGGTAGGGTGCGCGCGCGCGTGACTAGAGCGAGAGAGGAAATGCACGTCCATAAACACTCCGTGCCGCGCTCCACTTTATTCCTATGGGTGACGTCGAGCGACTTCAACGCTTCAACACAGCATTCCGGGAAGGCAGCGCTGCATTTGAACCGATTTGAACGCAGAAATGACAGGAAGCTTCAAGGCATCGCTTCAGTCGCGTCGCAAAGTGGATTTCCACCGTTCACTGCTGTCAGAACTTTACCAAATCACACCAAAGAAGTGTGTTTTTGACGGAGCGGTCCCAGCGATAAAGGTTCGGTCTTGCTTTGGAAGCAGCCGGTGAGTAAAACTGCTTCAAATGTCTGTGCTGTTGGCTATCGTCACGAGCAAACATCAGTAAACGACACGATCGCGTGCTTCGTCATTCAAATGCGCTAACGGACTCCATTGTTGTTCTATGTATAACGTTACACTAGTCTGACGTGCAAAACCATTTTGCTTGCTACTGCTAAGGTTTAGTCGCATAAAATAGTCCATAAACCGAATCATGTCCTCATAAACTGCGAGTAAAGACACACAAATGTTGGCAGGCCACTAAATACAGTACATACCACAGAGACGGACGTCCTGCTGTTGCTGTTTGTCCTGTTCAATTTATTTTAGCCTCCGAATGATTCTGGATCATATATCTATTAGCTGAGCTCGATAGCCATGGGCTTCTCCACGCTTGAGGACGTCACCGCTTTGCGCGCTCGTCATTCTTTAGCTCCGCCCACACGATACGCCTCCAGGCGCTCGCTTTTTTCCGGAAAGACTCGGTACAGCCCATATTTCTTTTATAAATATAATAAAACTGAAGACTTTTCGGAGATGATGAAGGATGCAATACTACTCTATAGGTACTCAAGATTGACATGAGATTGACTGAAACTGAGTGTTTCACCCCCCCCCCCCTCCCCCCTTTAATTGTTTGACAGTATTGTTTGATTTTTGTGTATATATATATATATATATATATATACACACACACACACACACGCATACATACACTGAAGAGATTTATTCAGGATCTGTATCATGATTCTGGCATGCTCCCATCTTTTCTGCAGCTCATTACACTATACACACCTCAGCTGTGCAGCTGTAAAGTAGTCAGGGACTAGAATTCCTGTACATGACACTGAGACAGTTTTAAGCTTTTATTCATAGATTTACTGTCCCTTGGTTGCTCATAAAGGAAGCCTCCCAGGTAAGTCACATTGGGAGGTCACTCGCAGAGGTCAGGTCAGGTACTGGAATCTCAGATATTCTTCACCGGCAACCTGCATCCACCCCTCCCATCTTTTGCTCTGCTCTCCCCTGTGGCACTTTCCATTAATGCGTGCTCAGTCCTGTCACTGAACGCTAGTATGGTTATTCAAGGAAAGTAAACCGTTGGCAGTGCCAGGTTACAGTCATGCCAATGTTATTTTTGTTTGTTTATTCATTCATAGTCAATGAGGTCTTGTATATCTACACATTTTTGTTATTTATCTCCTTAAGTTAATGGGATATTTCAGAGGTTTTATACCATCCTCTTTATGATACCCAGCCTTTTTTTTTTTATCAAACCAGATGGTGCATATTGAAACCCCCCTGCAAAACATACACAACTTTTGTGGCTGCAGAAGTTGTACAGTAGTGTATAATTACATACTTTGCTGTAATCCATAATTGCATAAATAGAAGGCAGTTAATTGCTGAACTTTATAGCAGTAATAAATTTCCAGCATCAAGACCATCAGTTCTCAAATCTAGCATAGCACTTGTAGAGTTTTCCTACATGTTTTCCCATGTTTAAAATCACTCCAACATGTAGATTATTTTCAACTTGTTTATGTATGGATGTATGCATGCATGTCATTTTTGATTGCAATATCATGTAAACAGATTTATATAAACAAAATCTCTGAGGCGTGAAACGTGATCAAACAGGCCTAGAATGAAAGAAAAAAAGGCGTTACTAAACAAATACTCATGGAGAAGAGTCTTGATGCACATCCTATTAATAATATCTGATAGCATATAAGTTGGAAGTGTATTACTGATCAAGTGTGGTCGTGGAGTATGTTCGGTTTTAACAGGGATGGGTGTAGTGGTGAGGGGATAGGTTATTGCAAGTATTATTTGATCATTTGGATTGCTACTACATGTAAAGTGTATTTAGAGGTAAGAAACAAATGAGAAAGGAAAGGATGAAAGAATGAGGATCAGGAATGAAGAGCAGATGTGGAGAGGAGTTTGAGATTGTGGCCACCAGATGGCCCTTTATATAGTATACGAAATGAAATCTGTGTCCAGACAGACCTGTTTCCTTATGTAACCTCTCACCTTACCTCAGGTCTCCCCCCCCCCCCCCTCTCTCTCTCTTTCTCTCTTTCTCTCTCTCTCTCTCTCTCTCTCTCTCTCTCTCTCTCTCTCTCTCTCTCTCTCTCTCTCTCTCTCTCTCTCAGCTGTCTGGATCCACGCCAGTATTTTCCCCAGTGTAGTTCTCATTACTCTAATAACGGCTCTAGACTGAACTCATCACAGCGTGTCACCTGCCCTCTCAGATTTTGCTTGTATTCATTTCTCTCTTCACTGCTGCCCCTTTAAACTCTCTCACAAACAGACAATGATGTAACACTGGAATCAGACCCTCAATCTCCTAGAATTCTTATCAACAACTTAAGCTATACTGAAAAAAGGGTTGTATTTATTTTGAAACAATTTTAACTCATATAATATCTCAATTTTATATTACTAGGGAATTTCACTCAGCTTTTAATTGAAAAAAAAAAGAAGTTTAGAAAGTAGAAAGGCCCAGATTTACTTACAACTTGCACCAACACAAATCCAATTTTGGTGGTAAAGTGAAGAATTAGGTGTGGGCAGGGTTATTTTTGCAGCTGACCTTATTGCATATGCATTTGTAGGAGTTTCCCTTTCAGACACAGTATTTATGGGAGAAGAATATTATGCTATATATATGCTAATTTGCGCTGCTCTTGGTAGAATGCGTTGGTCATTATGGAAATGATCCGGCTGCGTCTGTGGTTGTGTGTCGTCATTAGATCACGCGGAACTTTTCAGCGTTTTTGTGGAATTGCGCTCTAATGCTCTGTTTATTAAATCTGATCCAAAAACTGCAATAGTATTTTCCTGTAAAATTTACTCAAAAAAATGTATATGGAAATGTTACCTCAAATAATTTGGCTTGTATTAGGAGTGATGTATCTTGAGTGATGTATCTTGTCAAATTTTTTAATGTATATTTAACACGGAACCCTAGCCATATCTAGAGCAGGAATATTGTTTTAACTTGGGCCAGTTACTCGTTCCCAGCTGATGATAAATTGTGCGAAAAATCCCAATAACTTGTTCCTAGTGGATAATAAATTGTGTGAAAATCCCATTATCATATATTTAAGGAGGAACCAAGCCATATCTAGAACAGGAATATTGTTTTCGTTCTTTTAACTTGACCCAGTAACTCGTTCCCAGCAGTTGATAAATTGTGTGAAAAATCCCATTAATGTATATTTAAGGAAGAAACTGAGGAGAGCAGGAATATTGTTTTTGTTCTTTTGATTTGGGTCAGTAACCCCTAACAACGGCATAGCAATGCACTAACCACCCAGAACATCTTAGCAACCACATAGCAACATCCTGGCATTCTGACATCAACTTTCAGAAATAGTCCTTATTACTCATGTGCTGTATTCCAAATCTTTTGAAGCCATATCATACTGTAGTTCTGTGACAAACAGAAAAAAAATCTGTTATTCGCAAAAAAATATTACCATTTGGCCTCTCAAATCCCATTCTTATCTATTTCTCTGCCATTGTCGGAAATGTACGGCTTTCCGTGTTTTCACAGTTATATGGTAGAGGGGGGGTTATTACGTATCTCCCAAAAGAGCTCAGAATCTCTGGATCAAAACACAAGCGAAAAAGAAGCAGATATATGCATATGTAAAATAACGAGATAATCAATATTAAACAGCATATAAATCAAAACAGCCTAATGTTACTGAATGAAATGTTGACCCAGCTATAAGACTGTGAATCTTTGGGGGTGTTGATGGACTTGCTGGCGGTGGTTGGTAAATTTTTTCATATGAGTCATATATTTAACTTAAAACATTCAAATGTGTTGCGATCAATCAAGACACATGAACCAATGTTTAACTTGGCAGGATGTGTCTTGTTGGGTTTCCATCAGCATGCCTACAACTGAAGTTAGGCTCAAGGCAAAACCAAGCTTCCTTGCACATTTTTGTGTCAAGCAAATGGCTGATAGCCCATCCACATGATGTCAGAACATGTAGTTAAGATAATCCACCAGACGTGTAGGTACCACCAAAATAAATGAGGTGTGTGACATGCAGAGGCTGTGTTGTTCAAACTTCTTTTATAATCTGCTATAGACCGTCCCCTCAAAGGTTAACGTGCTGCTACCACCTCATTTGGCTTGAGTGTACAGATTTGTATTCATTTTGGAACTAGGATTATGTATTTATTTTCTCTTGTGCTCTTTTTTGACAGTTAATTAACTTCATGGCTTTCAAAAAAAAAGAGCAGTCTGTGTTATTTATGGAAAATTAGGGCAATACGTAATAATAATTAGCATTGGCCAATAAACTTGAATTCTGCCCTCAGGACTTGTGACTAACACAAAAGCAGGAGTCAAGAAGTGTTTTTGGAGAGATTTCATCACTAGTTCAGGGTCATCTGAAGCTGATTTCTTGGCTCAATGATAGCGGGACACTGCATGAGCTTCTAGACCAAAGCCACTCACCAATTGTAGACCTTTTTCATCCATGATAAGCACAGCAATTAGACTGATAGATTGCTTCTAATGCAGTTGTATACTTTCAGGGAAATTGGAAGTGGTTGTTATCAGGCCCTCCGATTGCAATGTTGCACCAACAACCAAACGTTGTAAACCCTTTAAATTGTACGCAGATGAGTTCCCATGTCAATTAGCACACAGATGATGTAAAAGTTCAGCATTTTTCCACAGATTCTTTTGGGGTAGCAAAGCCTAATAAATAACAAAGCTTAATATCAGCAGGGCTTTGATATTTTTTTAATGTGGTAAATATATACTTCCTTTGCCGTCCATCCTTTTAAACTATTTCCAAGACAGTCAGTCTGTGAGAACTCTTTTATGTGGTTCATATTTCTGTGTTGTATGGACTATATACAGACTTTAATTTTTGGACATTTTTTTGTTTTGTTTTTTTGGAAGCTCACCAGCAAGCACATGCGCGCTCAGTTGGAGTTTGTCTCCAGTAATTTTAGATTTGTTGTGGTAACAGAGTTGAATGGACCATTATAGTCAGGTTTTTAGACTGAGTGTTAACCAAAATGTTTCTGTCATTCATTTGTCTGGGCTGTTGTAGTTTCCTGTTGGTTTCCTTTGTGAGTATTATCGATTGTCCATGTCATTGTACTGTTGATGGTAAATTGATTGCATTCTTGTTTTGTTAGCATCAACTGTTGATAAAGTCCTGCTTTGCCAGACCCAGGTGGGATCCTGCATACCTTCTGCACTATAGTATGGTTTGGATTAGGATATATGAGTCCCAAATCATAGTACATTGAGACCAAGATGTCAAAGATGTCCAGGTGGTGGACTACTACTACTACTACTACATGGGTCAGATTTACTAAACAGGGCAAGTTAGCAGGAAAGCGCAATTCCAAAAAAAGCAATGATGACAGTGGAAAGTTCTGCACGTGATCTACTGAAATTAAAGAACTCAAACGCAGCCGAATAATTTCCATAATGACCAGCTCAATCTACCAAGAGCAGTGCAAATTAGCATCTGGTTTAAGAGATGCTTTTTTGGGCAGTAAATAATGGCTATTAAATTGACCAACACAATCACATTGCGTGATTCATTTAAATACTCTCCTCCCATAAATGTTGCATCCGAAAGGGAAACTCCTACAAATGCATATGCAATAAGGTCAGCTGCAAAATAACCCTGTCCGCGCCATTTCGGCACTAGTTTTTCACTGCGTGTCTTCAGTAAATCCTGACAGTAGTTTTTCAACACCGAAAGAAGGTTAGCGCTGATGCAAGCTGTTAGTACATCTGGCCCTATAGTTTTAGGGTGTGTTCATACTTGGCATGTTTGGTTCATTAAACCTCTGGTGCGATTGCTCTGTTAGTGCGGCTCATTTGAATAAATGTGAACGCTGTCATTTGAAACCTGCTGCAAACAAAACAAGTGGACCGAGACCACTCAAAAGATGGGTCTCAGTCTCCTTTCAAACAAACTCTGGTGCGGTTCGACTGAAATATGAACGCAGCATGGACCAAAGACCAAAAACAGGAAGATGAGAAACTAAAAAGGGCAAATGTTTTTTTTTAGCCATAGTCGCGATGTTGCCCTTCACAGTTCGGTAACGGCATCAGAACCGCATCTCCTTGCAGCAGATCTTCATTTGTGTGTGTGATGGAGGGATTCCTGCCGTTGTTTTGACTCTTTTACACATTATAAGCTCTTCACATTAATCCAACACAACTTTCTATGTAAATCGTACTTAAAACCAGTGTTGTATAAATAGTTAAATTCAATGTGTCGGTTTATGTAAGGACGTTTTATAATCGATTTTGCACATTAATCCTGCCCATGTTTTGTAAATGATGCACTTTGAGTGTTTCTGGTTTTCATATTGCCTGCAGATATATACGTTCCGAGACATGTGTGAGTGTTTGCGTGCAGGTTTTTTTGGCCACGCCTGGTTGATAGCGGAAATGTTTAATCGCCTTTTTGCGCCGTCTGCTCCAGGGGAAGGGTGATAAACATAAAGCTCACGTCTGGTTTGTCTATATATTCAGACAGTAGTTGTTCCTCCTATACCAGAGAAGAGGATGTTGGGGGAGGGATGGAGGGGTTTTGTGATTGCTACGGTTTTTGCTTGCTGTAGGCACTTGACTTTACAGCATCAAGCTTCGTCCGGCCCACCTCCTGTATCAATTGTGTGTTTATTATGATAGCAGTAAAACTATACGAGCCCCGCCCTGCTCCGAGGGGGAGAAATAAGGAAGGAGAGAGCTGCTAGATTGGCTCCAGACTGCATCCTCATCCAAATTAGACGCCCTCCTGCCAAGATCATAAGGCGCAGTGGAGGGCATGTGAAAAAAACACAAATTCGAGAACCATTACACACATTCATACATGATCTGAGCCTAAATGCAACTGTGTGCAAGAATTTTTTGGTGTACTAGGGTATTATAATTGAGAAATCACAGATTTCTCTGAGAAATAATGTGGATCTGGTGCGGTTTTTCTTTTTTGGTCCAAAATCTTGAAGTTGTTGAAGAAATATCTTGGGGTTTTATCAACTCAATGTGTATGTACTTTATCCATGGTGTTTATTACTCTCAGAAGAGGCGACATGTTTACAGTAAATAGGCTCATAATGGAAGCTTAGAAGGCAAATGGGCCAAAGGGATTAAAAGCAGAAATGTGAAGCTTGTATTTATGTTAAGCTGTTTCATGAATCACTAAAAATGAGTAGTATGCTGTAGTTGACTAAATCATCCTTTTGAGGTGGGAATGCTATTTTAGGTCGAAGAATCTCTGGTTATGCGTTTCCATCGTAGTTTTTGAGGGTGGAGATTTGCAGAACATCAACAAAGACACACATGTAGTTACGTTACGCCTCTTCTTTATGTCCTCACACTGAGACCAATAGCAAGAATAGCACATTAGCTGAGCCAGTGTATGCAACAGGCACTGGGCCTTTTGGGCCAGTTCTGTATTGCAATTCATTAACTTTGTACGTCCATTTACCTGGACATTGTTGCTACTGATATATATACACACCAATCTGGCTTAACATTATGACAGATGAATTGACGACCAACCAAGGCTCATTGATAATTGTGGGGAGCGAAGACTGGCCCGTGTGGTCTGATCAAACAGACGAGCTGCTGTAGCTCAAATTGTTTAAGAAGATAGAAAGGTGTCAGAATACACAGTGCATCGCAGTTTGTTGTGTATGGGGCTAAACCCTGTCCATCCCCGAAAGCGCCAACAGTGGGCACGTGAGCATCATAACTGGACCATGGAGCAATGGAAGAAGGTGGCCTGGTCTGATGAATCACATTTTACTTTACGTCACGTGGATGGCCGGGTGCGTGTGCGTCGCTTAGCTGGGGAACACATGGCACCAGGATGCAGAAGAAGGCAGGCCGGTGGAGGCAGTGTGAAGCTTTGGGCAATGTTCTGCTGGGAAACCTTGGGTACTGCCATCCATGTGGATGTTACTTTGACATGTACCACCTACCTAAGCATTGCTGCAGACCATGTACACCTTTTCATGGAAACGGTATTCCCTGGTGGCGGTGTCCTCTTTCAGCACGATAATGTGTCCTGCCACAAAGCAACAAAAAAAAATTGTTCGAGAATGGTTTGAAGAGCACAACAACTTGCAGGACTTGCAAGATCTGCTGCTAACGTCTTGGTCCCGGATACCACAGCACACCTTCAGAGAGTACATGCCTTGATGGGTCAGGGCTGTTTTGGCAGCAAAAGAGGGACCAAAACAATATTAGGAAGGTGGTCATATTTTTATGCCTGATCTGTGTATATATTAAACACATTCATTTTGTCATAATTTGGTATATCCAAATTAACAATCAGATTGAAGGGTGATTCTCACAAAACTATATTGTCTGCAAGCTTTCAAGGATCATTGGAGATGCACTGTGTAACAAGTTCGATATAGTGAGGAAGGAAGAGGACACGGGGGTCGGCAGGACTGTTGATGCTCTTTATTTTCTCAATAACTCAAATCACAACGTGCACGCTTCAGCGTGTGTTTGTCTCTGTATATGCTCAGTTTCGCTTCCGGGTCACGCACTTCCGGGTTCCGGATATCTCAGGGTCTCGCAACAACAGTCCGACTCTCTCTCTCTTCGGTCTCCGGTTCCGCTGGTGTTTTATCCCGTCTCCGCGCTCATTACTAGAACAAGAGACAGGTGTTATTAATCTGCGTCCAACCCACTCACTTACCGCTCGTCCCGCGGCCCTCTCTCCCGCTGCAGACCTCGCTGAACCACGCCCCCCTTGCCACATACCCCCACCGCCCGACTCAGGCCGGGGAGCCGTCCGGCCTGCAGCCCCCCCCCCCCCCCCCCCCATTTCTGGAGAGGAAATCGGCCACAGCCATCTGAGCACCCGGCCTGTGGACCACCTTGAACTTAAACGGCTGAAGAGCCAGATACCAACGGGTGATCCGCGCGTTGGTATCCTTCATGCGGTGGAGCCATTGGAGAGGAGCGTGGTCCGAACAGAGAGTGAACTCCCGCCCCAGGAGGTAATAGCAGAGGGTGAGAACGGCCCATCTGATGGCCAAACACTCCTTTTCTATGGTGCTGTACTTAGCTTCTCTCTTGGAGAGCTTACGGCTAATGTACAGCACCGGCCGCTCTCCCCCCTCCACCTCCTGGGCCAGGACTGCGCCCAGCCCCCTGTCCGACGCGTCAGTCTGCAACAAGAAAGGGAGAGAAAAGTCAGGGGAGTGTAACAGCGGCCCGCCACATAGGGCAGCCTTTACTTGGGTAAAAGCCTGTTGACACGGCTCCGTCCACTGGACCGTATCTGGTAGCCCCTTTCTAGTAAGATCAGTCAAAGGGCTGGTGAGGTCCGAATAATTTGGTATAAACCGTCTATAATATCCCGCCAGCCCCAAGAACTGTCTTACCTCCTTTTTGGTCTTGGGCCTCGGACAGGTTGCAATTGCGGCAGTCTTATCAATTTGGGGACGCACCTGCCCATGACCCAAGTGGAAGCCCAGATACCTTACTTCCACCCGCCCAATCGCACACTTCTTCGGATTGGCCGTGAGCCCCGCTCTCCTCAGCGACCTCAGGACCGCCCTCACATGCTGCATATGCCGCTGCCAGTCGTGACTATAAATCACTATGTCATCTAGGTACGCAGCAGCATATGCAGCATGGGGACGCAAAATCCTATCCATGAGTCGCTGGAAGGTTGCGGGCGCCCCGAACAAGCCGAAAGGAAGCGTGACAAATTGGTGTAATCCGAACGGCGTGGTGAAAGCTGTTTTTTCTTTGGACAATGGAGACAAGGGGATCTGCCAATAGCCCTTTGTTAAGTCCAGTGTCGAATAAAATCGAGCCGAGCCTAACCGATCAAGCAATTCGTCAACCCGTGGCATTGGATACGCGTCGAACTTCGACACAGCGTTCACCTTGCGGTAGTCCACACAGAACCTGACCGAGCCGTCCGTTTTGGGGACCAAAACTATCGGGCTCGCCCAGTCACTGTTGGACTCCTCGATTACTCCCATGTCGAGCATTGCGCCTAATTCGTCCTGAACTACTTTTTTCTTGTGTTCAGGCAAGCGATACGGCCGGCTGCGAACTACCACGCCCGGCTCGGTCTCGATATGGTGCTGAATCAAGTCGGTACGTCCCGGTAGGGGCGAGAACACGTCAGCGAACTCCGCTTGCAACTTCGATAAATCAGCGAGTTGTAACGGTGAGAGGTGGTCTCCCCCAGGGGCCAGCGCGACTGATTGCGCCTTAATGCTCGCCTCTGGCCCGAGATCATCCTCTCCCCCGATCACCGTTGCCAACAACACCGATTCCACCTCATTCCATTTTTTCAGCAGATTGAGGTGGTATATTTGACGTGCCCCGTTCCTATCGGCTCGTATCACTTCATAATCGAGCTCTCCTATCTGTCGTGCGACCTCAAACGGCCCCTGCCACTTCGACATTAATTTTGAGCTCGAGGTTGGGAGTAGAACGAGCACTTTCTCTCCCGGTGTGAATTTGCGCAGTTTAGTACCCCTGTTATATGACCGGCTCTGGCGGTCCTGGGCTTGCAACAAATTCTCCCTAGATAGCCGCCCCAATGTGTGGAGTTTTGTTCGCAAGTCCATGACGTACTGAATTTCGTTTTTGGCCAACGACGGCCCCTCCTCCCAAGTTTCTCGTAGGACGTCCAGCACCCCCCGTGGCTGACGCCCGTAGAGAAGCTCGAAGGGGGAAAACCCCGTGGAGGCTTGCGGGACCTCGCGCACAGCAAATAAGAGGGGTTCTAACCACCGATCCCAATTTTTGGCGTCTTCTTGTACGAATTTACGGATCATGGATTTAAGAGTGCGATTAAATCGTTCGACCAAACCGTCTGTTTGTGGGTGATAGACGCTGGTTCGAATGGATTTAATGCCCAATAATCCGTACAATTCGCTTAACGTGCGTGACATAAACGCCGTGCCTTGATCAGTGAGGATTTCTTTCGGAATCCCCACCCGGGAGATTAAACGAAACAGTGCGTCCGCAACACTCTTCGCCGAGATGTTGCGGAGAGCCACTGCTTCCGGGTATCGTGTTGCGTAGTCCACGATAACTAGCGCAAAACGATGCCCGCGTGCGGATCGTTCTAATGGCCCGATGAGGTCCATCGCAATTCTCTCGAAGGGGACCTGCATTAATGGAAGAGGGCGCAATGGCGCTTTTGGGGCGGCCAGTGGGTTCACCAACTGACATTCAGGACAAGACGCGCACCACCTGCGCACATTGTCATAAATGCCTGGCCAAAAGAATCGGGTCATTAAACGATTCAGCGTGGCCGCCTGTCCCAGGTGGCCCGCCATCGGGTTAGAATGAGCCGCCTGGAAAAGCATTTCCCGGCGGCTCTTTGGTACTAACAATTGGGTTGTATCCATTTTTGTCTGAGCGTCTTGGGTCACTCGATACAACCTATCTTTAATTATGGCAAAATAAGGATACGTGACGGGCAATGCGGGTTGGAGGGACTGACCGTCGATAGTGCGGACCTGTTGAAACGCATGTTTTAGCGTCTCGTCTTGAGACTGCTCCAGAGGGAAGTCATCGCGGTCCGAGAGAATCAGTCTCTCCACCCCGCTCGGTTCCTCTGAAGCCGTTCCCAAGGGCCCCGTATCAGCCTCGCCAACCTGCACTCGCACCGCCCCGTTCCTAGCCTTGTTTTCCCAAGCGGCATCCGCGCACAACGACCCCAATAACGCCGAAAAGGCGGGCCAATTCGTCCCCAGAATTAGCGGATGCCGGAGGTGGGGACTAACCGCCACCTCAACACTATGCTTTTTTCCCCTAAACTGTATCGTGACTGGGACAACCGGATATTCCACCACATCCCCGTGCACACACCGCACCTTAACCACGCGGCTTGTATCCAACGCCCCAGGCTGAATCAGGCTTTGATGGATCGAGGTTTGGTTACATCCTGAATCCACCAAGGCCTGATATGTACCCCCCTTGATACTTACAGGAATTTGGTACTCTCCTGCTTGATCGGGGGTGGTCCGCTGGACGTCCGGGATCCGGATCATTGTTCCGATGTCCATCATCGGACATCGGTCCACAAAATGATCCGGATCACCGCACCGCCAGCAGGCCAGCCCAGGCCTACCCGCCGCCCCGGCGGCGGGGAGTGGGTTGGAGGCTGAGCGCGGATAGGGGGCGGAACCGGATCCATAGTCACTACCCGTCCCCAGCGGCCCCGCCCCCCTGGGCGGGGCCCGCGAACTCCCAGACGGTCCAAGGCCCATCCCACCCCGGCCTCTGGGGGGAACGCGAGGAGGGCCTGGAGGGCGGGACCTGGGGAGAGGGACAGGAGGAGAGAGAGAAGGGGGAGAGAGAGAGGGAGAAGTTAGTGGGGGTGCGCCGACCCCCGGGCACGCCACCAGGTGGTCCTCCGCCAAATTGATGGCCGTCTCCAGCGACGTGGGCCGGTGGCACTGGACCCACTCGGCGGTCTTCCTGGGGAGCCGAGTGATAAACTGCTCCAGCACCACCAGATCGACGACATGGTCCACGTCGCTGCCGCCGGCCAGCAGCCATCTGCGGCACTCGTCCCGGAGCTGTTGGGCCAATGCGAAGGGTCGACCGGACTAGCCCCACTCCAGGGAGCGGAAACGCTGGCGGTGTTGTTCTGGGGTCCGGCCGACCCGCTGAAGTATGGCCCGCTTCAGATCGTCGTAGTCCAGGAGGTTCGCAACCGGTAGATGTTGCGCGGCCGCCTGGGCTTCGCCTGATAGAAGAGGGATGAGGCGCACCGGCCACTGTGCCCGGGGCCACCCGCAGGCCTCCGCGGCTTTTTGGAAGAGATCCACGAAGGCCTCGGGGTCGTCTTCCGGCCCCATCTTCTGTAGGGGCACGTGCACCGGTGCGCTGGCCCGCCCAGCGGCCTCGGCGCGAACCTCCCGGTCCATCCAGCTCCGGAACTGCTCGCGGTCCTCTTGCTGGCCTTGGACTATGGCCGCGAAGCGGCGCTCCTGTTCAGTCCGAAGGTCCAGCAACGCCTTATGATGTTCCTGGTGGAGGGCCGCGAGGGAGGTGATGATCTCCGCAAATGGCGAGGCGGAGGGCGTTGTCATGGCGGCGGCTCTGTCCTGCTTCCTTCCCGGGTTTCGGCACCAGTGTAACAAGTTCGATATAGTGAGGAAGGAAGAGGACACGGGGGTCGGCAGGACTGTTGATGCTCTTTATTTTCTCAATAACTCAAATCACAACGTGCACGCTTCAGCGTGTGTTTGTCTCTGTATATGCTCAGTTTCGCTTCCGGGTCACGCACTTCCGGGTTCCGGATATCTCAGGGTCTCGCAACAACAGTCCGACTCTCTCTCTCTTCGGTCTCCGGTTCCGCTGGTGTTTTATCCCGTCTCCGCGCTCATTACTAGAACAAGAGACAGGTGTTATTAATCTGCGTCCAACCCACTCACTTACCGCTCGTCCCGCGGCCCTCTCTCCCGCTGCAGACCTCGCTGAACCACGCCCCCCTTGCCACACACTGCTATTAATACAACCAAAATAATGAGTTACTCTTTAATATGAGGCTTCAATATGAACAGCTTATCTGGGTTTCATCCAGAGCACTCGAACAGTCAGCCAAAATGTAAATAATAAGGAAATCTTTGCCCTTTCACAGTGATCAAGAGGCCAGTTTTCCCGTTTCTAAATCCACTCAAATGAAATATGCAAAGCACATTTCAGGTCTGTTAAAAGAAGGCATTACAGTATGGAAAATGAGCTGTCATGGTGCAAAGGCTTGGCGGTGATGATCCTGCGAATGGCCATACGTGTCTTCTGTGCTCATGTGATGTATCCAGACAGAGCAAGTCTCCCCCTCCATCACCCCAAGGTGATTCCCCATGGCTGCATGCCCAGTGTGTCACATACTCACACAAAATCACACATACATCCATTATTCTGGAGGCTGAGAGGGATTCACTTTAAATGGTGGCATTTATTTTTCAATTCAGAATTGGGCAAATCATAAAATTGAATGTTTGAAATGATGCATTCATACAAACTATTAGTTTTATTTTACATAGCGTAGGGTCTCCTCATGGGGGCCGTCATGTTGAGATCACATGACCAACCAAGTGCTACCAGAGACAGTATACAGCAGAGACGGGTTATTACCTCTTATATTACATTGAATGGGAGAAATTTGAAAGTGCCAGCTTCAGTAAAAAAAGACCTGGCGAGTGTTATTTTAGAATCGAGATAGTATTATAGTTTATATATAGAATAGTGTTTTTGTTGTTGTTGTTGTTGTTTTTACTCTACAGTTTAGTTTTTATATTTATTTTACCATATATTTACCACATATTTAATTTTTTTTTTTTTACAATATGGTTTTAGTTATCTATAATAACAATGGTTCCGGCTTCCAAATCAAACAGTCAAACACCAATTGGTGAAGTCAGATGTTGATAGTGATGGGAGAAAATAGGCTTTTTGAATCTTTGTAACAATTGAATGAATTGCTTTGCAAAATGTTTCTAAGAGTTCAAAACTCCACACACTGGTGTGGCCTGCTGGTCAAAATGATGTCAAAATTGTACTCTATTAAAATCAACTAAAACCATTAAATATGAAATGTCTGTATAATATGGGTTATTTTATTAAATTGTTGGGCTTTTCTTTGGACATTCATCATCATTAAATGTCTACCATATAGACACTATTTTCATGGGTTTATCATAAGATCATCGCCCACCAGTGGAACCATTGAAATTATGAAACATTTGAGATATATCGAAGCCTTGTTCACTAATATCACGTGACTTCGTCAATTTGATACACACTCTGATTTTTTTAATTATATTTGCAAAGGTTTTGAAGCTTGAGAGAGTGTGTTTGGAAAGTATCCATCACTAGCTGTTGGTCTTCATGATAGTTCTTCTTCATATGTTTTAGAAACAGCTGAAAGTGTTTGCTGTTGCAGTCTTTGCTCTATGCTGAGCATGCATATTTGACGAAACCAACCTGAAATATACAGTTTTTAGCATTATTTGACTTTGATACCTTTCATGTAACATTGTATTGCTTATTTGAGATTTCAGTATATCCAATTCAATTAAATAGGAGCTGTACTGCCCAAGATGGCCGCTGAGTGAACTGCCTTGCCTTGAAAGTAATTTTGACGCTATGCCAGTGGAAAGGCTACACTCCGATTGATGGCTGGTCCACCCAATCAAATGAGACACTCAAATACATGAATTTAGTGAATGTCATTCCCAAAAATTCAAGCATTATTATTTTTTTGTCATTATAACTTATATATCGCTTTGAAAGTGCACAGTCACTTTATAATCACTAAAAAAAGCCGTCACTCATCTTAGCTCATCACAATGAGCTCATCACACAATCTCATGAAGTTCTGTTATAATCAATGAAGCTGTCTACACTGACTACAATGACTCTCTTATTTACATAATGTCTACACTTTGTTATAACGAGAGGATTTGTGAGTTTGCAGAACTCCAGCTTTCAGTGGTGAGTGGATTCTACCTTAAACACCTCTGATTGGTCATTGTGTTCAAGACATCAACAAATATGTCTGTGATTGGCTATGTTGCTCAATGCTGCAAAACACATTGTGAATAGAAACCTTTGAAGGTCTCCAGAGTGCAAACACAGATACACATATATTAATAGTCTCAAACTCAGCTCCTGGAGACCCATTGTCCTGCAGAGTTTAGCTCCAACCTGCTCACCTGCCTGGAAGTTTCTAATCCTGAATAATAAGTAATCCTGAAGATCTTGATTAGCTGTGAACGGGCACTGCACTAGATCATTTGCCAAATCGCCAATATGCTATTATTACAGAGAAACTGACCAGCAGTTATGAGCAGCTTTTCCCTCTAAAATCACTCAGAAGCAGCAGCAAGCAATGGTTTGACTGAGACAATTCAACACTAGCTTTAAGTCCGCGGCCAGGGGATGACTAAGCCTTGCATACACTGTACACATCTGTACACTGTACATGCACATCTGTAATTATTTACCTTTGGCTTTTGTTCTTATTTTGATCATTGGTTATTTCATTTATGGATGGATGGATGGACTGCATTTATATAGCGCTTTTATCCAAAGCGCTTTACATTTTGCCTCACATTCACCCATTCATACACCGACGGCGATGTCAGCCATGTAAGGCACTATCAGCTCGTCGGGAGCAGCTGGGGTTTGGTGTCTTGCTCATGGACACCTCGACACTTGGTCAGGTGGAACCGGGGATTGAACCACCAACCTTTCGGTTTGTAGACAATCTACATGAACCACTGAGCCACTGCCGCCCCATTTATAAATGTAGGCTCACAGTAAATCACAAATTTGAGAGTAGGCATTGAGGTCCACCCCCTATATCACAAAGGTCCACTCACTTGGTGCTATGCACTAACCTCCCTGACACTTTAGCTATTAGAGAAAATGGAAATGGCTCATGGTTCCATCTGGGATGTGCTTTCCATGGGTGCTCATGAGGAACATTTTGTCTTTATCTGAATACAATCCAGATTGAATCTTCATGCTTCTAAACATATCAAGGACCTGTCAGGTTCAGACGTATAGAATACTGTACCCTGATCCCGCGGCTTTACCTTTGATGGACAGACAGCTTCACTCGACTGCGTTCGCCATGGAGAGCGGCTAATGTAATGTTTTCCAGCCTGCACCGGTCTTGTTTCCATTTTGGTCTGGCCTGAGTGACCCTCTGTAATTCTGTGATGCTTGGTGCGCAGATGGAGAGATTGTGCTCTGTTTTGTCTGTCTTCATCCTTACTTTTTTTTTCAAAATCGTTGTGTATATGTGTTTGACAGTCCCTGGTTGGGAACCGTATTTTGTGTGTATGTGTGTGTGTGTGTTTAAATTTTAAGTAATAGCAAACCAGATCTTTATCTTTTCTGAAGGTAATGTGAGCGCTAAGGTGTTCTGGATGGGTGCTTATTGCACACATTAAAAAAGCCAGTCTGCATGACTTTCTGACCTCTAGATATTGCAGAGTTTTGAATGTGTGAATTAATTAATGTTTTTCACTGGCCATTGTATTGCCTTGCAGGTGAAAACTAGAACTCTGATCACTTAGAAAAACATATTTCTTCTCAATAAGTTGCAACATTTGAGGTTTTGTGCATAAAAAGGCACCAACCAATCATTATTTTTGCAGTTCTGTTTGGTGCCACTAGAGGCACAAGAATGCACTTCATCTTTGATTGAACTCAATGTTTTTTGTTAGGGCTGCATGATCTGTTTAGGGGAAATTAAACAGAATTTTCTGATATGAATTGGCATTTAAAATCTGATGTGGGGCTTCATAATTTAGGCAACACTTTTTTGAAACACTTTTTTTATATATACAGCAATATTACTGATATCAATAATATTTAAAATGATAATAATATCAATAAAATTAATTGAACTTTAATTGAAATATGTGATTGATGATAGGGCTGCATGATTGGGACAAAACCTATTTTGAATTTAATTTTTCTGATAAAATTTGGTAAAAAATAAAATTAAAAAAAAAAAAGTCCTGGGTTGCTATGCTGGTTTGTAGTGGTGCACAATTTAGCCAAAAAAATGTATGATTAATTATATTATTATTATTATTATTATTATTATTATTATTATTATTATTATTATTATTACTATATATATATATATATATATATATATATATATATATATATATATATATATATATATATATATATATATATATATATGCTAATGTTTATGGCTGCCTTAATTTCTTCATATGTCTTCATTTGCTAATCCATCAAGTCCATCGGAAAACCTCACAGTAACTAATTTTTTATTTAATTAAATCACAGTCTTTGAGATTTCATAATTGCACTAAGCCATTTGGCCATTTTGGTTTAATTTCAATTAACCGTACAACCATAATTGATGAACAGATATAGAAACTCTCAGTTCCAAAAACGTTAAAGGCCCGCTGAAGTGCCTTGAAACACGTCGCATTATTCAATGTGTTGACATGATTTCCCCTGAAACGGCTCCAGCTGTTCACAGCTCCTCCCCTTTTTTTAAACAGCCAATAGCGTTTTGTTAAAGGGGGGGTGAAATGCTGTTTCATGCATACTGAGCTTTTTACACCTTTAAAGACTTGGATTCCCATCCTAAACATAGACAAAGTTTCAAAAACTAATGTTGGACGTTTGATGGAGTATTTCTGTGTCAAAAATACTCCTTCCGGTTTCTCACAAGTTACGGCGAGTTTTTTTTCGAGTATGGCTCGACTTGACGTTAAATAGAGCGGAAGGTCCTTGTATGGGCTGTACGGGCTCTTCTCCCGGTAGGGTGCGTGCGCGCGTGACTAGAGCGAGAGAGGAAATGCACGCTGTAAACAGTCTCTCAGGTGCAGATCCAGTCGTCCGTGAACACTTATGACGCGCCGCGCTCCACTTTATTCCTATGGGTGACGTCGAGCGACTTCAACGCTTCAGCACAGCATTCCGGGAAGGCAGCGCTGCATTTGAACCGATTTGAATGCAGAAATGACGGGAAGCTTCAAGGCATCGCTTCAGTCGCGTCGCAAAGTGGATTTCTACGGTCAATGCTGTCACAGGACTTCACCAAATCATACCAAAGAAGTGTGTTTTTGACAGAGCGGTCCTGCTTTGGAAGATGCCGGTGAGTAAATCAACTTCAAATGTCTCTGCTATTGGCTACCGTCGCATGAGTAAACATCAGTAAACGATACGATCGCGTGCTTCGTCATTCGAATGCACTAACGGTTACTCCATTGTTGTTCTGTATAACGTTACACTATTCTGACTCTGACGTGCAAAACCGTTTTGCTTGCTACCTCTAAGGTCTAGTCACATACAATAGTCCATAAACCGAATCATGTCCTCATAAACTGCACACAAAGGCCCCTAAATACAGTACATACCACAGAGACGGACATCCTGATGTTTTTAGATTCTATAGGGCTTTAGATTCTAGAGACCATTTGATTGGACTGCGATGAAGAATTGAATTGAAGAATGAAGCATTTGAAGAATTCTGCGATGATGTCATTAAAATCTGTGATTCATTTTAGCGAAAGTGAGAGACTGTAAGTTTTAAATGAGAGACTCAGTGCTAATTGTGCCATTGTTTTGGAACATACCACCTTATTCATAATTTTAAGGCTGACATTGTCATACTAACAACTAAAAAACTTCAATTTTGATTTCAGTGGGCCTTTAACTTTTAAATATTTAACTTTTAAGTAATGACCAAACCAAATGCATGGTGTGCGTGCGTGCGTGTCTGTGTGGACTTGGTTGAATGGTTGGTTGGTTTGAGTTTTAGACCATCAGAGTGAGGAGAAAGTCAGTAAAGTGAGGACATTTTGGCTGGTCCTCACTTTCTGAGACCCCTTTGAAGGCCTGTTTGAGGGTCAAGACTTGGTTTTAGGGATTAGGGGTTAAGGTTAGGCTTAAGGTAAGGGTATGGGTTAGGCACTTAGTTGTAATGGGTAAGGTTAGGATAAAGAGGTAGAGATTGCAATGAATGTTCTCACAAAGAATGTGTGCGTGCACATACGTGCCTGAGTGTGTGCAGCACGTCTTAGCCTTTAGGTCGCCGTGTCTAATGGGAAAAGAACGGCGCTAAATTGGAATCAGAAGGTGCTCCGAATGCGTTTGGGTGGGTCTGTCCATCTCCAGCACTTAGACTCACTGTAAAGATAACAGATATTTAAGTAACCAAAAGCATTGAAGCCTGAACAGCCTGATTTGCACAACCACAAACGACTCGTCTCACTTTGTGTCGTTAAACAAATGTCAAACCCTTTCACAGACAATTACGGGAGACATGCAGAGGGAGGAAACGTTTTAGGCAGTCGCCGTCAAATTTACGCAGTTCTCTGTAGATCAGAAATCGTTTGTTTGAAATGGGCGAGAAAACTGGAAACTGATGCAGGATCAGTGAGAAATTGACTTCTGGGAGATGTTGAGAGGTTGACTGAAAGGTTACACAGTGTGTGGCGTGGTTGGATGAGCCACAGGAGAGCGAGAAGGTGACAGGGATTGTTTAAAGAGTAGTGCTGATGGAAGGTGGTGTTTAATAGACACAAAGGAGGGTTGAGTGACGAGTTTGCTGGATCAAGTGTGTGTGTGTTGATACTGTAGCTGAGTGACATGTTTTGTTGGGGGAGGTGTTTTGTCTGGTGGCTTAGAATCAGTCAATTGCCAAAAGAGAGGTCGTGTGAGAAAGAGAGGAGAAAAGAAGATGATCACGATGCCCCCATCTGTTTGCCATATGCAAACCCCTGCAGCAGCTCCATAAATCTCAGATGCGCTCAACAATGCAAGGTCGCATTCCGCTGGTCTAAATGTACGCGGATGCCTTGCCACAAATGTGCTTTACTCGTCTGTATTCGCAGCACAAAAAGCTAATTACATCTGTAATGAAGCTGTCTACTTGGATTTTTCTCCTGAGAAAATGCTCAAGTCATCTCACACGTGTCTCCTGTAGTGTTTCAGAAGAGAGCTCAGCATCTGAAAGGTTTTGCTCAGGTTTACCAATCAGTTCAGTCAGCTAATAATTATAAAGAAATAAAATAATAATGTACTCTGTATACTAAGAGTCATTTCCCTTTACTTTTGTATTGTAGATTGCTATAAATATATATATATATTAGAGTCATTAAATAAATGTAAGTTTTTTTTAAATGTTTTTTTGTTTTGTTTAAGGATATCGATCAAAAGTGAGGGTAAATGCATGTTTAATGTAACAAAATATTTCTATTTAAAATAAATTCAGTTTTTTTAATATCTTGAAAAATATAAAAAAAGAAAAAGTATTAAACCATACTCAAATAGAAAACTATATTAGAGCTATTTTACATTTTTAAATTCATTTCATTTCAAAATATTACTGTTTTTACTGTACTTTTAATCAAATAAATGCAGACGCGGTGAACCTGAGAGTTCTTTCCAAAACTTTCCAAAATGTAAGTGAGCCCAAACTTTTGAATGGGAAAATGGAATGGATTATATTTATATTTGGTATTTGAAATTATATTAATTTGTTAATATATGTTTTTAATTAAAGATATATATTTGATAGGGTCTTGAGTGTGCATTAATGTTATAAAGTCAGAACTGTGAGATATAAAGTCAGAATTGTCTGTTATAAAGTCAGAATTGCATGATATAAAGTCAGAATTGTGAGATATAAAGTCAGAATTGCGAGATATAAAGTCAGAATTGTGAGATATAAAGTCAGAATTGTGAGATATAAAGTCAGAATTGTGAGATATAAAGACAGAATTGTGAGATATAAAGTCAGAATTGTGAGATATAAAGACAGAATTGTGAGATATAAAGTCAGAATTGTGAGATATAAAGTCAGAATTGTGAGATATAAAGTCAGAATTGTGAGATATAAAGTCAGAATTGTCTGTTATAAAGTCAGAATTGTGAGATATAAAGTCAGAATTGTGTGATATAAAGTCAGAATTGTGAGATATAAAGTCAGAATTGTGTGATATAAAGTCAGAATTGTGAGATATAAAGTCAGAATTGTGAGATATAAAGTCAGAATTGTGAGATATAAAGTCAGAATTGTGAGATATAAAGTCAGAATTGTGAGATATAAAGTGTCAGAATTGCGAGATATAAAGTCAGAATTGTGAGATATAAAGTCAGAATTGTGAGATATAAAGTCAGAATTGCGAGATATAAAGTCAGAATTGTGAGATATAAAGTCAGAATTGTGAGATATAAAGTCAGAATTGTGTGATATAAAGTCAGAATTGTGTGATATAAAGTCAGAATTGTGAGATATAAAGTCAGAATTGCGAGATATATAGTCAGAATTGCGAGATATAAAGTCAGAATTGTGAGATATAAAGTGTCAGAATTGCGAGATATAAAGTCAGAATTGTGAGATATAAAGTCAGAATTGTGAGATATAAAGTCAGAATTGTGTGATATTAAGTCAGAATTGTGAGATATAAAGTCAGAATTGTGAGATATAAAGTGTCAGAATTGCGAGATATAAAGTCAGAATTGTGTGATATAAAGTCAGAATTTTGAGATATAAAGTCAGAATTGTCTGTTATAAAGTCAGAATTGTGAGATATAAAGTCAGAATTGTGAGATATAAAGTCAGAATTGCGAGATATAAAGTCAGAATTGTGAGATATAAAGTCAGAATTGTGAGATATAAAGTCAGAATTGTGTGATATAAAGTCAGAATTGTGAGATATAAAGTCAGAATTCCGAGATATAAAGTCAGAATTTTGAGATATAAAGTCAGAATTGTCTGTTATAAAGTCAGAATTGTGAGATATAGTCAGAATTGTGAGATATAAAGACAGAATTGTGAGATATAAAGTCAGAATTGTGTGATATAAAGTCAGAATTGTGAGATATAAAGTCAGAATTGTGAGATATAAAGTCAGAATTGTGAGATATAAAGACAGAATTGTGAGATATAAAGTCAGAATTGCGAGATATAAAGTCAGAATTGTGTGATATAAAGTCAGAATTGTGAGATATAAAGTCAGAATTGTGTGATATAAAGTCAGAATTGTGAGATATAAAGTCAGAATTGCGAGATATAAAGTCAGAATTGTGAGATATAAAGTCAGAATTGCGAGATATAAAGTCAGAATTGTGAGATATAAAGTCAGAATTGTGAGATATAAAGTCAGAATTGTGTGATATAAAGTCAGAATTGTGAGATATAAAGTCAGAATTGTGAGATATAAAGTCAGAATTGTGTGATATAAAGTCAGAATTGTGTGATATAAAGTCAGAATTGTGAGATATAAAGTCAGAATTGTGAGATATAAAGTCAGAATTGTGAGATATAAAGTCAGAATTGTGTGATATAAAGTCAGAATTGTGTGATATAAAGTCAGAATTGTGTGATATAAAGTCAGAATTGTGAGATATAAAGTCAGAATTGTGAGATATAAAGTCAGAATTGTGAGATATAAAGTCAGAATTGTGAGATATAAAGTCAGAATTGTGTGATATAAAGTCAGAATTGTGTGATATAAAGTCAGAATTGTGTGATATAAAGTCAGAATTGTGAGATATAAAGTCAGAATTGTGAGATATAAAGTCAGAATTGTGGGATATAAAGTCAGAATTGTGAGATATAAAGTCAGAATTGTGTGATATAAAGTCAGAATTGTGAGATATAAAGTCAGAATTGTGAGATATAAAGTCAGAATTGTGTGATATAAAGTCAGAATTGTGAGATATAAAGTCAGAATTGTGGGATATAAAGTCAGAATTGTGATATATAAAGTCAGAATTGTGGGATATAAAGTCAGAATTGTGAGATATAAAGTCAGAACTGTAAGATATAAAGTCAGAATTGTTGGAAAAGTTCCTACTTTCGCATTCTCAGTTTTGGAGCTGTATCCCATAACCCCTGCTGCTCTGCCACACTGTACAGAGTTGAAGCGACCCACCGACCTTCGCACAGCCCGGGGTCAGAAAGGTCGTCACCCTTTCCTCCAGCAGGAGTGTGCGAAAGATTTGGGTTTTCCTGTAGCGCACTGATGGCTGCTGGCAGTCGTCCCGCAAGCACTTCTGTTTTGACAATGGCGTAATAATGCCAGCTGTTTTGGTTCTCTCTCTATCTCGCTCTCAGTGATCGGGAGCCTCTGTCGACAGCTCAGATGTTCCTGTCGGTACTGACACTCTCCCCGCTGCCACATGTTTACACACATATCCAGCCATAATGACAGCATGCCAGCGGATTCCTGCGAGCATGTGCGCACATATGCGGCTGTGCATCAACCGTCTGCTGCCGTGCAGGCCACAAATCACGCCCGAGCTTTGTTCTGCAGTGGTTTCCCATTACTTCTGTATTGTAGATCGCTATCAGAAAAACTCCTCTATGTATAGCTGATATCTGTATCTTAAGATGGATCTGTGTTGGCGATTGTAATCGTTTAATTGAAATAGACACACTGGCCGTGTTCCACATCCTGCAACAAAAACGACACCTTTTCTTTTCCAAGGTAGAAACACTTTCCTAAGGAGGGAAAAACAGTGTTCAAGTTTTTCAAATAGCTTTTTGTATAGTTTATAATGCATAGAAAATTATAAATCAATTCTTAGAGCTTTGGGCGGGACTGTCTGTTTGTCCAACCAATGGAAGACTGAGGGAGTGTTTAAGGAAATATTTCAATTTGTGGCACCTGGTTAGTTAGCTAGAATTTTTAGACTCGATTCTAAGATCCGTTTTTTTTTAAATATTGAAGAAAAAAAAATCAGGTTAAATGAGGTAAACAACGCAATATAAAATGTAATTTAGGCTGTTATGAATGTGAAGATATTGTTTAGCTGCTGTCCTTTTACATTTGTATTAGTAATGTACTATTATTAGTGCATACTCTATATCAGTCATGTAATGGTGCTTTGGTCATGAACAACTCTTTTGAATGAATCTGTTGATAACCTATTGAATCTCGGAATCAATCACTGAACGAATCTGAATCTCAATATGAGGAATCAAAATCCTTTACCTGCCACTTTCCAAGTTCCATAAGGCATAACTAATGCATTCCTAAAATTCAGCATTTTAGGACAAAATTCAAAATGTATTTGTAAGTTTTGGCCACACCTTTCAAGAGTTATAAGCAAAAAATAACCTTTTTTATATCTTCCGACCAGTACTGTATCAAAAGTCTGCAAGTAGCCTCAGGTCATTCTTGGGATGACGTACCAAGTTTGGTCGAAATATGCTTAACCGTTGCAGAGCCTCACATTCTATTTGGTGTGTTCTTCGTCCAATTTGTTTGTGAAAAAGCTCATTTCGGAAAAAGCATTTGAAAACTTTTTGCCAGCATGATCTGTAGATGAACTGATTCGGTTTTCAAAAGGCTGTTTTCATGACGGACGTCATAAGGTGCAATCAAATAGAATTTTGCTTCTAGTATTTTGGTTCAAAAGTTATTAGCATAAATGTAAGTGAAACTTTGGACAATTGGTGGTGCTAGAGGGATTGAGTTAGGGACTCCACTTTTGCTGTGGTTGAGATATGGACTGTCCTCAACCACTGTGCCAAATTTCATAACTTTTTACCATATGGTTTTATGGGATACCATAGACTTCCAGAGTGTAAAAAAAAAAAAAAAAAAAAAAGCAGGAAAAACAAAAAGATATTATAATAAAACTAAAACTAAAAACGAATAATAAGTGTCAACGAACCTTTGGTGCTTGGCTCCTAAATATATTTTAAACGTTTTATTACCATCTGCTTTAATTGCAGAGAATAAATGATTATATTTGCAGAGAAAAGAGAAAACTAGATACAATGTTTGTAAAAAAAAAAAAAAAACTAGCACAATCAAACAAGCTGAAGCGAAGCAGCTTCTGGGTTTGATTCCCAATGAGATTAAGCAATGATTATGGAGTTTAAAGGAAGATTATGTGAAAGCATTATGTTACTACACTGAGTCAACAGCACAACTGTTAACACAAGTCCTGCCAATAATGCTGCCTTTATCTCCTAAAAGGTCTGATTTAGTCCGGGTCTTTTCTTACTCTTTATATTCTGAAAACCCTTATGCCGTGTAATTGTCTCTGTGTTGAAGCAGGTGTACATTTTATAGTATACCATATTCAGAGATGTTCCATGCGAATGCCCTTGATGGATTTTCAGAAATATCTATCTGTTAGCAAGCAATTTATCAAACTATCAAATATATTTAACCTCCTTTCTGTGTAGGGCTCTTAAAAGTGGGAAATATACTTTTTTTTTTCTGCCTGTGGCCGTTGATGTAGTAAAAGATTTGTGGCATTCTTCGGACAATCAGAGATGTCAAGACAGCCTTTTCCTGTAGTTTTGGAGTGATTAGTCACATGGCTTTAATGATTTTAGGTGATTGATTCAAAAACTTCTGATGATAAAAGATGGAAGACTTAAAATTGTATACTTTTGTGTTGTCCTGCGCCAACCAAGAAACTGCCACTGAGATTTACCTTTAAACCATTAATACCCGAAGTTCAATGACATGGAGAGATTTTCCATCTGGAGTCTGTCGTTAGGCAATGTCTATTGAGGATTCAACTGAAATGAACTATAAAACAATGTTTTGTTCACAGTAACGGAGAGCTGAACCAAAAGTCAATGACACAACAAATCACGTTCTCCAACTCAAAATATTTTTTAAATTATTTTGAAAACTTATAAACGTTTTAGTCAGAAACCAAATTGTTGTTTTGGCAGAGGCTGAGGTTTAGATGAATAGATAGTTGAACAAGTCTGCAGGCCATCTGCAAAATATTATATTCAGTTTAACAGAACTCTGCAAATTTAGCGTGAACAAATGCTTTATTGTTTTCAAACCTCAGCTGGTATAAGCCTAAGTGGACAAATGTTACATCTTCTAGGTCACGTCTAATGTACATGTCAGCATGAACACTATGGGCATCTTTTAGAGGACATTTTTAGAAGTCTAATGCTTAATATGTCTCTCCAACGGACCAAAAAATGGGAACATCACTCCATGCAATTTTGTGGGATGTGCATCTGAAAAATTACAGCTTTACCACCAAAGAGAGACAGACTGGGAAAAAAAACCTGAGGCCTCAAATTTTGTTAGATGGTAAGTTAGCTGTCCTGTCTTTAAGATGTGGAGCCATTTATTCCAGACTTTGGTTTGATTTCATGGAAATGTAGATCAATTGAAATCATTTTGGTAAAAAGGGGGAAGAAAAGTATATAATAACGTGGTTGCCAGTGCTGATTCACCTCTAATTTCATGTTCCCATTTAAAAGACAAAGTTGTGTTGGTTGCAGCTCGAGTTGTGGGTGAGAGACCTGATCCAATGAGGAGACCCAAACCTGACATCACAGCCCTGCTATGGGGTCGGACGGATCTAGAAAAAATATGCTAGAGTTGATGGAGCACCAGTGAAAATACTAAGGGTAATAGGAAAATTCTTGTTACATTCGTTTATCACGGGCAGATGAATGGACAGCTCGGGGTCTGGCCAGCGACTGAGCTGACGGGGCAAAAGAAAAGACGCTCAACATAGCAGATCTTGCGCTTGAGGGAAAGTGCATTTTTAAGGACTGTTTAACGTGGAACAAAGAGCTATTTTGCCCTCACAGGTACAACGTGAACAGGAGATAAATCACCCAATGAAAAAATTCTGTCATTATTTACACGCCCTCATCTCTTTCCTAACCCGACTGCTGTTATCTTTTAAACAAAACAAGACAAATCTTGGTTGAAAGGTGCAGGATCAGCGAACTATTCAAAACGCATATCTCACACGAGGTCATTGAGTCTTAGCACCATATATTCTCGAAAATGATTTATGTGACATAGTTTGTCTTTTGTCCTTTCAGTACCTCATCAGATATAATTGACACACAATCTGAGAACAATCATGAAGGATCATATCAAGCTAAGCAGTGGATTCAATTATTACTTTAGTTTGGCCAGTTAATTCTCAACACTGCTCGCATTCGCGCTTTCATTACAGGCCAATCTAATAGAAACCACAACAAATAGATCTTTCTGAACTACATCAATAGCATCTGCCTCTAGATTAAACTGTAAACAATTTAACTACAAATATATGAGGCTAACCCTCATGTGCCAATGATTTTCTCTTACCTTATATTTGAGCCGGTGACCCCAGTGCTGTTAGTCTAATAATAATAGTTATTATTATTTTACTTCATATTCTTGTCTTATTTTCTTCTGGCGTATTTAAAAAAAATTTAATTATTGCGATTTATACATAATCTGAAAGCTGAATAAAGGTTTGTTAGGATAGGACGATATTTGTTCAAGATACAACTATTTGAAAATGTGGGGCATATTGCACAAAACTAGGATAAGGGATAAGGATAAGGCCAGGATATCTTGGTGAGCTTGTCATCTTTATGCAAAATTTTGTATATCGCTGTCGTTTAAACGTACCCTGAAGGCACACTCACACCAAGAACTATAATGAAAGATAACTGTATATTAGTAGAAAAATTGAGCCAGGATCACCAAGATATCCCGGCTTAATCCCTTATCTTAGTTTTGTGCAATAGGCCCCTGGAATCTGTGGGTGCAAAATAAAATATAAATATTGAGAAAATCACCTTTAACGTTGTTCAAATGAAGTACATAGCAATGCATATTACTGCTAATAATACTTTTTTTGTATATATATATATATATATATATATATATATATATATATATATATATATATATATATATATATATATATATATATATATATATATATATATATTTACGGTAGGAAATTTAAAAAATATATTCATGAAACATGATCTTTACTTAACATCCTAATGACTTTAGGCATAAAAGAAAAATCAATCATTTTTACCCGGTTTTGTGGTTAAGGGTCACACATTTTAAAATAGTACTTCAACCAAAACAAACATTGGATGCAGTGTCTGAGTTGTTAGCGGATGATTCTTTTGATTGGATTTGATGATTCTTTTCAATTAATCTTTTTAAATCCAGTTTCCAAATCTAAAATAAATGATTCAGTGCTTTTGTGTCCTTTTGTGGACGTTACATGTGCTGTGCTCACGTATGATGTATATGTTTTTATTTATTTATTATTAATTACTTATTGATTTAACTTAATTTATTATTAAAACCCTATTTAAATAAACTTCACTTGAGTTTATACACTGTAAAAAAAGGCAAATTTTGAACTTAAATTATGTTAAACTTAAATTAGTTATTTCAACTTAAATTATGTTAAACTGACTTTAAAAAATGAGTTACATCTTGTATAACTAATAAAAAAAAGTTTAACATTTCTTAACTTATTTAAACAATGTAAAAACATATGCTGTCATAACTTTACATGACCAATTATACATTGTATGGGCCAAAATGATAAATTTTTCTTTTATGCCAAAAATCATTAGGATATTAAGTAAAGATCATGTTCCATGAAGATAAAGTAAATTTCCTACCATATATATCTCAAAAATTATGAATTCCTAAGGAAGGACTTCTTTTGGACAACTTTAAAGGCGATTTTCTTAATATTTTTTGCACCCTCAGATTCCAGTATTTCAAATAGTTGTATCTCGGTCAACTATTGTTCAATCCTAACAAACCGCATCAATGGAAAGCTTAATTATATAACTTTTAGATGTATAAATCTCTATTTAAAGAAAAGGTTTTGTGGTCCATGGTCACATATTGGCAATCACAGACATTTGCATTTGGACGGGATTCGATTTCTCGGAGGACTGTTGCATTTGCCGAGAAACAGTAGGTAATTTGCCCTAGGATTTTTACTGAGGTTCCGTGAGAAGAACATAAATGGCAGATTTGGACAGGATTTAAAAGTAGTCTAGACCGATAGTGCTTTTGACTATGTTTTTGAGCTACTGAAAGAAAATGGCATTGGAGTCTCTAAACAGAACATGTTAGTAGAGTAAAACAGTGTAGATGATTGGTTCCTTGTGTGATAACCGCACAAGGATACATTGCAAAGTGATTCGATGCAAAACATGATTGCATTTAAGCGGTTTAACATTGAAGCATGATGTCATAATGCTAGCTGTCAACCGAGATATTAGCATAATCACGGTTAGAATATTTAGATGAGAGCAGGAATAGGATGTGTTGTGTAACCTTCAAAAAGACCAGTGTTCATCTCCCTTTCTTTGTCTCATGGTCACAATCTTTGTCCTCCCTTTCATCCTGGGCCAAAGAAAGTCTTTGGACATGTAAGATGAAGGGGGAGAAGAGGAAAAAAAACAGGGAAGAGGGGATAAAAAAGGGAATAGTTTCTACAGTAATATGGCTTGTATTAATCTAGAAATATTGCTTTACCTCATCTGAACCAAATTATAGAGTTGAACTCAGTGTCCTTTAAGAACGGGCAGACAGCCCCATTCGGCCCATCTGGGCAAGGATGTGCCGGGCCGCTGCAACTGTCGCCGGAGAGCGTGGAAAACCTGCAGCAATGCTTTGGGAAATGCTGGGATTTTTTCCCCATTTGGAAAGGATCAAAGTCAAAGAAAAGAACGTTTTTGTTGTCGTTTCACGTGGCCTCAAGGTTAGTGTAACTTGGGCATTTTCCAGATGATTTCAGAAAGTTTCTCGCAAGTAAATCATATCTGCTATCACTCTTTCTGTTGCCTGACTAGAGGTGGACTTATAACCCAATCAAATGAGGGCATTGTTGTTATGAGCAGACCAAGTAATTACACATGATGTCAGGTATTTATTATGACATCCAAAAGTGTGAGTGGGTGAATCACAAAAAAAATTCTCACATCTCACCCCAAAAATCTGAATCATTTTAGAATGTATTTGAGTTATTGTTCTAATGGTGATTCACATTAATGTAATAAAATAGTTGTTATTAAATTAGAATAAATTTAAGGAAGTACTACAGAAACACTATAATGACATTAATTTACACAGCACTCCCCCCAACCGCCAGCCCCCACCATGTTTAAAGGGATAGTTCCCCAAAAAAAGAAAATTCTGTCATCATTTGCTCACCCCTTAAGTTGTTTCAAACCAGTGTGAATTTCTTTCTTCTCCTGAACATGAAAGAAGATATTTTGAAGAATGTTGGGAACCAAACAGTTCAAACCAAGACAGATCTCCATCAATCTCCCCCTCCTTCATGCCTGAAACCTGCGGTTTACCTGTATACTGACCGTTCTTAAGTTGTGCTCTTCATCCAGTTCCCCAGGCTCATCCTAATCACCATTCTACAACCAAAGGAAACGCAAGTTTCATTCAGAAACTGTTTATGTGCCATGTACTCACCTGAATTGTGCCATTCAATCAATCTGTTCGCTAGACAACTGTTTGGGTTGTTTTTATATCTGTCGTCAAGTTTATCTTTACATAATGAGATTCAAATGGTTGAATATGTTTATTAAAGGTCCCGTTCTTCGCGTGTTTTCGAAGCTTTATTATGTTTACAGTGTGCAATATAACATGAGTTCATGTTTCGCGTGTAAAAAAACAGTACAGCGCTGTTTTCTCTGTCCTAAAAACGGCCTGATGATTTCCTTGTTCTATGAAGTCCCTCCTTCAGAAACACATAACGAGTTCTGATTGGGCCAGCGCTTCCCGTGTTGTGATTGGACAGCAGCTTAGCGCACTTTGCCTGGAAAGGTCCCGCCTCCTACCACAACGGGGAGATGCAAGCGCTGAATGCGCGCTCTTCTCCACGTGGGAGAGCAACGAGACCACGCCCCCTATTTTGCGTGTTCTTGTGGGCGGAGAGTTAGTCAACAAACGGTTCTAGTGGCATCATTCCTGAAGGAAGTGGAGGGCTGTAGTCCAAACCGGCCGCTCAATGTAGGCTTTGAAAGGGAACTTCTGTTAAATAAAATATCTCGCTTGGCATTGAACTTTGAGCTTTATAATTTTACAGGTATTATTTATGCTCTAACAGCAACATTACACACTAACTAAAGTTTGAAAGATGGAATCGCGAAGAACGGGACCTTTAATATAATGGCAAAAGGTTCCACCTTATATTAGATGTCTTTAACTATTATGTACTTACATCAAAAAAAAAAAAAAAACTGTTTGGTAAAATGTACCAAGGTATAAGGAAAGGGTCAACCGTGTAATTATAGGAATTATTTACGGATCTAATCACATGCAGGCTTTTAAAAATATATACTGTAAATATAACTTGTATGTACACAATAAGTGCATTGTATTTAAATGTTAGTACATAGTAGTTAAAGACACTTAATATAAAGTAGGACTGAAAAAAAAGACACAACAGGTGAATAGAGCAGAACTTTAATAGATATCACCATACTTCCCCAGTTGATTAAACACAATTTTTTTTTTCAGGCATTACTTGTACTTCCAATACAGGCAAGCATGCGCTACGGTGCTCACAGTATCCTGCCGTTCCTGCTATTAATGCACTATACATATAAGAATGTACTATCTAAAATGCTTTGAACAATCATAATACTAAAACTAAATATGATATGGTGATTTAACCCCTTTAGGGTCAGAGATTGCCAACAGCAGGGACGTGCACAGCGGGGGTTGCTCCGGTTGCCCGGGCAACTGCCCATATGCCCTTCTTGACTCACGTTGCCCTTCCGAGGTGGATTTTTTTTTTTTTTTTTTTAGGTCAGAGCAACTGCCCCTCAAAAATCCTTTGCACGTCCCTGGCCAACACCCCCAAATTAATGTTGTTTTCCATTCACTGCATGTAAAAACATCACATTCTTACTTGACCTGGACAAACTGAGTATCATTAGAAAGATTAAAGACTCCAGCTTTGATATTTGAACACTGTTACTGATGAAACTAGGTTGCAGTGATATTATTATTATTATTGACAGGTAAGGGGTTAAATGATGTTTTCATTAAGGAGTGCCGCTTTAAATGTTGTTTGCCCTTTGACTTTGAGGAGTGTCATTCCAGCAGCGCGTGCGCTTTCAGATGATCAATGCAATCTGTCACAGTTTTAATCACAAGATAGACTGTCAAAATGACCACTCTCAAACTGTAAATGTTTAGGTCATCCAAGAAATGTAATACTGCATTGCCATTTACTCACTCTCATGTTGTTTTTGCGCGTCACGCAATTTGAACGTCCGTGTTCTGTTCATCATAAGCCATTGTTCGTGTCTCTTCAGAAGATTTGGATTAGACAGTCGATTAGTTATTTTTACGATGCCTTTATGACATTTTTTGGGATATTTAAATGGACGATGGAGGAACAGAAATCCCTCAGGTTTCATAAAGAATATCTTCATTTGTGTTTGGAAGTTAAACCACATAATGGTGAGTTCATGATGACAGAGGTACATTTGTGGTACATTTGTAAATTTGTGTTTGGCTGAATTATATCTTATAAATAGGCCTACTGCAGCAAGTTAAGCCATGGATAAAAACAATTCTATATCGCTACATATCATCACATTTTTATTTTGTGATATATTGTTTAACGTTACAAGTCTAGTTTTTAGGAATAAAACTACAGATGCAAATAGATAAAGTGTGACAAAAGAAACACTTAAATGTGTATTTTGAATGAGATTTTGAATGCACAGATCTGAAAGATGTTATACAAGCAAAATCTTAAAATTGAGTAGTGGATTACATTTTTTTAATGGTTTTGCCAGTTTAACTTTATTTTACAGTATGTGCACTTACCAAGGAAAGTACTGAGTGATATAAGGTAACTACATGGGTTAAAGTTAAGGTTAAGGTACCTAGTTATTACCCAGTTATTGTAATTGCTATAATAAGTACATAGTATGGGGAATGGGACAGTAAAATAAAATGCTTTTTTGCCAGTAGTGTCTTGTCTTAGTGTCTTGTTAAAGGGGCTTTGGTTTCTTTTAAATTTATATTTAAATAATTTCTTCAATCATTTAATTTGGGTGTGAAATATCACCCAGGCCTGCTTACTTGACAGGTTTTTTGAGATTCACCCAGTTATTAAATTCTACTTTTACACAGTGATGTGCTTCCAATTTTTAAATTTATAAGCTGTTCCACAAATTATGTAATGGAGAATAATATAACGGCCTGACAGAGAAGCTGTGGAATTTAAGGTGCGGTTTAAGGCCTTTATTGCTTGATGGAAAAATTTAAAGATCTTTTTGTCTTTCACAAGTATGAGGTGTCGCGTTCACACATGCCACGGAAGAGATATGAGACTTGAACTGACCTTTACTTTGCCTCCAGTGCCCATGGGAAATGAATAGTCGTCTGTTGAAATGAAGGGTTGACTTATGATAACTCAAGGCCACGATCTACGGTTTGATGAATTTAACTCTACAGACGTGGTGCCCCCTGGGAGAATCACAAGCGTGTCTCCGTACAGGACAATTCAGGAAGAACACGAGCGGTTTTATGCACAAACGGGCATTATTTGTATGTCTCTTGTTCCCATTCAAAGGACAGGGCACTAAATATACACTCTTATGCCTTCCCAGGCTCCTCTGGGCTCTGGCAAGGCAGCCACTGCATGGGCCTTTGGCCAATGACATTGCCTCCGACCTCTTCAGAAAGTATTTTAAGGTCAATTACAGGGTGCACTGACTTCAGATGGTGGATTGCAGCTTAAAGGTCTCATATTAAAGGTTTATATGGATGAAGAGGTAAAGCTGCCGGCAGTAACCCACAGACCATTGTTACCACATACCCACACACAGAGACCTACTGTAGGCGGTGTGTGTGAGTTCATACACTTCCTGTATAATTCACTCCTATATAGCTTTTAGGGAGCACGATGTCTATTTGATGATGTCACAATGAATCTGTCAGTCAGTCTGACATCACCAAGTATATACACATATATTGTCCACCAGACCTAAAGCAAAATCTTTTTCGAGCAGTAAATAATTTTTCAAGTTGACCATACATTATATTGCCAAATGTTTTGGGACGCCTGCCTTTACATTCATATGTACTTTAATGACATCCTATTCTTAATCTTTAGGGTTTAATGTGGAGTTGGCCCACCCTTTGCATCTATAACAGCGTCAACTGTTCTGTGAAGGCTTTCCACAAGGTTTAGGAGTGTGTTTATGGAAAAAAAAATACCATTCTTCTAGAAGTGCATTTGTGAGGTCAGGCGATGATGTTGGACGAGAAGGCCTGGCTCACAGTCTCTGCTCTAATTCACCCCAAAGGTGTTCTATTGGGTGCAGGCCAGTCAAGCTCCTCCACACCAAACTCGCTCATCTATGTCTTTATGGACCTTGATTTGTGCACTGAAAAACATCCCAACACTATAAACCCCCCTCAAACAAACTTTACACTTGGCACAATGCAATCAGGCAAGTACCGTTCTGGCAACCGCCAAACCCAGACTGGTCACTCCAGAGAACTAGAGTCCAGTGGCGGCGTGTGTTACACCACTGCATCTGATGCTTTGCATGTAAGGCTTGGATGCACCTGCTCGGTCATTGAAACCCATTCCATGAAGCTCTCTACTCACTGTTTTTGAGCTAATCTGAAGGCCACATGAAGTTGGAGGTCTGTAGCTATTGCCTCTGCAGAAAGTTGCTGACTTCTGTGCACCGTGCACCTCAGCATGCGCTGACCCCGTTCTGTGATTGTATGTGGTCTACCACTTCATGGCTGAATTGTTGTTCCCAATTGTTTTCAGTTTGTTATAATACCACTAACAGTTGACTGTGGAATATTTAGTAGTGAGAAAATTTAATGAATGGACTTATTGCACAGATGGCAACCTATCATGGGGTTCTGAGAGTAACCCATTCTTTCACAAATGTTTGTAGAAGTGTCTGCATGCCTAGGTGCTTGATTTTATACACCTGTGGCCATGAAAGTGATTGGAACACTTGATTGGCAATGATTTGGAGGGGTGTCCCAATATTTTTGGCAATATGCTGTACACTCTATAACTTTATAAGTTATAATCTTTTTGCAATAAAAAAATATCAGACCTAAGTCCACATTTACAACTCTCCAACTCAGTGTTTAATTGTTGAATGGGTCTGTTGTCTTACCCATAAGCTCAGTCCCAACAACGGGCTATTTCTTTTTACCCACTGACTTGTGAGTACAGCAGATGCCAAATTGGCTCAATAAATTTTTGGGATATATATATATATATATATATATATATATATATATATATATATTTGGGTGTGTATATGTCATTCAGAACTTTTTTTCCCTCTTGTGTAGGCACACTCTTGATTTGACTGCAGTGGGTGTGGTGGTATTATTTCCGTGGGCTCTAATAAATCCCCAAAAACTTGAAACAGGTCCAAAGGTTTACACGCTCCTGGATTTTTGCCCCCAAATCCCTTTCTCTTAACTTGTTTAGGCCACACACACACATCTGCAGTTTACAGAGCTAAGATTAGCAGCTGTTACAAGGCCAAAATAAGAACCAAACTGTTTAAAATTGTTCTGAAATCTCAAGTAGTAATTGCTTTTAACGGATGATGCAGACTAGACTCAACTAAACGAGACTAAAGGTGTTAAAGAATGCATCATTGTTAATTTTCATTGTTATGGACAGTTAGTAAGGTGAAAAATGTGTGGATGTTTTGCACATCTAGATCCTCACCCAGTCAGTGTAATAATGTTACAGACCAGTTCAGTTCTTAATTCTTAAAGGAATATTCCATACAAAAACTAACATTTGCTGCTTCTCATTGTTTACTGTTCACAAAATACGTTAAGAATATTATCTGGTAATCATTTGTCGCATGTTGAAAGGTCACAGCACATCAGCAAACTGGGTCAAAGTTGAAATGATCTCAACTCTGAATGATGCGTTAGGGTAGGGACACACCAAACCAACACCACAGACATAGCGCTGAATGCTCAGGTAAGATGACGTCAGTTTATAACAGATTTCTGTCTGGGCCGTCATGACTTTGCTCGCTTTCATCGATTTTGCTCTTATTCTTGTGCACTGACTCGTTCACGAAGCTGAAGAGCCAATCAGAGTTCTCTCTCTCACCGATGTTCCCTTCACAAATTATATGTTGACCTCTGGCCAAATAAAACTATTTCATCCGACTAGAGCCAACAGTGTTGAACACTCCAGAAAAACTAAGTTAGCCAACTCTCAAAAACAGTCCACCGTTCAACCAAGAGACCATTGGCTTGGTGTATCCCAGGCTTTATAATGCTTGGCCTGTGAGCCACTGTTGATGCTGCTGTCCCGTGATTCTTTTTTGGGTATTGGAAACATGGAAAGGTCTTCATAATATCGATAAATAATTAGATCCACCTTTCCATACAGTCTTTTTCTGTTGCAAGTGAAAATAGAGAGCACTTTTATGGAGCCAGTTCTTTATATGTAATGCATTGACTTTTGTAGCTTTTTGTCCATGTGTGCTTTGGGGTCTGTATGCTAGTGTAATCTTAAAACTTGAAATGTCTTTTTTTTTTTTTTTTTTTTGCATTTAAATGCTAGGTTAACACAACATGCACTGGTGGGCTTGTATAAATTGCTGTCCAAGCAAATGCTGTCTAGAATGAAACGTCCCTCCCCCTAAAACTAAGAAACACCAATTAGAACCGATTATAAGTAGTTAGCAAATCTTGGTTCTTAGCTACAACAAACTATTTGTGTTGTCACATGTTAAAAATGTATTATAATCTTAAATATTTAGCCATGAATAGTTATAGTCATTAAGTATTATAACAGACTGTAATGTCTATTAACCAAGAACACCTTTAGAATGCATTAAATATATAGGCTTCATAGAGAGCGTTCGGGATCTGCTCTTTTTTGAGTCACGCTTGAGTGAAAAATTACCAATAATGCGATGGAATTATGGGTAGTAAAGAGAGTGGGTCTGTCTCCTCTCAGCATTATTGACATTATGGTTTGGTTAAGTCTAATATCCACACTACTGAGACTAAACTGATCCTGGATGGAAATAGTGCAGAGTGTGTGTGCAGAGTGCTCCGGGGTTAGTTTGCTGTCGGGTGAGGTTACTATGAAAACGCCAGTGAAGACAGGAGTTAAAAGAAACCCTGGACTGTTGTAAATAGCAGCAGAATGCAAGACGGTCTGTCATGAATGGGCTCTTTTAGAGAGGAGGCAGTGTTGACTCAACACCATTCCCTAACTCTCTTGCTCTCTCTCTCTCTTTCTCCATCTCACCAACTCTGTACAATATGCTAACATGTAAATGACCCCAGAAATCGCTGCACTGCTGTGGAATGGAAATGCCCTGGTTAAGCTTAAATGATGCATTTCAAGGCGTCCAGTGGTTCATACCCTCTTATACTCTAATAAATGAAAATCCAAAGTAATCTCTAATAAAGCAAAAAATCATGGCTTATTAACTTTAATATTGATGTTACTTGGACTGCATCAATAATGTTAAAATGCGTTTGGTTTGCACCAAGTCTTGCCAAAATAAGCCGGGCAGTTTTGGCACTGGCCAAACCAAATCATTACTGTGTATTAGAGGTCCTGGTTTTCCACTTGTTAAATTTGAGCAAATTGGAAATTAAAATGAAGAATCAGAGTTCCATTCGTGGGAGAAAGTAAAATGTGCAGAGTTTTTGTACCTGCACCTCAGCTGCATAATCAATGAATCCTATGTCAGTCCATGTTGTGTAGTTGCGGTGCATTAGTGGACTGTTTGTTTTAGTGGGTTAGGTAAAACCTTCTCAAACTTTAGCCGGAGATTAAGGTGGAATTTCAGTATAAGTATGTGTTTATGCACAGGATCAATCTCTCTTCAATCTTGTTTTGATTTTTTTTTCATGCCTACGAAGGGCCTTTAGAATGTCAATAAAGCTTCACATTTCCTTATACTATTCCACATTTGGATTTGGTGAGGCATGTGTTTATAATTTATAAGGTATTCTTATAAAGTAAACCTCAGGAAAGCAAAATGAGATATTTTTAGTTCATGTCTGTTGCCTGGAGGACACCTGTATTATGTGGTAATGTAATTTTAAAGGTTAACAACAATTTGATGTAAGGATCTACATTATGAATATCCCTGCTGAAAAATCCAGCATAAACTAGTATGAATTCCATGTTGGTCCAGGCTGGTTTATGTTGGTGTAGTGCTGGTCAAACTGATTTTTTGGAATCCGATATTGTAATTCTATTCCACAAAAGATGGAGTCAAATGGTTTAGGGGACAAGCTAGTTTATATCATTCCAAAACAAACACAAAAAATAGCACACTGATCTGCCTTATAATTACCTTTGTTTGAAGGCGAGCCAAAGTAGCCAGCAGGCAACCATTATGTAAATGTGTAACAGTGACGTATTTTTGTCACAGAAATAATGGCAGGCATCTCTCAGGCAACTGTTCTCTGTTGGAGAGATTCACTCCCTCTGGCATGGTCTTTCTAACTACTACAGCTATATTACACACTAAAGTAAAGGTCAAATCAAAAAAATATAGGTCCCCTTTAAGTCACAATAAGTTGAGTGTTCAGTATTTGCCGCTGTAAAGTTGAATAGCTAGTTTAAGGGTTATTGGTTATAATGTAATCAGATTTGAGGTTTATTTACAGTTCATTGTATGAATAACTTTGTCGAGCCATTTGCTATTTAGTCTATTTGTGTGGATTTTGGTAGCTGCAGATGGTGTCGAGTGAACTAGCTAGCAAGTCCATGTGTGGGGTGCTGGCATAAAGAAGTAAACTCAAACATGTTTGATGTTACTGGCGCAGCCAGCTGTGTGAGGTTGGATGTACCTCAAGGGCAAGTTCCCAAAGGCAAAGGGAGGAGATGTGATGAGGTATTTAGGTAATTATACTGCAAGACAATTAATTAGTTTGGGTCTCCAGCCGTGCACCAGGACAACTCCAGCAGACCTAATTATGTCAGGCCGGCAAATATTTGAGGCAGGGGGCAACTCCCTGAGACCATAGCAACCCACCATAACACGGTTAACAAACTTGAGTAAGGGTCGGGTTGACAGTTTGTTTCTTTGGATACTAATACAGCTGTTCTTCTCTGAGTGTAGAGAGTAATTACGGTTGTGTAAGAGAGTCACGTTAACCAAATGCACACAAGGTTATTCATTTTGGCTTACATTTTTAAGAGTGTTTCTGATTTCTGCACATTGGAATTACATTTTGTTTCAGATTGTTTGTCATCCTTAATTTGTACTTGGAATAATAGACTTGGATCCTGTGGACATAGATGAGGTTATTGACAATAAGAGCGCTGAGAGATCTCTCGGATGTTGTGACACTGGGTCATTAGAGTTTTGTTAAGCTAGCAACAGAATTGTGTCATTTATACAAGCTTTTATAGGCAGCCAGTGTAATGCTGTCAAGATGGGCTTGACAAGATTGTACTTGTGAAATATCACTCTGAACTATAAGTGTAGCTTATACAAATAATATCCACCAGGAAAGTGTTAGTGTATTCAAGACTTCTGGCTGTTCTTTTCTGCCACATTGGTATCTGCAAAAGATCTTGACAGATCTCTCACACATCAGGGTGTCTCAAATGATGTCATGAGTGTCCCGTTAGATTTGTTCATGCAGTGAGTAATGACCTGCTGAGAGATTCTTTTCTCCTGACATTATACTGGTTACAACTTGCATTGATTTGAGGGTACTGGACAAATATCAGGGCCACTTTCTTTTTCCTTGCAAGACAGAAGTACCAACTTACAATAGTTGTGGGCTTGTTTATTGGGATCTCCAACAGCTTTTGTTTACTCTCCAAAGCATAGAGGCCAAGGGCAATTCTAAGGAATAATCAAGTAATGTTTTGCATTTTTCTAAGAAGCCTAGCAACACATTTAACAGTCATTTCAGTATGCAAGTGCTGCACTTAACTAGGTACCTCGTTAAAGACATTGTCCCAATGATGAAAATTACATAAAACGGACAGCGTGGATTGCTTTAGAACATGGACATCCGAAGTATAGATTATAGAAGATTGCCACTATGGTCGAGCTAGGTGGGTGTGGTTTCAGCAACGGACAAATTTAGGCTTCCTATGGATGATGCCATGGACACTACGTCCATATATTTTACAGTTTGTGGATGTACTGCACAGGAGTATGTGTAAAAGTATGCCGAATCTGTCCGTTCGTGGTTGAGTAAGCTTTGAAAGCTGACACGACTATGTGTGAGAGAAAGTGGATTGCGGAAAACTAAGTATACCTGGACCTTTAGACTTCAGATGCAACCTTGACAAACTATACATCATTAAAAAGATCTAAGACTAAAGTTGATTTTTTTTACCTCTGTTTTATTCTCAAAGTCTTATAGTGACCGTAATGTGTTATGTGCCAGGAGTTATGAATATGATCATCGCCGTCGGTACCTTTTGATTGTAATATGCGCATCATTTGCTCCCATTCATAAAAAAACTCCTCTGTGGTCGTCATGAAGACACTCGACAAAACAACTTCCCTCAGGGCTTTACTTCAAATGTGTGCAGATGTGGAGAAATATTGATATATTCTTATATGTTTGAGTCAAATTTCTATACAGAGAAGTTTTATTTATTCAATCTTTATCCAAAATCCGCGGATGAATCATTATGAGCACAGTAGACTGTGATGTGATGTGTTTTCAGCTCATACTGGCAGCCGGAGGGCGCTGGAAAGCTGTACTACTGAACATTTAGTCCAGAGATCGTCAGATCGCTATAACATGCAGATAGACACGTTTGAAGACAATAAACACACAATCGCGGCAATATATGGTTGGTCTGTGTTCTTTATGCCATGTTGGGTGGTTTCATAATAGATTATATTTATAATGCAATGCTATTCCACATAGCTTTTAGCATTGTGTAGTTTCTGTCCGATTTTTTGACCCGAAGCTATATGAGATCACAGATTTTTATATAAAACACTCGACTTATAAAGTGTAAAGTGATATGAAGTAAGTTTTGAATAAAACATGATTTTAATCTTATAAATTGTTGTTTTGCTGGTGTGCTAAGCTAACATGCTAGCTTGCCCTAGATGCACCTGCCACTGAGTAAAAGCTTAATTTTTATGAACATTTTTAATGTAAAACTACTGAAATGCTTATTTGGTCGAAATACATTTGATAGAGTCTCAGTGAGTGTAAAGTGAAAGGTTTGATTTAGAAATGAGGTTTGAATAGAACAGTTTGAATAGAGAGTCTTTAGTAAATAAAATGCAGACAAAGGAATAATAATAAGAGCCATAACCAGTCCGCAGAAGTGTGAATGTGTGCCCAGGAGACAAACTGAATGGGGCAGTTTGCACCTCTAAACAATAGAGGCAATACAGTTTTTAAACACTGTATAAAAAGCTCAGCAGACATGGCAATAAACATCAGTTGATATTTTAGAGAAATCTCAAAATAAAATCACATGATATGAACTTGTAAAACATTTAATAAAATTCAGAGTTTTAGGCTTATCATCTTCAGATCTGAAATATAACATGGTCAGACTTGTGGCTTTAGCTGTAGTGCATTTCTAGATTGCATAAAGGCCAACTTCAATTTTATTTTCATAAAGATATTTCTTACAAATACATTTCTAATAACTTTACAAAACTTTGAAGCTTTTTATAGCTATTTTTGATTATAGAAAATATTATAATTTTGACTTTACAGTAAACTGCCAAGTGTCTGCTTTCAAATGAGACCATAATTATGCTTTTAGTGCAAAGGATTCACAAACTGTATCACTGTATGTTTTATTCTGAGTATGCATTTCTTAGGATTTTTACAAAAGTTGGGATGCAGCCTAACAGGCTATGATGTGTATCATACCGTCTGGCATTAAATACCTTTGATGTCACACAGTGCACAATCAACAATCTTAAAAGATGTAAAAATTGTAGTGTGCCTGGCTTATAAACATGAAGCCAATAACTAATCTCTATAGCCCCTTTCACACTACACGTCGGACCCGCAATATTCCCGGAACATTGCCGGGTCGCCTTCTGTGTGAAAGCAACCACGTCCCGGGATTGATTACCGAATTGAACCCGGGTCAGGGACCTAGTAACATTGCGGGGTTCGATCAGGGACGAGCGCTGTGTGAACAAAAGCCAAAACTAATGCCGCAACGTGTACGTAGTTATCGCGCGACTCCTAGGGCTTGTTTTTTCAATAATACAACCCTGCCGTGCCAGAAGAGCTAGTCGGTGTTATAAACGCAAGTGTTCGTATACAAAATAAACTAAAATTAAACAAGCAGAAATGTGCGCAAACTGGACACAAGTCGAGACCACGGAGCTCCTTACTATCCGCGCTGAAGCTGAGATCGCTCGCCATTACACGTCACATCAGGATGTCACGTGTCTACTCGTTCCGGGACTGTTACGGGTTGTGTGTGAAAGCGCACATATTATGGTATTTCGCTGGCAGTGTGAATGGACCAAATCTAGCGGCCCGGGAACAAATGCCAGGTCGCATTATCAGTGTATTTGCCGGAATGGCAGTGTGAAAGGGGCTTATGAAAGCTAGAGGTTAAAGATCATGGCTGGTTACCAAAAGGTTGTATTCAACCTGACTTCAGCTTGCTCTAGAGTGACTGTACTTAGTTACATGGATAAAACGGTCAGCTAAAAAAAACATAATTGAAATGTTAGTCTTGACACAACTCCCCAGATTTTTCAGACTTAGCATGTCTTATACCACCCTTTGAGCATCCTTGCAGGAAAATACATCCCCTCAGGGTTCAGAAATAGGACTACTGGGCGAAATAGGCAATCTTTTCCCCACATGGCCAGCGGATCCTGACTCTGAAACCCCTAAAAAATGACAGCTTATTTATGGCTTTCCTCAGGGCATAGCTATCACTTAGGCCCTGTCCCAAATGGAACTGTAAACACTGGCAGTCTTCCAACGAGTCCGCACTTTCGTGACTATTAAGTCGAAGTCTTATGCGAAGCATCAAGCGAATATCGACCGAAAACAAGGGTCGCTATTCAGAAGGGATGCTTGCAGGCTATGGTGTTGTGGATTTTTACAATCACACGCACTCGGTGGCAATTGTAAGTCCACAAGACCGTAAGTGCATATGAAGTGTGCCTTTTGGGACGGCCTTAGTTTAATCTCTATACCGCCAGCACCATCCATAACTCACTATCATCTGTTTATACGCACTAAAGCAGACCTTTGAGAATAATGCACAGGAAATCAGTCACATGATGCACACACTTATCCTTCTTTGAAGAACCCAGATGTTGATAAAACTGCAGAAATTTGTAGAGTGCGACTCTTTTTGTCTCATGTGAGCCTTTCTGGACTTATCTACAATTTCGTTTTTTCTTTTGCACACGTGCTCACTGCTAGTGATCTGGCTTGAGTCATACAGCACATGGTCAAATCATCATACTCTTAAAAGTCAGTGGCGTTAGAGGAAAAAAATGTCACAAATCACCTCAATCACAGTTTATAACCACATAAATCAACCACTAGTGTTTCTGTCTACATCCGTCAGTTTCAGAAAAACATTTCATCACTCCAGCTCTCATATCAGTTAGTAGTGTTGGGGAGGGTTACTTTTAAAAATTACACCTTAAAAATAACTATTTGCGTTACTTAATTACATTTAACTGACAGTAATCTGTTACATTGCTTTTGTGTTTTTTTTCCTTCTCATTCACGCTTGCTTGTTATTAATAAAGACATTTTTTAAAATAAAAATGTTGGTAAATATAAAGGCAGTTCCACGGCAGAACAGCGGCTCACATGAATTGCGTAATCACGTTTGTTTTTGTGTGCAAAAAGTATTCTCATCTCTTCATAACATTAAAGGGTTAATTCAACCAAAAAGGAAAATTCTCTCATTAATTACTTACCCCAATGTCGTTCGACACACGTTAGAACTCCGTTCATCTTTGGAACACAAATTAAGATATTTTTGTTGAAATCTGATGGCTCAGAAAGGCCTCCATTGACACAAATGTCATTTAATTTCCAAAGACCCATAAAACTAAAGACGTCTTAACAAAGCCCATCTCACTACAGTGGCTCTACAATATTTTTTTTAAGCAACGAGAATAGTTTTTGTTCGCAAAAAACGAAATAACAACTTATAAAGTGATGGGCTGATTTTAAAAAACAAAGTTTCAAACCGTTATAAATCAGTGTATCGAGTCATGATTCAGATCGCTGGTCAAACTGCTGCAATCAGTTTTGCTGTACAGTCGTTCTGGAGAAGACAGTGATGTTATCAGCTTATTTTAATTTATCATATAGCGACAATGTTGGCAGATCAGTATTATAGTTTATAGAATTATATAAAACCTAATTCATAAATTTTATTTGTATATTTAGTTGAATAACTTGGATCATAATTTTAGACAGCGACAGTGGCAAGGAACCAAAACTCCATCAGGGCATGATGGAGAAAAATAAACCTTGGGAGAAACCAGACTCAGTCGGGGTGCCAGTTCTCCTCTGGCCTATTAACACACCTTGTAAGATTATTATTCTGGCAACCTTACAGGTCAGAAATCATATTAGATCGGAATATTCAAAATTTCAGGGTATCACGGAAGAGACGGGTTTATTTAGGATGGTGCGTCGATTACACAAGAGTATGAATACTTGAAAGATCGGAGTTATTGCGCCTGAGACGGGTTTTTTGAGCATGACGTGCCGGTGAGGTAAATTCAGAGGAGACACCAATTGACGCAGCTCAGCAGACACTCCAGGATGAGCTGGTCATGTCCAGGCGCAGGTCCACCATCCGATCCGGACACGGCCTGGATCCGGGATAAACCTCGGGATAAACAGAGAGACTAACATTAGCGTAGATGCCACTCTTTTTATGATGTAACGAGTACATCAGGTGTTATGGGAAGTGTTCCCGGTTCCGGCTGACCTAGTTAATGCAGCCTAACAGTCAGTCAATTGATTTGAATAATGAGAGTTAAAAATGTTCTATGTGTATGCCATAGTAAAGAGATGCGATTTTAGTCTTGATAGTGTGTCTGCTACCCGAACAATGCTAGGAAGACTGTTCCAGAGTTTAGGTGCTAAGTAGGAAAAGACTTAGGTGCACTGTAGTGAGATTGGTTTTGTAACGACGTCTTTAGTGCCTTTTATGGGTCTTGAGAGAGGAAATGACATTGGTGTCAGAAAGGCCTTTCTGAGCCATCGGATTTCAACAAAAATATCTTCATATGTGTTACGAAGATGAACAGAGGTCTTACGGGTGTCAAATAATATAAGGGTTAGTAATTAATGACAACAATTTTATTTTTGGGTGAAATAACCCTTTATGTTACAACTGCTCCAGCTAGAATCAGGAATTCAGATACTGACAGGTCTGATTACCAAACCCTGGAAACCCATTTATTTAGCAGTGCTGATTGACTTATATTTATTATGTAAACATAAATTATGAAACATAAATGTGATAAGTATATACTTTTTTCAGTCAAGACAGTTTGATAATCTTTAGTCTTTTTGTTTACTTGGTTTGTTTACGTCTTTCACTGACATCTCTGGAACTTGCACTGAAATCAGTTTGACTGAAAGACTTTCCTCCAGGATTATAAATGCACGAGCTGCTCAAGAGGTCCTCTTGTGGTGAAGAGAGGAATCACGTGCAGTATTCTTGCTGTATTAAAGGAAGTACAGACATAAGATGTTACTCCACTTGAAGTTTGTATTGTACAACTTGTATTTCTCTATCCCTTTAATTATTTCCATGTTTCTTTTTCATTTTCACAAAAACTTTTTGATCTTGTTTAAATTTCACGCTATGCACCACAACTATAAACATAACACTAATAAATCTGTCAGATAACAAAACAACATAAATCATAATTATATATCTCCCTTCATACTGGCTCTGAATTTATGTCTCTCTCTTTTGCTCCCAAAAGTTATACGATTTTATTAAATTTCCATTGCCATGACAGCGATGCAAACAAACAGTTGTGTGTGTTTAGCACAGCCATATTACAGTAGCAGAACATTTGCTTTCATTTCAACCCCAGACTTCATTAACATACCGGTAACTCAATTAGGATAATCCCAGAAGTTTAACCGTTCAGTTTAAAATAGCCCAGTAATATATCCACACAGAAATAAGTGGGAAAATTAGCGTTTGAGGTTTTTTTCTTTTCTTCAGTTTTTCTGTGAATGCTGTCATTGTCTTTTCAAGGCAAACATAATTTCTCCTATGAAAATTTGAATATGAATAAAAAAGTTTTTGGATATGCTAAAAATATAGCTTCGGCTGTCATGCTGTGCCTCAGAGTGGAGGAGTGCGAGCACATTGGCCTGGTTTGGCTCACACTCCCATTAGGGCGTGTATGTGTGTGTGTGTGTGTGTGTGTTGTGGCATCCGAGCTGGGATTGTAGGCAGACTTCATGCCCAACCCCACTTATAATTACAGACGGCATGCAGCTCTCCTAAAAAGAGTGATTTTCTTGACTGCCATGGATAACATTCACTTTGGCAACGGTGGAAAGCAAGAGACAGATGACAGGAGGGAGAGGGGAAACTCAAAGTTGACTCATAAGTAATGCAAAGTATCCTCTTTTTTTTTTGCACCGGCGCTGCGTGGAAGAGGACATTGGCACACGAGCAAATGTGTATGCGCTCCGAGCTGTGCCTTCACATAAACCGACAGTCCGTTTGATGTCCCGTTTCCTACAGCAAGCCTTAATTAAAATGAGTTCAACAACACTGATCAAAAAGTGCGTCTAGCCCCTTTATTGTGCTCCCTTCGACTAGATCTGTCATAGCCTTCTCTCTCACTGTACTGGCAGTTGGTTGTGGTTGAAGGTTTGCTTTGGCAGATCACTGGCCTTCTCTTGGCTGGGACAAACTTTGCGTCCTGCTACTGGCTGGGAGGGAGAGGGAAGCGGCGGGGAGGGAAGAGGGGAGAGGTGGAGGCGTGGTCTCCAGCTGGTAATGAAGACTTCTCTTTTCATCCTCAGAACGTAGAATTGGAGTGCCGGGACTGGGGGCTGCGCTGCTCCATTGCACTCTCTCTCTCTCTCTTTCTCTCTCTCTCTATCTCTCTCTCTCTCCTCTGGGTCTAAACGTTCAGCACTGGAACGGCAGCGGCAGATATGAACCTCTCACTTTCCCAGACTTCACAAGCATTTAGGTAAGAGTTGCTGCTGTCATTGTAATGCCAATGTTAATGTTATTATTGAAAGTAGGCATTTGTCTGTCTGTCTGTCTGTCTGTCTGTCTGTCTGACTGACTGTCTGTCTGTCCGTCTGTCTGACTGTCTGTCTGTCTGACTGTCTGTCAGCATGGGGGGTCTGTGTCTGTGTCCTCACACACTGACACTTACTAGCATAGATATTAATATACATAATGACTCAAAATATACACTTTTAGGCAACCTTTTAAACTTTTTTTCTTACAAAACGAACAGTTTGTCTATTTATGTCAAGATCTGTAAAAAATTAGAGCAATAATGATGACTGTGGTTGTGACAGCTTGATTCGCATGTGTCAATGCTGAGGTTTACTTTATGTGTAGGATTTTAGTAGCGAAGTATGCAGAGTGTGCAGTTGTAGAAGTAACTTGAAGTATATTTTAAGTGTGTGCGTGCACAACATCTGGAGTATATATATCAATGCGAGTATGTATACACACGTGCGCATGCAAACATTTGTGAGTACTGATACATTGTCAGGTGTGTGTGAATGAATTGGCATTAGCATGTTTATATGAGTGTGTGTGCGCGTGTTTATTTGCTGTGTTGATGGCCAGAATCTTGCTGAAGGATTTTCAGTCTCATCTGTGTAAATAGAGACTCTGGGATGGAGGGGAGGGGACAGTCCGTCATCTGTCTTTCAGCCTCCTCTCTCCTTTGATCCAAGTCCTCTGGACATGTCCCTTCTCCCTGCGGCCCGCTCCAGATCCGGACCGGCCAGCTTTCATCCGCATTCTGAGGAAAATCTCTCCATCCGTGCACTCGTTCACCTCCTCCACTCACCTCTATTCTGAATATCTCATCGTCTGTCCAACCATCTTTTTTTACATCGGAAAGGCCAGCTTGAACTCTCGCTCGTCATCCATCCGTCCATCACTCCACCCATCCGTTTGTCTGTCTAATATTCTGGCCAATTCATCCCCTCAGCTCTGGGATGAATACAACAAACCCCCCGCTCCCCTCTAGGGGTAATGGCTCTTTTTGAAACCTCCCCCGGAAAAATCTTAAGTGAGTTTCCATTAGTTTTTGTGCGGGGCCATGAGAATTATGGTTTCCCAAATGTTCTTCTGAATAGTGTACAGGAGCCTCGGCTAATTGAAAAAACACGTGCGGAACGAAGGAGACGGACCTACTGTCACAAATGAACTTTCCAGAGCTGGCAGTGGAGGTGGAGAGAGAGAGAGGGGGAGAGTTTCATGGATGTGTTTGGCTGGTAAGGTTTTGCTAGTTGACTTGACTTGAGGGACACATATGGACAGGGACATAGACATGCAAGGATAAAGGGATGCCTCGAGCAAAGAGTGACACAAATTCTGAGAAATAAAGGGACATATGGACCAAGGGATGCAACATGAAAGCATTAACCATAGCTGGTTCTTCCTGTCCCAGTGTCTCCTGCCTAACTGTCTTACTGACAGCAGTTGAGACCAACTTATTGCAGTCTGGATAATATGTCTTCATCAAGACGTTCCTGTCCTGGCCACTGGAGCAAAGGAAGTGGTATTTGGTTACTAAGCCCCACTAGATACCAGTAAAAGCTGTAGTAAAATATTTCTGGCCCATCCACACCATCAAATACTTCCGACTTTTCCAATGGCCCCAAAAGCCAGGTCACTGTAATACAGAATATCCCAGAGTCAATCCAGCCTGTCCAGACATGGTCCAGCGTCTTCCATAGGCTTATATAGGATTTGCGGTATCTTAACTGCAAAATGCCAAGCAGTCTCTTGGGCTACATCCAACAGAGATTCTTTGTTCCATTTTGTTGAAATCTATATAGAGTATCGTCTCAAACAAAACAACAGGGGGTTTAGGGAGACCCGTGTCCAACAGTCTCTACTGTTCCGTATATATTCCTGGTGCATATGATTGTTTGTTTCACACATTCCTTGTTAACACTGTTACCAGGGGTCTGAGTTGGGTGGGCGTAACAGTCTAGTCTGACCTTTTGACTACTGCCTGACAGTGTGTAACTCTAACCCTATCCAGTGGGGATTCCTGAAGCCATTGCATGTGCACACGTGCAAACACATACAAACACACACAGAGCCGTAATGGAATCAGCAGCAGAGCTCTTAACTTTAACTGCTCAGGAGATCAGCAGTTACCAATGCATCATTCCCCTAAAACAAATAAAAATAGCATGCTCCTTATTATAATTTGGAAAACATTAGGCTCTAATAGCATTTTATTCTCTATTAACTCAAGTGGTGAGCCTTATAAAAACTTGTCTTGATTTAATGCGATTAGAAAACCTTCCAAAGAAACAGTTTGCGGATTTGGTTTGTCTCATGAAGGCAAGTATTATTACCATTACTGCTGGTCATACTTACGGTTAGTGATTTGAACAAACTCTTAAGTATGCAGTATACTTTTTGCAGTGTGAATAATACATTAAATCTGCTTGTTGGGGAGGTGTGCTGTTACATTTTCAAACGATCAGACTTTGTTCAACTGGCAGATGACAAAGTTGGCAAAATGAGAGGAAGGCAATTCTTTAGAATCAACTGAAGTAAAGTTTGCTGAGTAAGGACAGATTTGTCAGAGATGCAGTAAACTTAGGGTGTCCTGATAAAGCTAATGAAGGGATATACAAGAATAAGTATTACTTGGACAATATTTTCTGATATAGGCCTTTGAAGTGTATTTGGTTTAGTACATGATTTTGCCCAATGGGTGAACTACATTGTAGAAAATCATAGGAAAATCTTCTTTCAAAATGTTTAACAGGGCATTATAATCAGGAATGTGTGTTTAGAGTAGTTTGCACATGATGAAGTGACAGTTAATATTTTTTGCCTCTTGCTGAGTGTATTTGTGTGTGGATGTGTAAAAGTTGTGGTACTAGTTTCACTCATTTATGCTAAAGATAAAAGCACAAAGATCTCTGTCTTTCTGACAGACCCTCAAGGTCAAATATTTCTGGTATTGCCTTTCTTAATGTAGGGAACACCTGAACGTTTTTCATTTATCTTGAACTATATTTTTTTACACCAGAGGAGACTGCTTTGGAAAATGTGTCAGCTTAATGACTAATTAGTAATGCATTAGTAGTGTTTACTAAAACCTCACTGTCGCTCATCCTGCACTGTTTGTGCTACAGACATGAATGAAATTGAAAATGGCGTAGCTTATTGAGGAGGAGAGTTTTATTACTTTTCTAAACATTCAAAATGGCAAATGATAACCTTGTTGGAATAATCTCATAATAATCCCATACACTGAAAATGGACCTGCGCCATATCTGAGCCTTTTGGCTTGGGACAGTAAGTAACCACTTTAAACCATCTAGCAATGCCTTGGAAACCATTCAGAAACGGCTGAACCTCATGTCGAGAGGTTATTCTTAAGAAAATCTGTTTTGTTTTCTTTGCTAAAAAGATTAAGTTGCTTAAAGTTCAGATTTGGATTGAATAATGTATTTAGACAAAGGGGAAATGGAGTGTGATTGTGTAGAATTGAGCTGAAGTACCAGAATAGTGGGGTGTCAAAATATGAAGTGTTTGAGCGAATTTAGTTGTGTGTTTGTTTGTGTTTGCAGTGTGTTAATGTGAGGTAGAAAAGATGCTATTTCTTCCTCTCAGGCACATGGCTGGGGGTTTAAAATGCTCAGAAAGGCCCGTTTGAGGGAATCTCCCGTAAACTTGAGCATTGCACATCCCCAGACACTCTGGCACTTGTCCAAAACAGCTGGCTGCGTCCCCTTTTTTTCATTTCCACTCTCTTCCGCCACATTCCTCCTCTGCTTTCTCTCCCTCCACGTTTTTTTCTTTTCCGTACTCTTTCTTCTCTCTCTCTATGTCACTCTCTCTCTCTCGATCACCCTTCTCCATCTCCAGATGTGGCAATGTTTAGACACGTTTGTTTTGCTCAGGCAGACAGCTGACCTGCCCAAAGCTGATGTCATGCTCTATTTAAAGAAGAAAACAGTCATGGACTCACAATCGTGTCTTTTGTGGGGGTGGAGGTGGGGGTTGGGGGGGGGGTCTTCTTTTTGAAGACCAACAGACCTTTGGAAATGGTTCATGAGGAATTTTGATTGGTTCAATGAATTTGTAGAATATACCTGAGCTGGTAACTGGAAGATTTAAGATTCAAACCCACAAGGGGCAAATCCATGAGCTCTCACTTTTGAGGCCTTGACAAAGACTCATAACATTTGGCTATTCCAGGATTGTAATAACTGTTCTTTGAGTCACTTTGCCTGTCTTAAACCTCTGTACTGTTCTGAGCCTAACACCTCACACTGCAGAGGAATGTGTTCTAGTTTGAATGGATGAATATGTTTGTGTTTGTACAGACTATGCAAACACTTAATTCAGTATTCAATGATTTGTTTGTACATTCCTTCATATTTCTTGGAGAGCATTTGTTTGTTAGATTGCATAAGCGTATATTTATATTTAGTCTTAAAAAATCTTTGGCATTTGTGCTACCTACTTGAAAGTTTGAAGCTACTATTTAATGTCTCTCCCTCCCTCTCTCTCTCTCTCTCTCTCTCTCTCTCTCTCTCTCTCTCTCTCTCTCCTGTAGTAAACTTTTGATGCTGCCTTTAATTCTGGACAAAATAATGTGTATCCTTCCTGTATAAGGCATCACAGAAAGCATTGTGTGCTAAATACACGAGTCCCATATGAAGATGAGCATCACCTATCAGCCCTGATTTTTGCTTGCATACTGTGTCCATGTGGTAAAGATGAACACAAATATGTAAGGAATATTGTCCACTGATATACCTTGGATGTACAATTAAATGTTTTTCACATGAGAATATCCCTATTCAGTATTAATATAATTTTGTCCTTATCTTTCACCCAATATTGAAGTATTATGTATTTGCGCTTTCAGTCCTTTGTGCACTTAACCTTAAGTGCTATTTATTTATTGTATGTTTCTCAAAAATGAAAGCTGTCATCATTTACTCACCCTCATGTGAGTGACCGTTGTCTGATGACAGACCGTTGTCTGATGCATATGGCACACTTATCTGGAAACACTTCAGGAGTTTCGAAGTTGTCGTCTGATTGGTTGAATTCTCACAGGATGTCTGCGAGGGTCTGAGACGAGTATGTTGCGTTCTTTAAAGGTCTGCCTGAAAACAAATGCCAGGGCGACAAACCCCATCGTGAAAGAAGAATTTTGTTGTGTTTACAACGGTGACAGTGAGCACTTACCAGGATCCACTAAACGCTGGATTGTTAAAAGTTTATGAAGTACGAGGCTCCATTGTTGCAGTAAAACTTGCAGAAAGTTCTTGAATTAATAATTTATAGATGCACGTCGCCGGTCTGTTAATGCAGGGATATCGACCTTACGAAAAGTCATTGTTTTACAAAATCAACTGCGATTGGTTGCGTCACGTCAATCAAATGTCCTCTTGGGCGCTCCTTGACCAATGAAAGCCGCCATCAGTCTGAAGGTCTGGCTACACGAGACTGAATGACTCTGAATCTTCATTTCTGGATGTATCAGTCGCTGCCAATGACTTGAATTTTTGCCAATGAATTTAGACAATAAAAAAGGCAGGTCACTAGGTTTTGGAATAGAGGTCATGTTCCTGTTTTACATGTCTCTCCACTTGCCTCTGTCCTGTTCAATGACCTGAATCTGGCCTCATCTGTGCCACCAGGGCAATTCTTAGATGTCTGGGGAAACCACTGTGGTACTGTTTTAACCTGTAAATGCTGCTTTGAGCCCAGCTGCTATAGTCAGGCCCTGATGTCACATTCCCCATGGGTGCGCCCAGACGCTGCAGTGTTTGTGCCTCAAACACGCATGTTTGCTGGGTCAGAGTAAGCATAACAGGCTCAAACGGCTTATTCAGGAGTGATCCGTGGGAAATGGGAAACCTTTTTCTATGCACGGATCAATATGGTTATTTAAAGGACTGTAAAGTGCTTGGAAAGGACAGTCATCAAGTGAGCAACATCTAGTTCTAGTTAGCCTCCTGTCAGTGATCCAGAAGCCCACCATCATGTTCTTGACCTTGAGCATCAGAAAAAGCAAATATGTCTGGTTTTAGTAGTGCTATGTCATCAGTTTTTATTTGCATATCTTTTTCAAAGTGTGCTCAAGAATTGAAATACATTTGTGTATATTGTGTGTCAAAAGCAAATGGAGTGTGTCTAGTTTAGATAAACATGTTGGTTTATCTGATGTGCTCTATGTATGTGGTCTTCTTGATGTTACCGGTGCTGATATGTATCAGGCAGCTGGCTGTGACAGAGGCACTGCATGTTTTTTTTAGTTTTTTTGACTTACCACCATCTCCTCAGCACTAATGCCACACACACACTGGCATATGTAGGGTTAAAGATAACATGTGGCTCTTAATGGCTTAGTTAGCTGGTGAAAGAGGTCAGGCGCATCTATGTTGAGCACTTCCGGCTGGTCGTCTTTGTTTATGAGGCTGTGTAAACACTGGCACGCACCAAACGAGACAAATGTGCACCACATAGCCATTTTGCCAAATCCTGCACACCCTAGAGCAGCTCTCATTCATAAACATTCACACAGTCCGTGAGGAAGCAAGGGTGTGTGTGTGTGGACAAAATCTTTGAAAATGTCCCTTGATGCATAGCGAACCACCGTTTTGATTCTGTTCCCACAAGGAATCAAAGGCTGGTAAAAGGGATTATAACAATGTCTCATGACTACAACTGTCAGTAGCTGTATTATAGAATAATAAGAACTAGATTTTCACATTTTTTTGAAGAGAACTTTGATATTTGCCTGTAAAGAATACACCACCACATGTGTTGGGCTATGCAATTGCTAAAGTTACGTTGAGTAAGGTGTAATATTTTGGTGCTTCACTTAATCGCTCAATTCAAAACCAACTGATCCCCGAATCTTTGATACTCCTCTAGATTTTTCTCATATCACCATTTCGGTAAATACAGCTGTAAATGTGGTTTATTACATGGCTCTGTGAAATACTTGATTATGATTGGTCAATCACGCATTCCAGCGATATGTTATTCCCAGATAACAACCGCAAAAATTGAATAACACACACCACTCATCCAGGTACTATGTGTTATTTTGACCGGTACTACTTATATGCTTAACGTGTCACTCCGCCGGCGCTGTCGTCGACTGTCTGGTGCCATCGTGTGACTGAAACACTTAACCACCATGGGTTACAATGGAAAAAGACTTCAAGGTGTTTTACTCATGATTTACTCACCCTCGAGTCAGCCTATGTGTATATGACATTCTTCTTTCAGACGAATAAAATCAGAGTTCAGAATAAACTAGTGTTAAAAAGTCTAAGCTTTTAATGACAGTAGATGTAGCTCTGTTTTTGAAGTCAATAAAAAATGCATCTGTCCGTCAAATAGCATGCTCCACATGGCTCCAGGGAAAAACAGTTAATAAAAGCATTTTGAACGATCGCATTCTGTATTCAACACATCTTGAATTGCGAGAAGGCGATCGGCGGAGGTTTAAGTTTTAAATTTGGACATTGTTCTTATATAAACGCAGCGATTCGCTTTAGAAGCCCCTAGAGCTGTGTGGAGCACGTTATTTGAAGAGCAGTTGCATTTTTTTTATGCATTTCAAAAACAGAGCCACAACTAACTTGCTGCCAAAGCTTGGATTAGCCAGGACTTTTTAAATATGACTCCGATTTTATTCATCTGAAAGAAGAACATATACACCTAGGATGACGTAAGGGTGAATGAATCATTGGCTAATTTTAATGAACTACTGTATTCCTTTCAGCATTAATTTCAACATATATGGTTAAGCGGGATAATGTACACCTAGCCAGTTGTTATCGCGGAATAAACCCCTTCAGAGTGATGCAAGAGGGTGATCACTCTGTCTGGGTTTTCTCTGTGATCACAACTGGCTGGGTGTACATTATCCCTTACCTAAAGCGTTTTGAGCTTGTCCACTTTCCACCAGTTCCAGAGGTAGTCGAAAATGAATTTGACCATATTGCTTTCATAGTGTAAACGCTCACGACACGTGGTCGAAAGCGTATAAACAGCCACAAAAGACCACCTACTCTCCTCCTACTGACCTAATGCGTAAACATTATAGGAAGCAGATGGGATTTAAACTTTGTCGGCTGAAGACCCAAGTTTAGTTTGATGATGAAAAACAAACCAAGCACAGTGTCCTCGTACCATTCCTGATTCTAACACACACTCACAGCGTTCGCCGTGGTCTTGCGGCTGTCAGAGCAGAAATGAAAGCTGATGCTCTCCGTATGTTTTTCCGTTTTCTCCAGACGTGTTTATATGTAAATTGCACTAGCTTATTTTGTCCATTAGATCGAAAGATCTGAAAAACATAGCCCATAGACCCTCCCCTACAAGAAATTTGGACAGAAGTGGTTGAAAGTGGACAGATTAAAACCAGTTGAAAACGGGTATGTGTGTCTTTCTTGTCTACTTCTGATCCTATCGACCAAAACGTATCTTAATACCAGGGCCTGTGATGTGGACCCCATTTAAAACTAATTGTCCAAAGTCTGTATATGCAAGAGTCACTCACATGAGATCAGATTATCAGAGGTTTTCTGAGATACTTGTATGCAGAGAGGCACATTCTAACGGTCAGTCACACACAATTCAATCATTCATAAATGCAGATTCTTGGCTGAAGTGAATCATGCGTCTATGACTTAGGTGATAGATTTGGAGCGTCAGTGTAGCATGCTTCATACATCAGCGCCAGTGATTTTGCGGGAAGGACTCAATACCGGACTTCCCTCTCTTTTCAACTCCGTTTTTGCACCTCCATCTCAATGCTGTTTCATCTGTCCATCACTACTTTTATTTATGCATTCACCTGTCCTATGTGCATCCTACCATAGTGCCTTAGAGTTGCGGTACATCAATCCTGCTCCAACACACCTGCCTGGAAGTTTCCAGTAATCCTGAAGACTTTGATTAGCTGGTAAAAGTGTTTGATTAGGGTTGGATTACCAGTTTATCCCACTAGTGGTGCAGAAATTGCTTCCAGCAGCTTTATTGCTTGTTTTAAATTAAATGTTTCTCTCTCACTAGTTGTATGTCATTTACTTGACATATTTAAAATATTATACTTCTAGAAAACAAATGTCACCAATTAGCACAAAACATCCTGGAATCAGAGTGTGGCTGAGTGAGGGACTGGGATTTGTAAACCACCAAGGACCCACTTGAGGTTTTAGAAAACAGTTACTGGTCAACAACATTTGCTGCCCAATGGGTGGAACAGATACAGAATCTGGAATGTGTTAAGGACATTAATGGCATGAAGATGCGACTGGAGATGCTCAAGCTGTGAGCATACTGAAAGAAATAGGCATAGAAAGTTTACATAGCTGTTTTTATGACATTGCAGGTGTAGAAAAGGAGGAACAGGTGGTGGGAGGAAAGTGAGGGAAAAAAAGAGGGACAAAGTGAACAGGCCTAATGGGTAGAATACTAGGGGAGGGAAGGGTGAAATTTTAAAAGGGAAGGTTAACAGCTGAGGGTGGGAGTGGCGTCCAAAAGTGTGTCTTTCTCTTTTACCTCAGGCTAATACATAGATGCTTTTATGACAAGTACTAACAGGTTCTTCCTTGGAAAAGCCCTAATATTAAAGTCCCGTATGTGGAGTGCCCTGAGGTCGGCTGACCGGGTCATGAGGTTAAGGAGAGTGATTCTTCACTGTTTTCCCTCTATCTCAAACTCATAATGGAATCAAAATGGAATATAGCACTGTTTATTATAAATTATTCAGGTGTTTACATCATCGTTTTGAAAAAAATATCATGGGTCCTGATAAACTTTAATCAAATGAACTTTCTTGACCCTTGCCACATCTCTTCTCTGATGATGTGTTCACAGGTTTGAAGGCAGGAAAATAATCCCTTCCCTTTCAGCAGCCTGTCTCTCACATGAAAATGCAGCAATTAGCAAATAATGATCCAATCAATTCCCAATGGATAAAATCAAGTGCTGTCTTATTTGTTTTGCTTGTTCAAAAGCCATTTAACTTGGATATACATCACAATAGAGAGGATAAATAGATAAGAACTTGTTTCTGTTTCATGCCGACTTTAAAGGGTTAGTTCACCCAAAATTCTGTCATTAATTCTACCCCCTCATGTCGTCCCAAACCCGTACGGCCTTCATTTATCTCATGTTGCGCAGTTTACGCAACAGTGCAGCACTTTCAAGTTCTACGGCAGCCGATGCTGTTCACATGAGCACCACGACACATGCGTGTGAAGATGACATGGGAGATGTATTTACGTAAACTGTGTAGGAAACTTGCACGGGCTAGAACAAAATTGTTGAATAAAGTCATTATTTTTGTTTTTTTCGCGCACAAAACATTCTCATCGCTTCATAAAAGTAAGGTTGAACCACTGGAGCCACATATTTAATGTTTTTTCTACCTTTCTGGGCCTTGAAAGTGTTAATTATATTGTTGTCTATGGAGGGGTCAGAGAGCTCTCGGAGGTCATCAAAAGTATCCTGATTTGTGTTCTGAAGATGAACAAAGGTCTTACAGGTTTGTAACAACATGAGTGCGAGTAATTAATGATATGTATTATTAATTAATAAAAGGTTTTCATTTTGGGGTTAACTATCCCTTGAAGAAACTAGTTGTTTGCTAGTTTAATTCATGGGGCAGTTACTGTTTTCCAAGACGACTTTTTAAAGACAGTCATTATGGAATGAATCAGGGTTGTCATGATTAAAGGTAACCATTACATTGTACAAAAATTAAAACCATTATATTCTCAGCTCTGCCACAAGTGGAAATATAGTGGGTATCTTTCTCTACCGTCAGTTCACTTTCAGGTCAACAATTGCTATGGCAAAGAACTTGCATCTGGGCAACTTGCAACATTTACATCTGAAACCGTGTATCCACCGCAGGAACTTTCACCAGGAACTAGAGTCTTTGGGGTAGTACTCTGTGTGTTTCGACTGCAGGATCAGGGGTCTAGATAAAGTTCTGAGTAAAGATTTCCCCCTCAAAACGGCCCTGGTTGTGAGGTAGTACTTTTTCAAAGTTCAGGAAACTTTTAGGGATGGGCTTTGGGTGCTGAGCATGCTGATTGTTTGAGCAGCATTTTATTTCAACCTAAAAGTCTGTTGCGGTGCGTGCAGTAAGAGTCATTTACTACTCAAATCAACAACAGTTTAAAAAATACGACAGATGAACGGACGAAGAGGTTCAGGCTATATTACGTTTATTTGCAGAGGACGAAATCCAGTGGGAACTGGAAAGACTCACGCGCAGTCCTACGTCACCTGACTAATCTTTACGGTATTTTAGACCGTGATGGGGATGCAGACAGCAGCAGGTCTGAGGGGAAAAAATGTCTCTAGGACAAATCAATCAATCAATCAACTTTATTTATATAGCGCTTTTACAATGATGATTGTTTCAAAGCAGCTTCACAGTGTTAAACAGGAAAATATTGCAACAAAATTTGATTTGGCTAGTTTGATTTGGATAGTTTATAAAATTAAATATGACCTTATTAATACATTTAATTTGTATATTTAGTTGAATAACTTAGTTAATAATTTTAGTGTCCCCAACTGAGCAAGCCAAGCCAAAGGCGACAGTTACAAGGAACCAAAACTCAGGAGAAAACCAGAGTCTGGTTTTCTCTCTTGGGAGAAACCAGACTCAGTCGGGGTGCCAGTTCTCCTCTGGCCTATTATTAAACAGTGTATAATTATTATTCTGCCAACCCTGCAAGTCATAAATAATATTAGATAGAAATATTCAAAATTTTGTGTATCACGCAAGAGACGGGTTCATTTAGCACGTCGATTACACAAGAGTATGAATACTTGAAAGATCGGAGTTATTGCGCGGAGACGAGTTTATTGAGGATGACGTTTTACAGATGCTAGAAACGTGGCTTTCAAATGAAAGATTGGTATCAAAGAGCACACCCAGGTTCCTGACTGACGACGAGGATTGACAGAGCAGTCATCAAGTGTTAGACAGTATTCTCGGTTACTACTTGTGGAGCTTTTCTATCCAATAATTAAAAATTCAGTTTTATCTGAATTAAGTTGCAGGAAATTACTATTCATCCAATTTTTTATATCAGCTATGCATTCCGTTAATCTTGTGAATTGGTAGGTTTCGTTAGGGCGTAAGGAAATATAGAGCTGAGTATCGTCAGCATAACAATGAAAACTAACGCCATGCTTCCTAATGATATCTCCCAGTGGTAGCATATACAGGGTGAAAAGCAACGGTCCTAACACTGAGCCTTGCGGTACCCCATACTGAACTTGTGATCGGTGTGACATCTCTTCATTTACTGCTACAAACTGATAATGGTCAGATAAGTACGATTTAAACCATGCCAATGCAGTTCCACTAATGCCAGCATAATTTTCGATTCTATTCAAAAGAATATTGTGATCGATAGTATTGAATGCAGCGCTAAGATCGAGTAACACTAATAGAGAGATACAACCAGGATCACGAAACAAATACAAGTAGAGTATCTTCCTAGCCTCAACATTCGTTTAAACTTTCAACTGTAAAATTTTAGGCTTCCCATTGTAGTATTGTACATCCTATTCCAAAACTCTTACTGTGATTTGTAATGAAAAACATTGATATTTGGCATTATCTTGGCTAAGCTGTATAGGCGCAAGACCTTTTAATGTCCAATCTCCATACAATCCCTAGAAGTCTGATTTCCTATCAAATGTGTGGCTCTAAAAAACCAAGGATATGAGAGGAAAAGCCTTTGTTATATGAACCATCTGGGACTTCTCAACACAGATGGCTCAGGATAAAAGAACGGGATGCTTCCGGACACACATGGGCATCAAAACTTCCCCATCACGTGATGTTGGTATGAAAACTTAATAGCTATCTAGAGGCTTCTGCCACAGAATAAACACTTTAATTTGTGAACCCTCAACATCTGATCACACATCAATCTACTCTTTGGTCTTTTGACAGTCCAAATTGACGTGTTGATGATTGTGGTTGTCCCACAATCGTGTGTATGTGGGTGTCCATGTAGATGGAGTGTGTTTGCACTTGGCTGTTCTCTAAGACGGGACATTAAGATTAGTCTCAAAGACACATTGCTAAGATGACCATTTATGGTTACTTACTTTGGATTTGGTGTGTTTGTGGGGCCCTAGGAAGGGAATATGTTGACCTACTATAATTAAATTATCTCATTTGAACAGCATTATCATATATTTGTTGGACTCATAGAGGTATTATGCAATTAACACTAGTTTATAGTTACATCCGATGCATTATCATATGATCTTTGCTCTTTCATAAAGCTATTTGTGTTATAACATTTTAATAAAAAGTGCTAAAATAAATAAATAAATGGGTATACAAGAAGTCCTCATGACTTTATTAAGGTAGGATATTTTATGTGTGAAACAGATCTCCAAGAATGCTAACAACATAAGTGCTTAAAAAAACAGCTGGAAAGGTGAAACTCCTTTTAGGCATAGTTCCCTCCACAAAGGAATTGTTTTGTTCACAAACAGCTCAATGTGTGGTGCCTCTAATAGGAATGCTTAAGCATGTTTAAAAGGTATAGTGTTTTGACAGCTCCCATGATGCACTTGAGCAGGGGTGGGTCTTTCGGTTTTATCTAACACTAGAGAACAGTATGTTTTGATGTCACAAGTCAAGTCACCTTTATTTATATAGTGCTTTATACAATACAGATTGTTTCAAAAGCAGCTTTACAATGATAATAGGAAAATTATGCATTTTGACTGTTGTTCTGCTGAATTTACTTCAGATCATCAATTATTAAATTTAGTTAATTTCATCTATTAGAAAGTAGTGCAGAAAACAGTGATTGTCCCGCTCAGTCCAGTTCTCATACAACAGCGTCAGTACAGTCAGACCCATAATGTTGTATATTTAGTGTCACCAAATAAGCAAGCCAGAGGTTACAATGGCATGGAACCCTAACTCCAAGTGAATGGAGAAAAAACCTTGGGAGAAACCAGGCTCTGTCGGGGAGCAGTTTTCCTCTGTCCAACAAATGAACAGGGTGTGATTGATTCATTCTTCAAGTCAGAATTCAGATCGGGATCAGTAGTATTCAAATATTCACCCGGTTCCTTGAAGAGTGGATTCATCACACAGAGAGATTTTTTGTCACCCGTCTCTTTTATCCTCCATTACACAGGAAAAAAAATATAATTTTAGGATTCTCTACTGCTGCTTGCCATGAAAGAGCATGTCCTTCAGAACATGCTTCAGTAACTCATACGTTTTTATATAGGACGGTATATTATAAATCTTCTCTGCATGACACATTAATATTATTTAGATGACATAAATTTTGCCCAGTGCTGGCATAGTCAGACATAGTCTTTTGCCCAGAAGTGGCCATTAGAATTATCGTTTACTGATTGTTCGCTTGATCGACTGCCAATGCAATCTGGGTGTATCAGATAAGACGTCTGCTTAGTCTTAAAGCTGTCATTTTAAGTGGCCACCTAGTTTATTATTTGCACTGCAGCAAAGCAAAATTCAACTAATGATTATCTCAGAAAATGTGTGTGTGTGTGTGAGGTGGTGGGGGGATCAGTTATAATGGCTGCTACGCCCCTGACTCTATCCTCCCTCTGATTATTAAATAGCATGCTAGCAGTCGTCTATTTTATCCTGCCCCTATCATTATAAGAGATATTCACCGGTACTGCTGAGGCGGAGTTTTCCACTCTCTCCAGGGGAGCGGGGAGCTCTGTGTTGCACTCAGCAAAATATTGCGGCTCATTCCCAAATAATTGCAGTGGTAAAAAAAAAAAAAAAAATGACAACATGTGCTTTCAATTATTTGCATTGAGTTTCGACCCCTACTTTTCCTGCAGTAGTTGATTGTGATTGGCAGGTTATCGTTGGCGGTTGTGAATCTCGCTCAGCTCTAGTCTGAACCAGTAAGCACTGCTACAGTAGCTGCAGTCTGTGTCCCTATAAAGTGTCACGGGTCAGAGCGAAAGAGCCCTGTAAAAGGCAAAGGAGCGTGTTTCCCCTGTTGCAGCACCTGGGACAGGAGTTTTGCGAGATGATGGCAGCAGTAATGCGTGCGTGTGTGTGTACTTGTTTATATTACATTGTGGGGACCAGCCAGCATTCAGTGTAAATTTGTAAAGATTTATAAACATACTAATTTAAAAAAAAAATGCAGAATGTTTCCTGTGATGGGTAGGTTTAGGGACAGGGGCAGTGTGTAGGGGGACAGAATGTACAGTGTAAATATATTGCACCTATGGAGAGTCCCCACAATTCACAAAAACCTAATGTGTGTGTGCTGAAGTCAGCTTCGTCATCACTTTCTGTTTTTAGTGTGGCGTATGTCAATATGAGCAGGCCTAAGCTCACACAAACAAAAAGTATATTGTTCTTTAGCATTAAAGTGACAGCAGTCTAATAAACCTGCTGCCATCTGCTGCATCTCTAATGTTATTTAAAACAAATGTTTTTTTTCTGTGCTCTTGACATAAAACATTGGTCATATTGACCAACCCTGCTAAAGGGTCTCAATAGAATAGAAATTTAATTTGGCTTGGGTTAGCAAGTTATCACCTAGAAACCTCTCAGAACACCATAGCAACGCCCTGGCAACCGGGCAGAACACCCAACCAATCACATAGCAACTCTATAGAGGCAAGTTTTGCTTGAGCAAAAGATTTTCCTCCAAAAATGTGAAACTAGTTGTGCATATTCTGACCACCAGAGAGATTATTTTCTCTCTCGTTCATGATAAGTGACAAAGAAGGGATACAGTTCACTCAACAGATGCAAGCAGGGGTCTTGGCAGCCGGTTCGCTCCGAGCGGAGTATGAGGGTATCTGGGGGTAAGCATTACATCAGATTTAAAGAGGCTGAGTAAGGAGAGAGAGGGAGGAAAACAGGAATGTGTGGAAAATATGGAAAGAAAGTGGATGAGATAGAGGCAGAAAGAGAGAAAAGGGGAAACGTGAGAACCACCACAGAGGCCCTGATTGCAAAGGCAGAATCAGACAGAGTGAATGAGAAAAAGAAGAAGTGTTATTTTCTTAAGTAAATTCCTCTTTTAATCTCCATTCAGTTTAAAAATAGTCATCCTGCTCTGTGCCAGCTGCCCACTGGCATGCCTATTAAAGTCTGGTCTCTGGTTGAGCATGTATAGTGTCTGTCTGCTCCAGTTTAGGGGACAAGCTAACTAAATGCAGTGACGCTACAAACATTTTCATAGTGGCTCAGCTGTTTTCAAAACAGTCTACCTATTCTAGTAGCATAGCTACTTTCTCCAACAAGATATTTTTGGCATTATTTTACACATTTACAGCAAGTAATAATCAAACAATCTCATTATAATATACAAATGATATTAAATTAAATGTTACTATTGGTCACAGTTTAACTCTGTTAAATTGTTCATATTTTTATCTGTGACATTTATATCTTTAATTATAATATCTTATGTTGTTCTCAGTGTCATCGTATTCCCTGGTGTCATATCAAGAATTTCAGGTAGTTTAGAGTCAAAACTTGATGGATTGCAACCAATATCATTATTTGTCACATTACACTGTTACTTTTGACCTGATTTTTGTGAGTCTTTATACTCTTGTAAAAGCACCTAGTGCTTAGAAACCTGCAATAACGGACATATTTTTTATTAGACCCAATGGCAAAGCCGTTTTTCTCTCTATCTCCCTCAACCTCCCATTTCTTACATCCCAAAGTAGCTGTGAATCTTAGGCCACTCGGTTTTCCCTCCATCTGCTTAATTTACAACAAGCCATGTGTCTCTTTTCTTACTCCTCCCCTGTTTACTCTTTCTTTCACTCCCAACCAACAATTTTCACAGCCTTTAAGATACTGAAGAACACATTTGGAATCCACCTCACATTGTTCCTGGCCAAGCATTTTAAGCACTGAATGGGCTCAGACATTTGTGAAAATTTGAGGTTACACATCCAAATACTCAGGACCCTGTACAGACATAAACATGGCCTGCCCCTAGGGCTAGTATCTGAAGGAAGATAAAGACAGATAGGATGAGAAAAACAGACAGGCGAAGAAAAACAGCAACAGAGAGAGGAAAATAGCAGACAACAGGTAATGATCTGCATGACATTTTGACCATAAAGTGAGATGAAGTGCTACCTTGATTGTAGTGTATTAAAGCACAATAATAGATTCAGAATAAACTAGTTAGTAGGTTGGCTAAATGATTAGTTGATTAATTAGTTGTAAGATCAATGTGAATTAGTTTTTCCACAATATGACATATTTGCTATGAACATTTTCATTTATGCATTTTGCAGCCGCTTTTGTCCAAAGCGGTTTACATTGCATTCAACGCACACAATTTACATTTTGTCAGTTCTTGGGAGTTTAACCTATAAACACTCTACTGTTTGTGCTACAGGAAAACCATGAAATGGGATATCAGCTAGAATAGGGGCAAAATATAATAATTAAATATGATAAACCTGCAAAGGCTAAGTGATCAACAGAAAAGTAAAAATATTTTTGAGAAATCGCTATTAAAGCTCAACCATCAGCATCTACAAAGTTTAATGTTTGAAATGAAGCCAGATACAACTTTTTTAAGTTGTAGATTCATAAGTTATGAATTAGGTTGGTTGGGCCTAGTTTTATCTAGCATATGCATTGACATTGTATCATAAAACAAGCATTTTGCCACTGAGACCAATACCTTACAATAATTCCAGGAAGTTGAGTTTCCAGCAAGTACAAGGCAGGCATAATGAATCTAATGGAAAATCCAGAGATATTCTGTTTGCACACTATATACGTAAATGGCGAGAGAATGAAAGGTAATCTGATATTCTTCCCCAAGCCTAAACTTCTCACCACCTCCACCACTTCTCACAGAAGTGTCCAGTACCTTAAAGATGATTTAGAGTAGAGTTGGATCGATACCAACATTTTATCGTCGATACAGTACCTTTTTACTTTTTTAAAATTGTCAGTATACCCTGCAACACTATTATAAAGGGAGACCAACTCTGTCAACAAACTACTCAGAAGTCCTGAGAAAAGTTCCAGAAGAAAACCAGAAACTCTAAGCGCAGATGGTGACATTGAATTGAAGTGTTGAGTAAAAGAGAGAAGACCTTCACAAATCCACTGTAGAGTGAAACAGACGGAGCAGAAACTAATTCTCATGCTGGTTTAGGCTAGTTAATTAGGTTTTATTTAATTCTATGAACTATAATACTGATCTGACAACATTGTCGCTATATGATCAAATTAAAATAAGCTGACAACATCACTGTTTTCTCGAGAACGACTGTACAGCCAAATCAAATGTTGTTGCAATATTGTCCTGTTTAACACTGTGAAGCTGCTTTAAAACAATCATCATTGTAAAAGCGCTATATAAATAAAGTTGATTGATTGATTGATTGATTGATTGTTAATCCTGGTTAGGAGTTGATCCTGCTGTAATAGCCATGATCAGCTATTAAATTCCTTCTGGCCAGGCTACTTAGAGAAGCCAGGAGGGGACATAAATGCACCACAAGACCTGTTGACCCAAAATAACGATATCTTAAAAAGGCAGTTTGAAAACCAATTTACACAGAACCCATGAAAGACCTAAATTCAAGCCATGACCACATCACACAAAAGCTATAGCTGCTCAGCAAACTCAGTAAGAGCAGCCAGAACTCAGTCAATATCCCATTACCCATCAAGAACTGTCACAAAACACTAACAACTTTAAATTCTGAAGAAGCCAATGGCCCCAATGACATGGAAAATTATATGCTTAAAAATAGCATGGCATAGATGCTGATTCATTTGGGTTTCTAAATCTATTTCCCTGACCTCTGGAGGAGTCAAAAACTCATTTTGCCAGCCTATACAAAATGTTTCAATAGAATGAAGAGACTTGGGAGAATAGAAAGAGACCCTTCAGTCATAAAGCTACAAAATGGTTTTAAATACAAGTCTCCTACTAGAACTGCAATTGAGTCAGGCACAACTATCAACCAGATAATCAAAATAAAGAGATCCAGACTGACATTTGAGACCAGTGGCACTGGTTCCAACAAATTCTACTGATTTGGTAGCACAGAGGCAGTTGTTACTAATATTCCATGTTCTGTCTCTTGGAAATAATTTGACACTGACTTGAATCGACACCATCAGTAGCTTGAGCTGGGATGCGGATTTATGGTCTAGCATCTGTAAAAAAATGAACAACCTCATTTTAATGGGTAAATGCTGACTGAAAAGGATACATTTCTAGATCATGATAACCACAGGTAAAACCATGCATGGCACCTCATTACCATGGTAAAAACTATATGGATTCTATGGTATTTGATATGAAAAAAGGTAGCCTAAACACATTTAGTATAAATACAAATGTACAAAAAACTGCAACAAATAATACTGCACTTATGTTCCATTACCCCTTTAATACATGTAATACATTAATGATATAATACAAGTTGCTAATAATATACCATTTAGTCACAGTCTGGAGCCCTGAAACTACCTAGAAGCATGGGGAAACATGGCAAAATGAAACCATAACAGTTTAAACCAAAGAAATGCAAAGTTCTGCTGGAACCTAAAATTAGAAAATTAATTGGCAAAGTATCTCATTACAATTGGAAATAACAGGGCAAGACAAATCATGAAGACTAAGCAATCCAATCCAATTTACACAAAGAATAATATATCTTGTTTTAGACTCAGATCACTAGTATATTCTTAAATTTATTTTTGTAATATCCCCATCATTAAACTGTTTTTCATATAGTAAATGTATACTTCAGATGTACCTTGGCACTGTATCCCAGTAATACACCAATAAAACTTTGTTGACTCTATTTTGAGAGGAACACAGAGAAAGACTGAGAGTGGAAAGAAATTTTGAGAGAAGTAACATTGGATCTACCCAGGTTTCTCCCTCCCTCTCCTTCCCACTGACCTGCATAGCAGTGCTGGCAGCCCCTCTTGCACCAAACCCAACATTCCAGCCTCAACAGGAGCTGCTGAGGTGAGGACTCCTCATTTCCTCACTCTCTCTCTCCTTCTCTCTTCCCCCTCCTCACTGTCCTCTGTGTGGTGTTGCAATTGCCAGCAATTACATTGGCCTCAGACGTCTGCTTAGACTTAAAGAGCAGTGCATCGCCTGCCAAGGACTCGATTACAGAGGATGCAATTACCGTGCATAGCCTGACTTAGCCTAACATAGCATTGCTTAGCTGATAAATGTGTTTAATGGCATTAACGCAAAGTACGCGTGCTATGCTAACACTTCTTGTCTTCCAGACGCTCAGGTCATAGGTGGCACTTTCATAACGGTGGAGTGTAATTCTTCCCACCATAAGAATCTGGGGGTTTTTTTCAGAGCAGAATACCATCCGAGCGGAGCAACTGCATCACAGGTGGGGAGGAATTACAGAGCTGACTGGCAGTGAATGACTTGCTCAGACGCGGTTTCACAAATTCCTTGACAAAGATGCAGAGAATCGACCCAGACCCAGATTTTTAAAGACTATGTGTAGTAGCATTCAAACCAAATGTTTTTATTTTTTTATTTTTTTACAGAATATAAACAACCCCCTGCAAACCACCTAACCCCACAGCAGAGATAAAAGCTCATACCAGTGTCTTATGAAGGAGTTTTTCCTGTCCCTTTTTAGGAGCCTTTGGGAAGATACTCCTTTTATTCTTACTGCAGGGTGGCTGGACACTTTTAACATTTCAGAAACCACTCAAAAAAAATTACGAGCTAGTATATCATTTTAATTACCTTCCCATTTGGAGTCAGAGTGCCTGATAGAGAACTGAGACTTTAGTTGGGTCCCTCCCCTAGAAGCTGGATTCTTAAAAGCCTTTTTTTCTCACATAACTCCCTAAATAGACAAACTGTTTTGCACATTTTCATGTCTCATCAACAAATACACAAGTCAAATTAGCTTTGAACAAGAGGTTAGAATTAATAGTGTACTTCTTACTGTACCCAGACTGCAACTATATTTTCATGTGAAATTTAAAGCTGTTTGTCCAACTGAGGTAAGGAAAAATGTAGACAATTTAAGGGGCACAGACATGAAAAGGATCTATTCTGACTGCTGGCCTTTAGCCGGCCCAACACTGGCCCCACCCTTAACCAATTAACTGTAGTTGGTATACAACTTTATTGCCGTGGGATTCCAATCCTGCCAATGCTATGGCAGACTTAGGGAATGGGAGAACGTGGGTAGAAATGAAAGAGAGAGGCACAAAAGCAGCTGTAGGACAAGGGTGACTTCTTGACCTGGATGGAGAGGTAAGGATACACATAATGAAAGGAGGAAGAGCGAGAGCAGTGGAATCACAGACCCGAGTTTGTCCTTGCTGTCGAGCCCTGTAATGGCCTGTGACAGCGTTTCCTCAGTGGCCTTCAAGGCAAATGGTTTATTCATCAGCGGCGCTCCAGGGTGCGACCACTGCGTGCTTCGCTCACACAGAGAGGCGATACATAATTTACACCCTGCATTCCTCACTTCTCACTTATGATTGGATGGATAGCTGATCTGTTTGTCTTTCGGAAGATTTATTTCGTAAGGAACCTGCACGTAAACCTTAACATAACGACTCTGAGACCTGCGAGAACATTGCAGAATTCTAATAACGAAGTGGATCCTGACCATAATAACTAGCTACAATAATGATTTAATAAACAGAGTAATAAAGATTGTCAACTTAACTGAGATCTATATGTCTTTGTGACGTTTAAAGCATTTTTACTGGGTTAACTGTTTATGTTTTTTAAGCCAGCCCTTTAACCTCACGACCCCCTTCTGGCATCTCCTTTTTTTTTGCATTGGATAACATTATCAGCATGCTCACTTTTCTTTATATCTTTCTTTTCCTTTGTTCTGGTGCTATGCAGTAGATGAGAGATTGAGAAAGAATGTTGAATAATACTGCCTGACAATCAAACAAACTCTTAGTATGACACATTCAACAACAAAAAATTGTGTGTTGTTGATTAACAGGATATTTTCTAGATAAAACGTTTTTCAATAGATTTGAAAGATGCATAGGCTGGTAAGATTAGGGGTAGGAGCTTGGCAGCCTGACAGGCAACCTTTATCCAACAGATCTTCAACATATCAGTCCAGGCTGTAAATATCTTGACTTAAGAGCTTGTATTTTTATTTGAGTTGTATAGTATTCACACTTGCCATATTATGTGGAAGCATTTCACCAGCTTTAGTTGTAGGTAGGAGTAACTTTGATTTTGTCATCATGGGCAGCTAAGCTGGAGTATGAGGGAAGAAAATGTAAAGTTATGAAACCTTCCTTGATATCCACTGAAGTCAAGGGCTTGAACAGATTAGTGTAGTGTCCAGCTATAAAAACAGGCATTAAAAGAAAGGGAAAGTATGAACAATGTGCTGTGGAGCAGGATTACAACCTGCTGTGCAGATTTTTTGGTTGTAAGAAGGAGGCCCTAGAGTCCTTATCAGCAAACAACTGGCCTGGACTACTACTCACTCTTTCATGGAAACTAAATGTTACTTCCAGGCTTGTGATTAAGTAGGTTTTGCAATTGTGGCAGTATTAATCAATTGGTCACAGGCTTTGTGCTTTGTTCATTGTTTTCTGGAATGGTAAAAAAAAAAAAAAAGCCTTGTAAGGGTTGACTATATGGGCATTTGAGAAACTGTAATAAAGTTCACATTTCATGGACACCTTTCAGTTACATTCCCAGACCACTAAGGGTGAGAATCTTTGGGCACCTCACGATCCGATCCGATTCTGGGAGTTTTAGGGAATTGAATTCATAAGCGATTGTTCATAAGATGAACGCAAAACACACCTCACAAGCAACAGGACTTATTATGCCGAAATCACCGATGCCACTTTCGCTTTTCCGGTCATGAGTACGAGGTAATGCTGCTCTGTTTTATCATATTAGATACATCTGAGTGTGTTGACAATGACGAACGCACAGAGTAACATCATAGAGTAACTATGAAATTTGTGTCACACTGCTAAGGGTAAACCGTTTCTAAAATAAAAAAAACACATTTTGATTCATTAGTGAAAATAGCAATTTTCTCACAATTTACAAATAGTTTGAAACATTTGGGATATTTTAATTTTATTTAATTGAACAAAATGTATAACACTGTGGCTAGTGGTTTTTAGGTATTTTTTTTAGATTACCCCTTTGTTTATTTTATTAAATCGTAAATAGTTTCATAGCGTCAAACTAAATACCCCCAAAACAGACAAGCAAATAGAAAATAACAAAAAAAATATATTACAAGCAATAAACAAAGAGTGCTTCAAGATTCGTAACGCTTTCCAGTCAAGAACAGTTGGACTATTATTGATGACATCATATACAGCAGCAGATCTAATAGGCTGAATTCAGTAGTTTTGTCCTGTCTGTTTAATCCCTTAAGACATAACTTGTGTTTACATTAATTAAGCATCATACATGTACTTGCATCTCAAAAATGTTTTTAACTACTAGCTCAGTTTTTAACTACTTGCGCTTCACAATACGCATGTGAGCTTTTGAAAGCAGCTGTCTCTCAGTGAGTGAGTTTTGTATATTGAAATAGGCTTCCAAACGCATTAAAGGATGCCTTTATAGAGCATTTGGGAATGGAAAACACTGGAATACTGCCAGGCAAGGCCGCACATTGTATAACATCAAGCAAAGTATGCATTTCTCACAACACATACTGTATATCCTATTCAATAAACCCTGCAATTGCCATTGTAATTTTTCGATCTTTTTGAACTTGATGGATGGTTCGAGGATTTTTGTGTTGATGTGTGGAATTGAAATTTTTAGAATTGCGATGCATCGGAGAATCAATTTTTTCCCCAACCCCTACAGTCCGCTGGACCATACCACAAAATAAAACAGTTGAGTCATGCTTAAGACTATGTGCTATTTGTGGCATGCGCAACATCACAACTATGAATTAGTCACTCTATTTCTATGTTCAATCTAGCTCCAGGCCTTGCTTTGGTTTGGCTGCTTCCCTTGAACCACCAAAAGTCTACAGTGGTCTAATAGACAGAGGACACTTGTTGCAGCTGGGCATCAGGTTCATACTCGCTGTACCTAAAATGAGCCAAAGCTGCCCACGCAGGAGGGGGGCACAGACAGAGGCTCACCTCTAGGCACATAGGCTTGGACAAATAATGCTGCCTGAAAGTTGTTCTAATATGAGGAGGAAAAGTAACCCATCTGGTGAATTAGAGCAACATTTCTTTAAAGTGGACATGTTTGAGTTATTCAATAACTCTTTACAAGAAGCTTTTATCTAAAATATACATACAGTCCACTTATTAAAGGGATTACATTTACATTTAATCAATTAGCAGATGCTTTTATACAAATAGTGCCTTTCAGTTACCACTAGGGGTGGTCTGGACATTATCTCATAAACTTTTATTTGTGGTATGGTGAAGTGCAGGCACTCAAAACCCCGGTCCTCAAGGCCCAGTGTCCTGCAGAGTTTAGCTCTAACCCTAATCAAACTAGAGGTCGACCGATAGTGGATTTTACAGATACCGGTAACCAGGTTGGACCGTACTTTCTGATAACCGATTAATCGACCGATAGTTTTTTTTAATGAATACCGTCACAAATCAGGCCTCTGGGGCTCCCTCTGATCACCACCAGAGGGCTCGCTCACCTCAGTATTTATCCCCACTCTGGACTTCATTACCCATAATCCTTTGCCCTGACTCATCAGCCATCATTATTTACACCTGTGTGCCATTAGCCTTATCACCTTAGTCTATATAAGCCTTGTTCACTCCATTCACTGCGAAATGTCTTGTAAAGTGTAACTACTACAATTCTGAGCATTCTATCATGTTTTCATGTCTCTTGGTTTTGGATCACCTGCCTGTTTCTGGTCTACTCTCTTGCCTATGTTCCCTGCCTTGTTGTGATTGTCTGCTTGGACCGCCTGCATGTATTTTGACCTTGCCTGTACTCTAGACTTTGATTGTGGACTGTTGTCTTAATAAAATTGCATTTGGATCCCCAATCTGTTGACTCATCGTTACAAATACTGGGTAAAGAAAACTTTATTACAAGAAATAAACAGTACTGATTCATGAAAATGTGCTAAATTAAAAACTTATAAACATGAATATTAAAATAAGAAGTTCTAACAGAACAAATTCTTCAGAATAGAGAAACATTAAAATATCACAGGTAAATTAGTTTCTTTACCTACAACCTAGAAACATGCATGTACATATATATCATAGGTAACACTATGCAAGTCCCTATGCAACAAGGATGTGTTAGCTTACGCATAGCATTATGCATACATTTTTACAGCATTTAATATGAGCAATATTGTAACTTGAAAAACATACACAATGCTGTTCTTTACCTGTTAATGCAGCATCTAGTCAAGAATTGTATTACTTTATAATGATTTGACAACAAGTACTCTAGTGTTCAGACAGCGTTTTGCTGTCGTGTTTTAAACGTGCATCTGACGTATCAGCGCTCTCTGTGCAGCGTTGCCGTGCAGCGATCAGCCTCACATGTAAATGTAAACACAAGGCGTCAGTGGTTTTTTGCCTCTAGAGGCTGCTCTCGTGCTATATAATGCCAGCAGATCCTTTTTAGCCGCTCCAGCAACGGACGCATCACGGAAAAACTATTGGTGGGGATTTTTGCCGCTAACCGATTGTTCCACCAGTCACCTATCGGTGCCGATTAATCGGCAAAACCGATGAATCGGTCAACCTCTAAATCAAACACACCTGAACCAGCTAATCAGTCTCTTCAGGATTACTAGAAACCTACAGGCAGATGAGTTTGATCAGGGTTGGAGCTAAACTCTGCAGGACAGTGGGGCTTAAGGACCAGGGTTGAGAAACCTTGGTCTAGTGGTCAGAAAAAAAGGATTCTCTGACGCATCGCAATTCTCTCTTCAACGATTCTGACAATTTCAGAATCAATTATGAGTTTAGTTTTTAACCAATGGCGCTATTTGTGCTTTAAAAACAGCCATAGCTAGGATCACTTTAGGATCATCCCCCTGAAGTGTTTTAATCAAGGATTCATGGTAATAGCTCATGTCTCACTTCTCACAGGCCTTGACCCAGCAAGCCTTCTGCTGATTAGCTTTGAGCATTCGCTTCTATGTTTAACTAGCCCATTGTATTATGTCTAACCCAGGGATATGTGACTATTCTACAGAGTTTAGCTCCATACCTAATTAATCACAACTGAAAAATCTAACCAAAGTCTTCAGGCTTACTTGAAAATTGCAGGCAGGTGTGTTTGATTAGGTATGGAGCTAAACTCTGCAGCAAAATGGCCCTCCAGGACAAAGTTGCTCATCCCTGGTCTAGACTGTTTAACCTGAAGTGTGGTTGGGATGAATGACATTTGAACATTTTTCTTTGATTGGTCTATTTTGTTTGCTGCATTTTTTAACCAAAATGAATCTACACATTACATAAGAGTATTGCTACCTTGGACTACTCCACAAGAGAATATTTTTTAAATTCATAGTACTTTATGCTATTAGCATAATGGGGATAAATATTTGGTTAAACCAAACAGGGAACTGAGAATGATGGGAGTTTTAATGGGATATGATCAATCCAGTCACTGAATCCTGTCAAAAAAAAAAAATAGGTCCACTTATGACTGACCCCAGCACAGCCCACCTGAATGAGGCCTCTGCCAGCAAACTTGGACCGTGCTGACTTTAGACCAGCATGTGATAATGACTGCTGAGTCTGTCTGTGTTGAGTGGACCATCAATACCAGTTCTGTGCTAAAGAGAGGGGATCAGTACCAGTTCTGTTTCAGAAGATCTCAGTTGGTCGTACATGCTGTCTGTGGCGAGGCTCACAGCTATGAATGGCCCCATGCAGCCACTGTACAGAGCGTCATTCTTCTCTCAATGATGTGGGGCTGACATCCAAGGGGTAGCCCAAGGAGGAAGCCAGCAGTGCTGGGTGAATATTTTCCTATCCTCCCCCATCAGGAGCAGCCATATCAGGTGCTGTTTTGTGTAAATGTGTCTTAAGCTTTAAGAAATCTAAGCTGTGTCCATTGACGGAGAGTGGGGCACCCGTAGTGAAGAAGAAAAAAAATAGTTTCTTTCTCAGCGCCCCACTTTCTCTCTTACTCTCATTAGATGAGCAAATTGGAAAGGAAAAACATCCAGGCTCTCGCCAGCCTCGTCATTAATGCCCCTAGGTTTGTTTGTGTTCCCAGTTATTCACCCACTTTGCCATTTCCCCAGGAATCTTAAACACCCTGGACTCCCTGTTCCACATGGACAAGGGCCTCTGCACAAATATGCTGTGCCCCACTATCACAGTTTTGTCTCTAAAGCTGTGGTCGGGCCCAGATGGTGCTTTGTAATTCCAGAAATAGCACCTTAATACCCCTTCTACCTAACTCTGTTTCCATACCTATCCTACCGCCCCCACTTTTTAATGACCACCCATTCACCCCAAAAGACCACCAGGTTTGGCTTAATTCAAGACTCCACATTGTTGGGAAAGGCAACCTTTCTTGACTTGCCCCAGACATCTTGATAGACCTTCGTAGCCTCTTCAAGACCCCTCACAGTGACTGACACTGCACATCACCCTCATGACAGGATTTTTATAACACGCACACGGAGGAGCCAAGCGGTGCCTCAGAGGCCTCAGATCAGAGACAGAGGAAAGTCAAGCACATGCTCTCTCCTGAACCCCAGGGGCTTTCACAGGGAAATATTTGTGAATTTGAAAAATAAAGTCATCCTGGAGCAGCGGAGGAAGATGAATGGGGTCCTGTGCTACACTGCCGGGCGTACTGAACCCCTCTGTTTTGATTTTTTTTTCTCACTGGCCAAGTGGGTACACTGGGCTGCTTGTGAGGAAAGGGGGCGGAAGCAGGAAGTGGCTGTGTAAGGTGATCTTGCAGCACTGCACAGAGACTCTTTTCAACAGCAGTCTCTCACTCCATTGCAGCGACACATCAGGCAGTCCTCAGGCCACATAAACAGCAGCTCACACCAGGGACATCCCAGCATGCACCAGCACCCCACTGCCAGCCTCAAAGACTCAACATGTGAGAGAGAGCCATTCAGCAATTGAGCTGGCAAACTCAGTCACCGAAGTATACACCTTGACTACCACTTTTTTTTGTTGAGAAAAGACATTCTGTCACAAGCTGAATGTCTGTCTTTTACTCAGACTGGACATATAGGTTTGAAAGTCTCATAACTGTGTTTCTTCTATGCCTGTTTGTATAACAGCGTCTGTGCCGCTATAAATGTATAAAAATGGTCAGCTCAACACTGCTAAATTTCACAGTGTAATGCAAAGCTTACAATTTATGGTAATTTCCTCTGAACTTGACTACTGTTTTGTCTTCCTCAGAATATAAGCTCAATAAAGGATATAGGTTTTAAAGACTGGTGTATCAAATGGGAGTAGAGCTTACCATTGAATGTGCAGTATGGCTGAGCTATTTAAAGCATGTTATCTTTTCTAGCAGCGGCTAACAATATTCGTTTGAGGTACTTTGTGGGTCTATCGATTACATAAGTTGTGTATATTCACAAAACACATTATTGTCTTGCCTACATTGAGATTTGCTATTCAATTAAGCAGCTCTCAAAGTTCAAAGACCATCAAAGCTTTCCAAATGTCAAAGCTTTCACCATTATAAGACACTGCTCTTACAGAAAAGCACTCATAAACTTTCCAGTGATCCCATGTTCCAAAATGAACTGGAATAAATTGTATTAGGTGGCTACACAGCAATTTTTCAGTATTTTTTGTCATCCCCTTCCAATAAAGCATCACATTGACTGGTATACTTAGAAAAGGCTGAGTTGTAATTAGGTCATTTGGACATTTCCTTGGACTATTTAAAGGAGGCATGCTTTAGGAAAATGTGGGTACAAACTGACTCACCCGTTCATTGCCTGGAATTCCCTTCTTCTGTTGGCTAGCCGACTACTGTTTTTTTGGCCTACAGGAACAATTTAAATAGAATGTGACAAAAAAATTGAATAATGACAAGTGGTTGAATGAGGCTCTCGTCACACTGACGCCCATCCTTTATTTTAAGGAGTCAGAGGCTGCTTTAGTGGCAGGCCTGGAATTTTGTACAAAATTAAAATCCCTCTCTTTAACAACCCGTTTTTTTCTCTAAGGCATTCACCTTTTACTTTCAGGCCTCACCCTAAACTTCACTCCCTTCCCCCTTCCATTTAACTTTTAACAGCAACTGAAATTACATTGCCGCCTGCCATCTTGATTTGTACTTAAACTGTCCTGTGTGGAAATAATGAACTTGACCTGCCTAAAGCCACAAACAACCCCTCCCTCACTCGAGACCACCTTACTGAGCTAATTCTCACAGAATGGAAAGAATCCCTTTTGTAACATCTAGTGAGTCTGGGATTTTTTTTTTTTTATTAAATCAGAAAGCCCTGAAAGGTGCTTTCTTAATTTCTTTCTTTCTTAAAGTAAACACAAAAGTAGCCAGTTCACATTGAATAATAAGTATAATAACGAAATAACGTGGTTTTATACATTTTCCCTCATTTTTATTTTCACTAAGCTAGATCAGTATTTCCCAGCCTTTTGCATCCCCTTTTGCATCCATTAGTGCAGAAAAATAGCAATTTGTAGTGGCAAGATGAAAAGACGGCATCTTTCTCTAATGTTTTCACATGGCGACTGAGGGTGCGTTCACACTTGTCATGTTTGGTTCGATTAAAACGAACCCTGGTGCGATTGCTTGGTTAGTGCGGTTCATTTGAATATATGTGAACGCTGCCATCCCTGGTGCGCACCAAACAAGCGGACCGAGACCGCTAAAAAGATGGGTCTCGGTCCACTTCCAAACAAACTCTGGTGCGGTTCGATTGATATATGAACGCAACATGGACCAAAGACATGTAAACGGACCAAAAACCGGACGTAATGTCACAAGATGCGACGCATAGTCAGCTGATTTGACGACGCGGAAAGATCGGTGCATCCAAAATGAGTAACGTTAACGTTAGAGGGCAAACGTGGAGGTGCCTAATCAATATTTGGTCAGACGAGCGTGTTTTGAAAATGCTAGAAAAAACGCACAAAAAGCATAACGTTACCTGGTTTTTTAATGGTTCATTAAATGTTGCCCATACAGACGACAGAGCGGCCGTCTCTTTTGCATATGAAGAGCTCATAAAATGTTAAAAACATTCAAAACAGCAGCAGGATTTCCTCCGTTGTGCAGAAAAGAGACGGGCATCTCTTGAGTTCTCAGCCGGTAAAAATAATGCCATATGTACACGCATAAAATGACCGCGTTTAATCCAGCACACAGCGTTGTTTTGATTGTTTTGAACATTTTATGAGCTCCTCATGAGTTCTCAGCTGGTAAAAATAATGCCATATTTACACGCATAAAATGAATGTGTGTAATCCAGCACACAGCATTGTTTTGAATGTTCGGTAAGCAGCTCCTGCGTCATATAAGCTGACCAATAAGGTTGTGAGTGTCTCACTATGCATTTGGTTCGGTAACTTTAGGTTCGCTGTTAAAAATGCCAGTGTGAACGTTAAGCGGACCAGGACAATATGTTTTGTTTTTGTTTTTTGGTCCGGACCAAACAAACCAAACTAACCGAACTACAAGTGTGAACGCACCCTGATTCAAGCTGATAGAAGAGCAACTTTGACTGAAATAACCACCCGTTACAACCGAGGTATGCAGCAAGGCATTTGTGAAGCCACAACATGCACAGCCTTGAGGTGGATGGGTAACAGCAGAAGACCCCACCGGGTACCACTCATCTCCACTACAAATAGGAAAAAGAGGCTAAAATAAGCACAAGCTCACCAAAATTGGACAGTTGAAGACTAGAAAAATGTTGCCTGGTCTGAAGAATCTTGATTTCTGTTGAGACATTCAGATGGTAGAGTCAGAATTTGGCGTAAACAGAATGAGAACATGGATCCATCATGCATTGTTCCCACTCCACTGTGCAGGCTGGTGGTGGTGGTGGTGTAATGGTGTGGGGGATATTTTCTTGGCACACTTTAGGCCCCTTAGTGCCAATTGGGCATCGTTAAAATGCCACAACCTACCTGAGCATTGTTTCTGACCATGTCCATCCCTTTATGACCACCATGTAACCATCCTCTGATGGCTACTTCCAGCAGGATAATGCACCATGTCACAAAGCTCAAATAATTTAAAATTGGTTTCTTGAACATGACAATGAGTTCACTGTACTATATGTTTTAATCTGTTATTGTTATTAACCAAGCAAAATCTGCACCTATTAAAAATCAGTGGACAAAGACCTTGAACCAAAGATCTGTGCTGTCTATCTGATAGTTTAGTTAGTTCACCTAAAAATGACAATTCTGTGATCATTTACTCACCCTCATGTCTTTCTAAAACCCATAAGACTTTAGATCATCTTCAGAACACAAATTAAAAAATTTTAAAAATAAAATCTGAGATTTCTGTCTCTCCATTGAAAGTCTACGCAACTACCACTTTGATGCTTCAAATAAGGTTTATAGAGGTCGTATTGACACGATTGGTTTTATATGATTAATTTAGGCTTTTACTTACATATAAACATTCATCTTCTCACAAAGGTTATGGTAAATGGAAGCTCAAGCATGCTTGCTTGAGGTACAAAAAACAATGAGATTCATACTTGTGTTACGCAGCATGTTTGATCTTCGACAAGATCCAATGATGTTCATTCTTAAACATTTAGACATTTTTCCTTTTTTTTTCTTCTTTCATCAGCCACCCTAAATATATTAGCTAGTTCATAATGTTAAACCCACTAAGCAACAGGCTAAAACCCCATAGCAACCACAAAGCAGCAACCTATAAAACACAGTTGTGTTGACCTGTGGTGTCCATGTGGGAAATACAGGTTTATATCTGGCCTTTGACATACCAACCCCCTTCCTCCACTCTTGTCTAATAGCACCTGTCCAATAGAGAAAGAAAAGCCCAAATAAAAAGTCTGATTTAACAAAAGAGAAACATCCTTTACAGTGATGTGATGTAATGTGATTGCTTATAATTGTGGTTTTATTTGGAGAAAGGTAATTCCCCTTTCAGACGCTGAGTGATTTGCCCTGCCACTCTCCCTCTGTTTGGCCCTAACTGAACCTCAACGTCAGTTGAACATACAGCGTTTTAGTTGATACAGGCACTGAGCCGAAGAATAAGGGAGTTAAGCTCATGTGGCGCTGGGCTGTCCTACGTCTTTGAGAGCTGCTGAGAGGATATGAAAGAAAAGTGGAAGTAAACGGCAACCGTTGCCAAACTTCTCGAACTCACTTATCTTTGGCTTTAGCGAAGCTTCTACAGTCATGTCCACTGGCCAGTGTTTTACCTCTCTCTCTCTCTCTCTCTCTCTCTCTCTCTCTCTCTCTCTCTCTCTCTAAGCAAGATCTTAGGCTGAAAGCCAATCATCACAATGGATAAGTCTGATTTTAGCTTTATTTGAAGAGGGTTTTGGTGTAATAAATGATCAACTATTAAGAGAATTTCCTCTGAAAACAAGTTGAAGAGGTGGAGAATATACACATTATATATTAACGAAATATCCAAAACATATTAATAAGTACTTATGCAAGGTGCAAATGTGTGCATTTATACCTTTGTGACTGAACTAAGTCAAGTTATTGTATCCAGTCAGTCCAGAGCATTTGGGAACAGTTTGGTCATTAGAGGCGATTGTGTATCACTTTCTCCTTTTGTCCTTGATAAAGTTCATTTTACGGCTAATAAAATAAAGCTGATTCTGAACAGTGACAAAATTCTCCAGCTTGGAAGAGGAAAGAGCAGTGGAGGTTGATATTTTAAAAGCCTTAATTAGTGGCAATAATGTTCAAGGTTAACAGGTTCATAACAGAACAGGAGCCTGACCCCCTTCTCAACTTATTAAGGTCCCATTAGTTTAACCATCTATTGTTCACGCAAGACATTTTCTCACTAGCTTGCTGCGCGACTCATGAGTAATGTTCCATATCCTTGTAGGCCTACGGGAAATTGTGTCAAAAATGAGGAAAATCTCTTTTTAAACTGCCTGCAACACAGATTCCATCATGTTTATGGAATGCTGTGGTTAGCAATATGGAAACCAAGTAAAAATGGTCTGGTCTGGGGTGGAAAGGGAAAGTATGAATGGGGGCAAAAGTGGAGCTTCTGGTATTATGCTCTGGTCTACCCCCACAACACAGAAATGCACAAATGCTTCCTATCTAAAATTCTTATCCACACTGCTCAGCACATTTCTGGAAAGGACTGTTATGAGGTAACCGTCTAGCACAACTGTCAGCAATCTCGTCTAGCATCCTGAAATATAACCTTTAAAAAACCTCCATGATTGAGAGAGGAACAAAATCTGACATACTTCCTTCTGGTACCCGTTAGCTATCGTGCATGGTGATAGCTAAAAATATAAATGGGTTTGCGAGCTACTGCAGCTGTGTTTACTTTCCAAACTACTATTAAAGTTCTTTAATATCTGCGTATCAAACACATCAATTTGACCAAATGAGAGTTATTTTTAAGTGTCACGAGGAATTATACTGGTTAATTCACATCAGAGCACAAGCAGTATACTGAAAAGCACCGCCTCTCATTATTGACTTTAGTCTGTGTCTAAAAACGCAAATTGTTTAAATCATAGATATAAAAAAAAGTATATAAAAAGCGCTTATTCTTTTGAAGGTTAGTCTGGCTAATAGTCCCCTTCTCTGGCAGAACACCAGGTGTGTGGGCGTAAAAACTGGCATTCCTTTAGCCAGTTGCTGCGTTTTTGGCGTGAGCAGCGCAGACTTAAAGTGATTTAACTGCTACCTGTGAGAAGAGAGGCAGTCCCATCATCCCATGAGGGTCTGTCATAATCCTCCAGGCCCTTCTGATTCTTTTTCTGTTGTCTTTGTCTTTCCCCTTCTTTTCTCTTTGAGACGATCTTTTGCCACAGTGAGCATCTGGAAAAAGCCAACCATGTCAGGGAGGCCACCCAACACTCCTTATTGGCTTACAGGCAGATACAAGGAACCTTTGTTTTTAAAGGTGCAGGGATCTAGAGGATGTGCTGCCTTGAGCAGAGCTGTCTCAGATGGACCCTTCTTTGTTTTGGGAGCTTTGTCTGGAAGCTTGCTCACTATTTCTACAAATGCTAGTTGAACCCATGTAGAGCACCCTGTAAACGGCAAAGACTTGCGTAGAATGCATGGCTCTGAACCAAAACGTAATAGGGAGCATTTTAAGGCATCATGGGCACGATCCCACTGTGAAAGCGGTTTTAGAAGGTAGGCAGATACAACCACCTGGTCAAATTCACACGCTTTCCCTGTGCATTGCATAGAGCTCAGTGGTGACAAGCTGAATTATTAAAGCGCTGCATCATTAGCATAGCAGTGTTGAGTCTATCACATGCTTCACGTGAAGAGAACTATTTATGTCAAGTATGCTGCACAGATTTTCTACCTTTGTAGAGCATTTCAAATAAGTCAAATATATCTATGTAGAATCTATCTTGCCTGTGTGGAGGGGTACTTGTGTGTGGAAAGAAGTCTACAATGTGCATTGTGTGACAGCCAAAAGATGGACATTGTTATTACAGGCTTTTTGTTTAACATGTCAGTTTCTTTCTCTTTTGTGCAAGGCTTTGGCTAATGCCAGTGTTTTCCTTCTCATTGGAGATGATAGTTTTGGCTTTCTGTAACTTATTGTTCATAAGTGCTGGCTGGGGTGTCAGGGTGCACAGCATCAGGTGTGAATCATGTGTACATTTATCAGAATTTAGTCTAAGTCACACACACAGGAGAAAAATCAATACCATTAGTAACAAACAAATCATTTCAGGTCCCAGGAGTTTACACCTCAAGGTTATAAAGATGATTTATAATTCATTTACGCCTAAGTAATGGACAGGTAATTGCTTGGGTGCCATATGCCGTAATAAATAGAAGGATCGCCAGGGGAAAAAGACAGCAGAGAACTAATGGAGGTTTAATTGGAGATGATATCTGACAGGATATTTTCTCAGAGGTGTAAATGGAGTGTTTTATTGTGGCTCAGGCCAGTACATCCTGCATGCGGGGAAAAAGATATCCCAGGAAATTAAGGTTTTCTCCGATATTTTGCCTGTTTAGCTAAGAAAAAAAACATTAACATTCAAGATTGTGTTCACGTGCCAAGAGATATTTATGCATATAAATGACAAACTAACAAACCCTCTTCCCTGAGCTGTGTGTGATTCAAACATATGGAGCTTTTGAAAGTGTGTGGGTAGGCTGATTTGACACCCGGGCTGTGGAACACACAAGCTTGCCTTAATTGACTTATAAAACTGCTTAAAATGCTGTTTTATGGAGCCATTTTCAGACAACTCTCACGGGATTTGATATCAAGTCATAGTTTGTAATGAAATGTGTGATGGGTTCTCTTTATTTCCTGGCCAAATTCTCATAAACTTTAATCTTACATGAGTAAAAAAAGAAAAGAAAAAGAGTTGGCTAACCAAAGAGATAAAGTTTCACCAAATATGCACTTTAAACAGCGTATGGATAAGGGCATTAATTCATGGTCTGCGTGTGGTGAAGACTGGCTGCAGGAAGAATAGAGATAGGGTGGGGAAGTCAAACTGACAGTTGTGAGGACATAAATGACCCTGCATTCTTTGTACACTGACAGCTCTGGCTTTGGTGATACTTCTAGTAGGCCCCTGCGATTCCAGCAAATGTAGTCTTTGTTGTCACAGTCAGCTTGTGTTCCCCTCTGTGGCCATTCCAGGGGGCTGGCCGGCCTGGGCAAACACCAAGGGAGACGTGATGTATGGCTCTTGGCCAGATCAAGCTAAGCCTCTGCAGGGTGCTCCCAGCAGTCGAGTGGAGTTGAGTCATCCTTCGGGCTGCAGAAACGAGCAGACACTCCAGCTTTGACTATGACAGGAGCTAAAGGGGGGATGTGACTTTTCACAGACCTATCCAAACCCAGGCAGGGCTTGGACTCCAGACCAACCTGCTAAATACCAGAGCCAGGTGGATGACAGGAAGGAAGAGATAAAGCCTTAGAAGAAGCGTGACACTGAATGCAGAGTTCTTGAAGAAAACGTTGCTGTTGAGTTTAACAGCTGCCTTAAAGGAATAGTTCATGTGAATAGTTCTGAGATCCATTCTTTTTGCTTTTTCTTTGATGCACCATCACAAGACATCTGAAATGAGGTTTTGAACTGACTGTATCATTTTCAGAATTTATGTATGATCAGATCTGTAAAAGAAGAATTTAGCTGAATCCTAAAATGCTTTTCGTTCCAAAATCAACCTTGGGTTCAGCTACTTTACTGCTTGAAATATTAAGAAGGAGGTTAATCCTTTCTTGAGCAAATAGGAAATTGGTCCTATTCTATCCTAATAGTTCCAGTTCCAGTTGGTGCTTATTTGGGCAGCTTGTGACCTCTGTCAGAGGGTTTGAAGTCTGCTCAGGTGAAATAGGAAACAGGAGGCTACCCAAGGCAAATTAATTGGTAGGCCCACAGGTCCTTATAAATGTTTCACACAAGCACACTCTTCACATACATGTAAAAGAGCAAGTATGAAACAGGAAAAGAAAACACTCTAATAAACGCTACATGGGCTTATTATTTATAAAATATCAGACGGATATGCTTAGGCAAGAGCAACCATCTCTAAATGTCAGGCTTGCTGCAATAGTCTGTGTTACCAGTGTCACAACCGCAACACCGGTTGCATCACTTGCCAACAGTCATTTAGATTTTTTATAGTAATACTTTTTTTTTCATATAGAGAATAGACACTACAATTCAAAACTGAACGTGTCTGCTCAATGCAGCATGAGCCAAATAAGAGTCGCAGTACAGACTAGCAGCAGGAGTCAGATTTCATCACATTTATCATAAGAGTGACGAGCTGGCTAACAAGACGATGGTGAAAGATTTAGTTTCAAAGCAAAATGCAAATTTGCTTGCACATGGCTGCATGGGCATTTGTAAGCTATATATTAGTAGTTGTTTTTTTTAACAGGGAGCCTCGGGGGTTTATTCTTGGTCCAGGTATGTTGTGCCACACCCTTATCAGTCATACTTTCCCACTGAAATATTCACTCTATACTCAACATTATGAATTGCCTGTCTGTCAAAATGCCCCATTTGCTTCCAAACAAGTCTAATGCGTAATTCACATTTTAAAACGAGTCATAGCAGAGCTCTCATACCTGGCCATTTTATTGAGAGAAGAGCCCATCTCTGTAGCCCGTGGCCATGTCAAGGAAACATAAGTTGATAGCACAGCATATAGAGCATATTAAATTTGACAGGAAAAGCAGTGTTTGTAGAAGAACTGTGTGAGAGGCCAAACGTAAAGTTCTGACATCTAAGATGATGGAGGTAAATGGAGGTAAATAGATGTCAAGATGGATTACACAATTCCCTGAAGTCTTTTTGTCATATGCAAGTTGTCGCACAACCCATCTCTGAATTATAAGGTTAGGGTGATGAGTGAAAGTGAGGGAGGCAAAAATAGTTCAACATTTCCCAGTTTTGTTTTATTGTATGTGATGCAGATTTAGTTTGTGCTCTTTTGCACCTGTACTAGGCTTGCTGCTGTAGTCTGTGTATTACATATTTATAAAGTAATGCATTAATGCATGTTATAGGCCTATAGACAGAGTATGCACGATTGCAAATTCAGCGATACACCATATGATATACGGTGAAAATTGCATAAGTCAGCTGCTGAAAGTGAGCAGTTGAAAAGCACTGTATGCACAGATTTTCCGAGGAGAGAAATGATACTTCGCTGCCAAACTCTCAGCTGCTTATAGTCTGGCCACAACCAAAACACTCTTAGCCAATGTAAACCTGAATATAAGCAATGTCTGAAGCACCCAAAGAAGGTCATACACAATTAACAGTCTTTTAACTGAAGCTTTTATGTAGTAGTAACTAATGCCATACAGTTTGTATACAGTTTCATGTTTTAAATTGCAATTCTTGTTGATTTATGTGAATGAGGTATAGACCTACTCTGTGCCAAAACTGATGCAATTCTGCCCTCTTCAGGTGAGAAGTGGAATTGCTTGCCTCAGTTTATATCTTAATGCTACAACATAAAAAAAAAATCCACCTGAGATTTCTGCTTTCATATGCAATTACAGTTCACATTTATTTATAGATTGAATTGTATAGCATATTTGTTAATATGGCATTATTTCTCTGTAACATTATTTGAATTACATATGTGTAATGCAATATTGCTTAAAATGAAAATAACATTTTCTTATCCTCTCTTCTATTTTCAGATCACAAAAATGACATGAACATTCCATCATCAGGGAAATGAAGAGATAAAAGAGAGGAAATAATCTGGTGCTTTGAGTTTCTGTTACTGCAGGCCTATTGATTCTGACTGGAACACAATGTGTCCATGTCACAGCCTGTGCAGATAAGGACCAGCGTGCTGAACTAGCCATACCGGCATCATGACTGAAGAGACTAAACAGTCCTTGGCTGCCAAAGAGCTGGATAATGAGTCCAAAAAACAGGATAAGAAGGCTGTGGAGCACAAAAGCTCAACACAGTCCCCTGAGCACTTTCAAAATGTGAGTCTGGAGCCACAGGCTGTGAACAATATTGCTAAGTTTGCAGAAAAAGAGAGGGATAACACGCAGCAACGCGAGGCTGTGATTCGCCCACAGCAGGCTGGAAAGATTGATTTTAAGTCACTGCAGAATCATTCGTTCAATAGCAACAGGACATGGCCCAGCGGCAAGGACAGTCCTCAGTCGCCTAGTGGAAAGAGTCGCAACAGAGACAAGAGTAGAAAGTCGGGGAAAGAGCGTGGCAACCCGCAGCAGTTGTACAGATTGAGTATTACAAACCCACGCTCAAATCCCACAATTGGGATAGCCTATCCCCAGCAAAAAGTTTCACCTCCAAAGAAGCTTGAGTCCAACAGAGGTCCTGTCTCAGGCAGCTACCGCTTCCATGTGCCAAGTATTCCAGAGCGAGAGGCTGAACTGCAGCAGGAAGAACTACAGTTCAGATGCTTCCATGAGGGCTTGCCTAACCTTACTTCCCAAAGTTATACCTCACAGGCTGTAAACGCCACCTCTGGAGGACCTGCTCACCAGAATCCACCATCTACTCTGCAAAAGAAGTCCAGTCCAATCGAGAGCAACAATACACAACCTGCCAATGAAACTTTATTCCCTGACTTTCAGCTAAGTGAAACAGACACATGGCAGTCTCCAGAAAGGACTTTCAGAAACACTAGTTTTGGCATTACTTCACAAAAGCCAAATAACCTTGTGGACTTGAACAAGACCAATGGCAGTTTTACGCCTATGCCATTTCAGTATGGATACCCATTGTTAGAATCAGCCTCTGATTCCTTTACCAGTGATCGGAATACACAGTCTCAAGACTACAATGATATTTCTCTTGCCCCTAACCAGGTTTCCCATAATTCATTCTCCTTTCTGTCCTCTTCAGAGGGCCATGAGGCCATGCAAACTAGTGCACAGTTTGGTAATGACCAGGTAGAGGACAGGCAGTCATATCAGTTACATCCTAAAGCGTCTCAGTACATGCAGACACTACATGGTATATCATCATCTGTTCCCAGCAATGACGAAAGCTCAGCATCAAGCACTTGCCAAACCGAGCAGAGTAAGAGTGTTTCAGATAAATCTGAGTCTTTCAGTCCAATAGACAGCAGGGACACAGGCTACTCAGTAGTGGGCAAGAGAGGCTGTCATCTAAAAAATGGTACTACCAGCCAGAGAGTTCTTATTCAAGGTAGTGTTCATCATATTAGAAATATTGCACAAGGTTCAAGTTCACAAATACATGTAATTAGCCCCCCACATAATGGTATTCACATCAGCCCAGGACCTCTTGACAAAAGTGCCAGTAAACACCACGGGAGGGTATCACACCCATGGGAAGGACCAAACAAAAACTTTCCACCACCACTCATAGACCAGACCTCAACAGCTTACCCCTTTCAGTACCAACCTGCACCAGAACAAAGACAAAACACTGGCATTAATGGCCATATGCCTTGGCAGCAAATACGCTTCACAACTGCCATGCCAAACCAAAACAGGATTGATCTCTCTAGGCAATTGAGCAATCAGCAGCTTACTTTTTTGATAGGCCCATCAGACTGGCAAGATGACAGTAAGCAACACAAAAATGGCAACCATAAAGATTCTAACAACTGTATCAACAAAAAGAAAAATGAGGGCTTCTCAAACCAAAAGCAGGACAGTGTCAAGCAAGGCTGCAACACAATTCCACCCTGTCATTTTACAAACAAGGTGGATACAAATCAAGGCCAGGTGGGTGATGCCAAGAATAAGTCATTATACTTTGGTATTAACCACCCAGTGCCATCAAGAAACTGTAGCTACCATCCATTACATGTAGCACCCTTAGGGCTAAAGATGGTGTCACCATATGACTCTCCTTCACTTTCACCTACTCAAAATCCAGCATCTAGCAGTACATGTTCATCACTCTCCCCAGCCTCCACAAACTCTGTCAACAGTAACTCAGATGACAGCCAAATTTCAAAGGTTCTGTCTCCTCAGTTTTATCAGCAGCAACAGGATAAAGTATTGATATCATCCAATAACATGAACACTAACCAGCATCTCTATCATTCAGAAGCATCCAGAGGCTTGCACTATAAACAAGACAGAGCCAAAGAAAACACTGCAAGTTTCATGCCACATAACAGACATTCAAAGTCCAACATGGACAATGAGAAAGGTTGTTTGGAAACCTACAGAACAGAAAACCATCCCCCACCTCCATACTCTGCCCACCAACTCGCTACATCATTAGTCTCAGCAAACCTTGACCAACTGGATGTGCTTCTGACATGCAAGCAATGTGATCAGAATTTTAATAACCTTGTCTCTTTTCTTGACCATAAGCAATACTGTGGACAGCATACATTTGCACAAAATGACTTAAAAGATGTGCCAAAAGTGGAAGACATAAGGAAGTTTCAGACAGACCACACAAAAGCCATGTCATCTGGATCCAGTTACGCAATCTTGCGGAGTTCTTCAGATTTGCATCTGTCTTTGCTTGGACTGAACAAGAATGGGGAAATATTGCCAGATAATGAAACCAAAGGAGATATAAAAGATGATTCAATGAAACTGATGCTACCATCTGCACCCCTGCCTGATTTAGAAATGGAAGATCCCAAATTGGATAGCCTTATCACAGAGGCTTTAAATGGACTAGGCTATCAGTCAGACAATGCAGAAATTGATAGCAGCTTTATTGATGCATTTGTTGATGATGACCTGACCACTACTAAATGTACATCAACAAGACAGACTTTGACTACCAAAGACTCCACAATATTTGAAGGTAGAACTAACAATGAATCAACATCCTGTGAGAGATCTCAAGCTCACTGCAAATATACGTTTGACTCAGACTTAGAGAGCCTTAGTTCAAACAGCAAACACACAGATATCCCTTACAAAGAAAGCCAACAAGAGTTGATACAAAATGAAGGCCTCAAAGCAGAATCCTCTCCAACAGAGTTCCAGTCACAGGAGTCAGATTGCACACAAATTGAGTGGGAAGCAAGGAAGTCCGAACAAACAGAACACAACGATGATTACAGCTCTAAACTTCTTTTATCAAGCAATTTCTCTGCAAGATGTGGGCTCAAAAGCTTACAAAGCAGCACAGCATTAGTTAAAACATGTCCCAAATCCACCTGTACCAACAAAAGTCCAACAGCTCAGAAACCAACAGAAGGAAAAAGGAAAAGGACAGGTGGAAGCTGGAGTAAAGAGCTTATTCACAAAATTGTTCAACAAAAGAACAAGTTGCATAAACTCCATGTAAAGGGCACCAAAAACATGCAGTTTTCACTTGTGATGGAGAGAGTGACTCCTACGGTGCAGAACCCTACTTTCAGGGAATATGATTACGTTTCTGACTCAGATGATGACTGTGAGCCTGTAAAGATAGCCAGTCAGGGACGTCTCAGCCAGAGCATTCGCTGCAAGTACACATACACTAAAGAGTGCAAGGGGAGGATTCGTGCTGACAAGAGCCGGGAAAGTTCATGGAAACAAAACAAAAGTGAGTGTTTTGATCCCAAGAAAGATTTGGATGTCTCTCCATCACTGATGAAAGACAACCCTGGTCATCAAAGGCTACGAAGACGGAGCAGTAGGTCTTCCACGAGCAGTGAACTCAGCACATCAATAAGTATTTGTAGCGACAGCATTAGTAGCCCAAAAAGTATTGATCATACAGATTCAGACTCTGAGAAAAGAACAGAAATGCAGAAGAAAGATCAGGACTCTCTTGAGCAGAATGTATACGAGGAATCCCCGCCAAGGATACGAAAAGAGTCTAGCACATCACTTGCTTTGACCTTCACAAAAAATACAAAAAGGTACAGCACTGATAAGATACTACTCACTGAGCACAAGGATCGATTCACTACTTCAAAATGTTCAAGCATTATCTGTAAGACTGAAGAGACTGCATCGGAGCATACATTGACTAAAAGTACTGTCAGCCTCGCAAGATTCAAAACCACCAGAGTGGAAATAGAGGAAAAAGGGGACCACTATGGTTTTGAGGCAGGAATTCTTGCAACCACGGAAGAGCCATTCAAAAAAGATTACCCGAAAAATATCACATCACCAAGAGAGTCTGGTATAACATTGAATCCCATTGAAACAACAAACAATAGAGATTCTAGCCATGTTTTTGCACTCAAAAAAGATGCTGTTGCATCAAAGGGTACATCGCACAAGAGAACAAACAGTTCTGAATTTTCAGCACCTATTTTTGAGAAAGCCATCAATAACAACACATCAGGTGAAGAAGCCAACATAAGTTCAAATTATCTATTCCCTGAACCCCCACCTTATTGCACTTCACTTGTGGACAAAGTCTGCTTATCACCTTCAAAAGTTAATGATGCTGCAGCACAAAAGGATGTGCAATGTCTCATTCCCTATCCTTCGGAACATGATCAAAGTCTTATGAAATCACCCCTTTCTTTTGACACAACGTCAATGTTTGGTGACCTTTCTGTGGGAGGTTTTGAGAACAATCTTTATCCAGATATTCAGCTTGCCAAAGAGAGCTTTAGTCCTCTGGAAACCACAACAGATAAGAAGGAACTTTTTGAGTCGTCATTCTCACCATTCTTAGAGCAGAGAGACTGGAATCTGATGGTTAATGTTAGTCCTGTGCTACCAGATGAGATTTCTCAGTACAAAGAGGACTCTGACTCAAATGAGAAGACCAATTTTAACCATGTCCCATTTGCTTTGTCAGAGAAATTAATGGACTACACTCCAAATCTCAACAGCGTGTCAGTTGATGATCTGGAAATAAAAAGAATTGTTACAGAGCTTGAGAGTCAACTGCAAACAGCCAAGGTCAGCAGCCCTCCGCCATTAGACAGTGAGCTGCCAAAACAGCCTACCATAAGCAAATTCTCTCCACTAAGACTTGACCCTGAAAGTGAAGATGAGGGCAGTAGCTTGCAGATAAACTGTTCCTCAGACAACCTGGAAATTGCCAGACCAGTAGACTCACATTCAGCACTGTTTTCAGAACCAGACTTACCATGGTCTAGTCCACACCGATATGGATTGATGTGTGCACCGCAAGGTCTTCATACACCAACACATTCCTCTACTATCAATACACCAACTGATTCAGGACATGAACATTTGGGTATAAAGGACAGCATAGGGCTCACTGATTTGAACACAGAAAACAGTTCACCTCTGCACCTAGATGACAAAACAGAAAATAATGAGCGTTTGGACAAGTCAGAAGAGATGCTTGAACATGAAATTTACACAGAAAATCTGATGAAGAGCTTGGAAGTAATCTCAGATTCTTTGTCTTCGGGTTTTACATCACCTCAGTCATCTCCTAATCAAGAGTGTGTGGTTCCTGAGGAACACGTAAAAGACAATGAACACTCAGAACACATTGAGTCTGAACATGTAGAATTTAGAAACACAGAAGCAGAGCTAATAAAGTTCTCAGTGGAGACAAACACATTTTCAGATAAACTAGAAGAGGAAACCAGTGACATTTCAGGGTCAGCAAATGAAACAAAAGCCAGCCTAAATGAGACTAGTAATGACACACTTCATAATGAAGAATTAGTAGCTAATGAACAACAGCTTGCTGAGAACTCCTTTAGGAGTCCACAAACTGCATGCACAGATAAGTCTTCAGTCTCTAGGTATGAACACAAGCGTGAGTCTTTTGTCAGCCAAACCGAGAATGCTGAGTGTGATACACAGTTTGACATAAAAGACTCAATGTATATTACGAAATGTCAAGACATCTCCAAAATATCACACTTTTCAACATCGCCAACCATAACAAAAGACACATTGTGTGTTGAAAAAACACAGAAATGTGATGAAGATTCAGCTTTAATTGCAAAGCCAGAACTAATTTCTGAAGGAAACAGACAAGCATCTGAAAAAGAAGGTGGAACGACAGACTGCCCCTATGATACAAACATCCAACCACCCCTTTTAAACATCAAGTCTCTTCTTTGTCAAGACAATGTGTCAGCCCATTCACATTTAAATAATACCCAAAAGGTGGTTTCTCCTAAACATCTTCCTGCAGTTCAAGATGAAAATATCTGTACAGAGAATGTGGAGAGAGCCATGCCTGATATTACATTTTCTGTACAATCAGAATGTGAAGAGAATCAACAGAAGAACTTTGAGCAAAGTCCTCAACCTTATACTGTGACTCAGGCACCACAGTTGTCTCACGACTCTATCGAAAGCCCTTGTGAACTGAAAGATAATGGTTCACTACCAGTCACAGTTACCCATGTACTAAGCAAAAACATACAAGACCTGGAAGACAAAAACTCAGATCCCATAAATATTGGCAGGTCCATAGATGCTTCGAATTCAGCAACACCGGAACTAGATAATTCATTTGTTCCCTATCAGGACTTAGTAAAAATCAAAGAGAGTAACATTTCTAGCTCTGGAAGACTGTTGTCTGTGGAGGACAACATCCCAAAACAATTTTTTGGTGAGACATCTCAGCAATCTGGGCCATTGGATGGATCTCAAGATACAGGTGCACTGCATGATTTGAAACTTAGGCCCCTGAATTACAGTGAAACATGCTTCAATGATGACAACTTTAGCTCTACATGTTTCAACAAAGGAAATGAACAGTGTGATGTCAAATCAAACTCCACAGACAATTACAATCTTAATGCCAGTGCTTTCTCTCTTGATAAACCATTGTCATCCAGCCCACTGTATAATGCAAATGAACCAGATCCAAATATCCAGGGCCACCTGATTGGACTTGTTATACCCGAAAACTCTATCAATGAAAACATCCAAAATGATGATAAATATTCAAATGTCTCAGCTTCTTGCAGCAAATATGTTGAAGATGACACTACAATTGACAATAAACAAGTCTCAAAACTTGAAACTGCTGATTACATGGATCTGCAACTCACACTTCTGAAGAAAGTAGATTCTGAGAAGATGGACAATCAGATGATCAACAATGAGCATGATGCAATGCAGAGGTCCACCATGATAGATTTTGAGGAGACATCTAAACCTCTAAAACCTTGTGAAAAAGCAGTATCCATCAGTCTTGTATGCACATCTGTCCAAAATGAAGGGCAGAATAGTTTAAAGTCAAGTGAGACAAAATCCTTACCTAAAAAGGGTGGTACACAGATTGCAATTCAAGGAAAATTTCAGTGTGAAATATGTGCAATGTTCTTTCGTACACAACCTGGACTTAAAAGACATAAAGCCATGAAGCATGTAGTGAAGACTGAAGGGATTTCACCCATTGAAAATGTAAATATAAATAGTCAAGTGCCCATGCCCATTTATAATATGTCACACCCAACAGAAAAAGCACTGAAAGATAGCATGGATGTAATGGGTCCAGAAGTTTCACATTCAAATGAAATCTCAGATGGACAAGGGCAGCAAGCGGATGCACATTTGACCTTTGAAGGGATTGCAGGTGATATTGATATGTCAAAGACCTCAGAAAGTTGTGATACTGATCAGAAAACTCTTGTTAATGAAAAAACTAATAACAGTATCAACGTCATGGACATCAGCAGTGTAATGCTTGGTCCACAACTGGTAAAGCAAGACAGTTTTTCAGATGAAATACTCAGTACTCTTAAAAAAGATATCTTGCAGGCTCTCTCTCCAGATCCCCCCTCAATGGTGCAACAAAACTCTGTTAAGTCACCTGAAAAACAGATCCCAGCTAGCAGTCACAGCTATCATGAAGTCAATATGAGAGACGAACAAATCAGCATTGAAGAGCAAAAGGAAGAAACAACTTCTTCCACAGAACCTTCCAATTTGCATAAGAAAGGTGATGCATATGACATTGATGATGCTGTAAAGTATTGTAATATTAACCCAAAATCTGTTCAGAAAGAAGAGATCCACAATCCACTTGAGGATTCTTCTCTGGATATCAAGTATGAGAACACCTGTTCTCCCACAGAAGACAGTCAAATGCTTACTGGTACTTTAGGAATTGGACCCGATCTCAAGGCTTTCTTTGATGATGAAAATACTTTTTCTCAGTTATTCCCAAGAAATGATGACAGGAAAAGAAAGAAATGCGCAAGGGTCTATGGTAAAAGCAACAAAAAGCAAAAACAACTGTCCTGTACAGTTTTAGAATATCCACCCACTGATGCCTTTATTGATAAGTGTGCAGAATCTAAAGAAAAAAAGTTGCTGAACATGTTCACCAATGGCACAAGTGACCCTTGTGAATACAAAACCATATCACTAGACAATGATAACATGCATGCAACAACTCCCAAAAGCTTAGTCAATAGTTCTATAGAGAACGCTTGTCACTCAAAAGATAATCTAATGGATCAGCAGGCTGGTTACAAGGAAAATGCAGAAACTGGCATTAAAGAATTCTTATGTGAGAATGAGGGCACAGTTAGACAAACCTTAGAGCCACAGGATGATTCACATGACTGCATGGTGCTAGAAAACACAGTGTCATTAGTTCCTCAGGAAGACTGTAAACCAGAGGTTCCTACTACAGATTGCCCTATCCGACTGGTCTGTGTTCAAGAAAATGCATCTTGTTCACCAAGCATTGACATACCAAACCATAACACTACAATTCAGATTCCTGTGCCATTTTTTGAGCCTGAGAGAGATATTCCTTTGGTTGCGACCATTACAAGCACAGAACTGAAAGACCCTGTAAGACCTTGCAAAAAGCCTATGGAGCGGAGGTGTAGAAAACGCATGGAATCTGGACTCAAACCAAAGGATAAGCAGTACAAATGCAAAGTGTGTTTCACGTGGTTTCTCACCTTAGGTGAGCTTGACTTCCACAAGCTCTCCCACAATCCATCACCTCCCCCAACTTGCTATATGTGTGTCCAGCGCAAGTTTACCTCCCGGGAACAGCTTAGGGACCATCTCAGGGAGAAACATGCCAAAAACAAAGCCGGTGTTTGGACTTGTGGCATGTGTTTGAAAGAAATTTCAGATGTCTGGATGTATAATGAACACTTGCGTGAGCATGCCACACAGTTTGCACGAAGAGGGCAGTCTCAGAGTTCCCTCTTGGACATGCCTGGGTGTTTCATGCAGGAAAATGCTGTGAAGAACTTCATATCTTCAATAATGCAGCATCGGCACAGCAGACCTTCAAAAAACAATGTTAAACTATCATCTAAGGAAGAGAGAACATCTTTTGATGTTAAAGGACAAGAGCCAAACGTTCCAGAGGAGGGTTCCACAATTCTGAAGACTAAAATGAGTATTGGGGGAGGAAGTAAACATTGCGCAATGACAACACTTGAGGTTTTACCCAAAGCAGAGACTTCTTCCAAAAATGTTGAGATGCATCCTAACTGCAAAGACCCTTCAAGGGACTGTCACCACTGTGGCAAGCAGTTTCCAAAGCCTTTCAAGCTCCAGCGCCATTTAGTGGTTCACAGCTTACAAAAGATTTTCCTTTGTCACAAATGTCCAGTGTCCTACCAAGAGGCAAAAGAGCTTAAAGACCACCTTAAAAATGAACATGAGGAGACAGATGAGCCAGACTCGAAGCACACCACACTATATACTTGTGAACTCTGTGCTGATGTAATGCATGTAATCAAGAAGTCGTTCATCTGCAGTACCTGCAACTACACATTCTCAAAAAAGGAACAGTTTGATCGTCACATGGAGAAACACCTTGCTGGAGGGAACCAGATTTTCAAGTTCAGGGGAGTCGTGAGACCTTGCAAGCCCTTTAATTCAAAAGATGATCAATCTGACACACCACCAAACAAGAGAAGGAAAGCAACTGAGAGCAGCTTAGAAATCTCAGTGTCACACATGCAAGGTATCAAAACGGTATTGCCCAGCATAGGTGATACTGTACAGAACACTACTGAGGAACATTCTACAGAAACAAACAATACCAGTGTAAAAATTGAAGATGAGGCTGAGGACTTCTCTGAAGCTGCCAGGGATATAATCAAGAGTACAGTGCACACAGATTCTGTGGAACAGACCCTTCCATCTACAGATCTGAAGGAAGAAAATGAAAGCTCTACTCCATCTTATGAAATGCAAGCAGACGAGCCCATGGAAGTCAGTGCAATCGACAAAAGCACTTTGACAGAGATCTGTGACGTTAAAATTGAAGAAGACTGTTGCACAATTCCAACGACATTGTTAGTTTCCGAGATTGACATTTCAAGCATTACCAAACTTAACGAAGACAGGGTGGAGACAAACCCTTCAGCAAGCCTTGAAAATGCGAGTGAACAAGGTGAAACAAGGCAATCAAGTCAATGCACCATTCAATTGTGCGGTCAAACAGATACAAGTTTACCAAAACAAGGAATCCAAGAGCTCTCATCTTGCAGTGACTTTGAACTCTCATCTGTGAAACAGTCTTCGAACGAGACATGCGACTTGAAGCAGGATCAAACAATTGAGGCTTTATTCTCCATCAAGAAAAATGACAATAAACAAGATGTTCAGACTCATCACAGTGAACAGCTAACTACTGCTCTGACTAAGCACATAACTATAGTCAAATCTGAGGAAACTATGAAACAAAGCCTTGAAACAAACCTTAGTACCACTGATTCTGCACGTCACAGCAACAGCTCTAATACATGTGAAGACAAGGACTCAACCAAGCAACAGAAGAAGAGGAAAGATCTTAAGACACCTCACAGCTCTCAGAGAACGCAATCTCCAACTGCAAGGGAAAATTTTGGGATTGACCCTAGGGTCAAAAAGAAGTTCAGACCTAGCAGGTTTGAAAATATTGATGGACAAAGGAAAAACGAACTTCCCAATGACTATCCAGTGCTTACATCGGTAAAGGATGACACAGTCAGTAACAAAATAATCTCAAAGCATAAATATGGTTCCTCTAATCTGGGTCTTCAACTGAAGAAAGGTTCTATTGATAGTTTCTCACCCAAAAAGGTTGAGATCGTGCGTCACTTCAGCGGAGATTGCAAAGGGAAAAAGAACATTCCTAAGAGACCCATCCATTCCCCTTCTTCCAGGATCTCCACCCTGAACAATTCCTTTAACAAATCACGGTCCAAGCCAGGGGTCAGATCCATAGAGACTCACTCATACCGTACTGCAGAGTCACAGAACAACCTCCTCAGCCAGCTGTTTGGCCAAAGACTAACTAGCTTTAAAATTCCTTTAAGGAAGGACACTTCTGAATCAATTAAGGATTAAATGAATGCTATTAACGGGGAGGTAATTAAGTGATCCACTAGGCATGTGATTAAGGCAGTTTATTCATGAGACTAGGATTGTATGGCCCTCCTCTGTGAAATCATTTAACTCCTTGTTTAGTCACTTTATTGCATTCCTCTTGTAAATGTGTATTTACATATATGTGAAGACCAACAACAAAATGTATGAATATAGGATGAATATGTTGGTTACAAATTTATTTTCTCTATTTTATAGTGGAGCATTATCTCTAAGAGACTGTATTTCATCAACAACAGAGAAAGTTTTTTTTTTGGAAAATAATTTACTTGAAAATTAACTGAGAATATTTGTTTTCCAAATAATGCATGACACTTTAACATTACATGTTCATAGATGTCTTCCTAGCAACAGGACCAGAAGACATCCTAAGTCTGGATCATGTCAATGTGCTTTATTTTATACGCTTCAGAGAATTACTCATTCATACTCCTTTTCTTTACTGTATTGCGGAGACACTCATTAGTATTAGCTTTTGTATCATCACTAATTGGTGCTATGTTATTTTATAATAATAATTATTATTTGTGTAATGTGAACACAATGTCTTATTACTGAAGGGAACATGTAGCAATTACACTCATCAATTCTTTGCTGGTACTCAGTTACACAGGAAATTACACAAAAATACTGTGTAAGATCAATCTAAAAGAAAGGGTTCATTTGTGTCCTAATTTGATCTGTTCAGAGGAGGGCAAGGGAAAAGCCTTTTCCAAAACTCTATTTAGTTTGATTTCATCTTTAATATGAACTCAGGTGCTATTATTGCGCATGAAACCCTTAAGAATTCTTCCCATGCACTGATGTTACCATACACAAACTCCACACACGATCATCTATATGTCCCCCAGTTCTTTAATAAGTACTATTTACTAGAACAAAAGGTGCTTTGTCATGTTTATATGTATCTTTATATTGTATAATATTGTAGGTTGATTATTTCCAGTGCAATGCATAATGTCAAAGTTCTATTTTAATAATGTGCAAAGATGAAGAGAAAAAAAAAGAAAGCAAAATACATAGCCTACTGAAGGCTTATGAGTGGATCACAAAGTGCATCATATAAACTTGTTTATTAAATTTTTTGCATCAAGTCATTTGTTTCTTTGTCATTCTGATGGTTTCCTTATTTCATGCTGTGGGTCGGTCAAAATGAACTGGTGTGCTTACCAATGTAGACACTTCTCACAATATACGGTGAAAGAAAGAACTGTGTGAAGTGTGCAGAGTACAGGTTTTTTAATCAGTCAAGAACTAGACTGTATCCTTTGAATTCACATTTAATGATCACTTTAAATTGACATTCACAATGAAAAGGGGAAGATCATAGAGCCATCAAGGGTTGAAAACTTGTTTTTAGCAGGGAGAATGACAGCGTTGATCCGGAAAAAGACAACATCTTCAAAAGCAATTGTGTAAAAAAAATGTAAACATATAGCAAAAAAAATGCTTTAATTTTGGATTTGTTTCCAATTCCAAATGATACCATAAGCATAACAATTAGAGTGAAAAGTTGAACTGATAGTTCAATGCAAAAAGACACAAACCAAATACTTAGAAATACCTTTTATGACAGAAAAAAACCAAGCTTATATGATCTGCATAAGTTTGCTGTGTAAAACCTGATGATCATATTATCCAGCATGATTTGAGAATGTTCTGAATAGTATTCAGTGCACAAATGTGCTTATTTGTTTCACTCATTTTTTGTAAAGTATCTTAAAATCCTAAACCCTGATTATTTCCAAGTTGTAATTAGATTTTGAATCCTGTTTTTTTTTTTCAGTGTGGGCTCTGACTTTAACCCCATTGTATTTATACAAATTTCGGACCCACTTTATATTAGGTGGCCTTAACTACTATGCACTAACATTTTAATTAATAATTTGATACAATGCACTTATCGTGTACATACATGTTTTTACATTGTACTTACATTAAAAAAAACCTGCATGTAATTACATCTGTAATTAATTTCTGTAGTTACATTTGTAATTACACAGTTGGCAGTTCCCTTACTCCTAACCCTACCCTTAAACTGACCCACACCACCACACCTGTCCCTAACTCTACCGTATCCCACCTCATTATCAGCAAAGGTGTTTGGCAATACAATTTGACCACAGTAAGTACAATGTACTTATTTTTTGATTTAAATACATAGTACTTAAGGCCACCTAATATAAAGTGGGGCCCAAATTTCAATTCCTAAATCTATTAATTTGTTTTGACTAGTTTCCCTCCAGTAACTCCACACTACGTGATTGTCATTACGATCTAATGACGATAACTCTAATTCTGAATAACTTTTTTTTATAGAGTAAACACTAATGAGTTTGCTCAAAAACAATGACAGATCATTTCATAATCATGCATGCACAATAGCACAATAATTATCAATATATAAGAGTGTCTACTGTTTATGCAAATGGCATCACAAACAACAGGAAATAAAGTTTGGCTGTTTGATTAACTTCCCTTATCTGTTGTTGACTAAGAGAAAAGTCATTTCAAGGCGATTTATCACTGTGTGTTTAGTGGCTTGTATCCCTACATGAACCTTATTCATCTTCACATAGGAATAAAAAGCCATAAGACACAACAGCTGTAGTGAGGGAAATCCCTGGCTTTCAACAAAGACGTAGGGGCCCGTATAGGAGGCACCTGGTAGAAGAAAGAAAGAGGAAGGAAAAGGATTGATCAATTTGAAAAGATGATGGCAAAGCTAAGCAGGCAGAAAGATAGATATTATAGTGTGAAATTGATATTATGATCTCAGCTATCATAGAGGCGTTCATAATATGTCTCGGTAGGCGTCAAGAGCGAGGCATTTCCAAGACAGCTACGTTTCTGTGAGGTCTAATGCTTTAATCAATCATACCATGCAATACTCAAAAAAAAGCTTCTGTAGCCGTGAATCTTGCCATTGCCACTGATTACTCTTTTGGTTTTAAACAAATATGCTGCGAAACTCATGATTAAATGTTAATTTAATTATGCAAACAGTGATTAGTTTAATTATTCAGAGCAAATTTTTTTCACAATGCAAGGTCCTCATTAAACTACAGTAACCGATTACTAATGGGTGAATTTATATGCAGAAAAAAAGGCGCAAATGGTCAGGGCGACTGATTTGCATTATTGACAAATCACTCAAGAAAGAGAAAACTTTTCATTGTTTTCATTTTTGTCTTAGAGCTGTTTGTTGGTGCCAAGCAATAATTGTACATCTCCTTGTCAGGGCTGTTCTGATCATTTCATCTTTGAGCAAAATCTCCTGGGAGACAGGACAGCTTTGCTCTTTGAAGTGGAGTGACATTATCACTGGCTGGCCCTGAAAATAGCATCAGTTTTGCCATACTGCCACTCACAGAGGTCTGAAGATCAGGGCCGGATAGAAATGGGCGACTGGTCAGCGGTAATGACATGGAGTCTAAAGGGAACAGAGGCCATCTTCAATCTCACCTTTCAATCCCAGCAACCCCCAGTCCCCATTCAGCAGCGTATAGTGCCACTCACAGCTTTTGTCACTGATGGAAAATTACTGGGAATTCCATCACATTGCCCCGATGTCAGAGATGGAGAGCGACAGCAGGAGAAAAAGTGATAAATGTGACAATTTAGTTCGGGGAGAGCTTTCGGCTCCCTATGCCAACAACACAATATTTAATGGGGGGAGAAAAAAAAAGTAATTTTGCTGTTAATTTATGGCTCATTTGGGGGATAATACCAGGCTGTCATCCATTTACGAGAGTAACGGGTAAAGATGATTTGATGAGAAGGTTCCCCAGTGCTGGAAAACAGGAAAAGCAACACAGGTAATGCCTTCAAAGGAGGTTCTGATTGTGTTTTGTCAGTATCAAGGCATGAATAGAAAGCCATCACTGCGAGCCTGCAGCACTTCATCACAAAACCAAACAAAGGACAGCATTAAACATCTAAATCAGTCCTACTTCAGAATTTAAGTGGGTTCCATTACTGCTTTATGAATATGAAACAAAAAATAACTGGATAGCATGTTTTATGTTGTTTGTATATATTTAAATAATGTATTATAAAAGAATTCTTAATGCCTAATAATGTACTTAATCAGTTGCATGTTCTGGTAAATTAACCCAGTTATATTCCAATGGATGATGCTATTATATAAATATTTATATCTAATAATTTAATGATGGCAAGTAAAACAACATTTTAATGCAATGCTCACTTTAAAATTCATAACAGACCATTATAATTAGTGCAAACGTTTCACATTATACAGCTTTCATCATTAAATGTCTTCTTAATGTATTAATATACAGTAAGATCTTTTTTTTTTTAAAGTGAAAAATGCCATATTCTCAATAAGAATTTATGGACAGATGTCCTCAGGCAGGAGATAGGGTACCAACTTGTAAGTTGAATAGCTACAGCATTTCTCTAATTCCATTATCAATTCAATAATTCAAAATAAAGTGATGATTTGTGTGTGGACGAAGGGAAAGGTGTAATATGTGTGTTGTGCAATGTGATGTATGCATGTTGAAATGCAACTGAGTAGGGGATTGTTTTGTGTTTGACCTGCTCTCTTGATTGCCTAAGACAAATTTGTCCTAAAGAAGATAATCAGAATATTAATAATAATAAAGCTTTTAAACATCAACTATGAAATTATGGATTTTTCAAGTTAAAAAAATAATTATCATATAATTTACAATGGGGCGGCGCATAAAAAGCAAAGTTTTGTGTTAAATTATTTTATCTAGTGAATGGCTAGATTTTTTTGTTTTGTTTTTTAAGGGGGTCGCACACCGGACGAGAAGCGCAGCGCTGTACCCCGTCTCGGACAACTCAGGTATCGCACAGCGGATGCACACATTCTACGATTATCAGTTTATGGTCAGCAATATTGACATGTTTAAAGTATCTTATAAAATTAAGATGTCTATACTGTTATGATTGTACTGTACAATTAAATGACTATACTATGTTCATTGAAGCTTGAACATTTTACCTCAGGGCGTAACTTACGAGAATCGCACCTGAAAGTCCAAAAACATCCGTAATCTTCATCCACACAGCTGATTTCTGTATTTTGTCCCTCAGAATCAGTGGTTCATCACTTATAATTCAAGGTATTTCCCAATTTTATCGAGTTTTTCATCATTGCACTACACTCTACGATATTTTCAGCAAAAGTATC